>NC_058519.1:276390082-276694977 GCF_904849725.1 Hordeum vulgare subsp. vulgare | reverse complement strand
GATATTCAGACATATCCGGAAGGGAAGAGCCTACCGAAATAATAACAATCAATCAATAGCAATCATATGCAACAACATGATGCATGATCATGGCATGAAATAAATTGTAGCATGAGTTAATGTGGCTATCAAACTTTTAGGATGATGCTGATTTGAATTCAAATTAAGATATTAGTTGGAATAATATAGTTGTCACATTCATTTAATTGATTTGACCTGATGCTGTTGCATAACTTTGTTTTTCATGCATGAAAGTAGCACCATTGTGTTTATTGGATTTTTCTAATCAATTTTCATATATTATTTGTCAAATTTGAAGTTATAATCAATTTTCTAAAAATTTCCAAAGTTTTACCATTTTTTGGAATTATATTAAAACAGAAATATAATTACTGCATCAGCATGACATCAGCAGGTCCAGTTGGCCGTTGAATGTCAAACCTGACAATTGTGACCCACTAGTTAGTGACTCTGGTCCAATTCCAGTTAAACTTTAAGTTAATTAGTTATTCAATAGGAGCTGGCCCACATGTCAGTGGTTGTTTAGGGATTTAATTAACTAATTATTTTTATTAGCTAAACTTAATTAGCCAGGGGACTGGCCCCACCTGTCATAGACCCTGGGGGGTCAAACCCACCGGCGATGGGGTCAAACCCACCGACGGTGTTGGGGATATTACCTGTTAATAACCCGCCCTAGTTGGGCCGGTCACCAAATCAGGCGATTCACCTAAACAGTGATTTGGGCCTTGGCGTTATCAGATCAAGGTCCTATGGCGGTTTATGATTTGTGGAAGGTCTCCAAGCTTTGAAGGACGACGACTTAGAGACCACATGGGTCACGATTTGTAGAAAAGAAAGTATCCTTGTAAACCCTAAGGGTTCGACCTGTATATAAAGGCGAGTCCTAGGGAAGGAGAGGGCTGGTTAGAAATCATCGAGTGCTAGGTCCGGTGAGTTACGCCCTCCTTGTAATCGAAACCACATCAATACAAACCAAAGCAGGATGTAGGCCTTTACCTCCTCTCGAGGGGCCGAACCTGGGTAAATCACCGTGTCTCTCCCGCTTAACCCCTTTGAGTCGCCACCAAGGTGCGATGGATCCATTACTAAGTCCTTTCACGAGGACATCTGCCGTGACAAAACCACGACAGCTGGCGCCCACCGTGGGGCCTGCGCACGGTGGAGTTGAGTTCTCAAAGGGAGCCCTACCAGGGTTTGAGAGTTACGCGACGGCGCTCATGACCCGGAGCCGCCGCGGGAAAACCTACATCGACAACGTGCGATGTGGGCCTGAAGCGGATTCGATTGAATCTGGTTAGAGGGTCCCCTTCGGCAAGATCAACATCTTCATCGGCATGATCGGATCATCCGTGCCTCAGCCGGACATCTCCACCAACATCGTCGAGCCGGCCAGGTATGTCCGCCCAGTAATAACGCCAAATCTGACTCGCCCGGTCTTTGTAGTGTTCACACAGGGATCGGAGGAGCCAGAGCGCTCTGCGACTCAGGAAACTACACCGGTCAACTCTGATGACGAATCATCCATGGGCGATTCAGATTCAATCCGGTCTCTACATGGGGATTGTCTTGGGGGCTTGTCGCTGGCCATGGACACCGAAGTCCTTGACCGAACCCGCCGTCAGATCGCCATTTACATGGCGGGGGCGACTCAACCCACACAAAACCCCACCGGAGGTGACGGAGCCGGTGAGATGTCCAGAAGCCCCGCCGCAGTCCTGGTGGATTTAGCGGTAGAAATCACAAGGCTGATGGCGACTCCCCTCACACCAGAAAACCAGGAGGAGATAAACGCGGAGCTGGCGAAACTCAAAGAGGCAGTGGCAAAGTCTTATCGGGATGCCGAGGTGGAGTCCGCTAGGATCGAGACTCGGCAAGCTCAAATTGCGGCCGAAAGGATGCGTTTAAACACTGACAACTGGTGGCTCGAAAGACAACATCGCGCATCTAACGCCGTCCATCAACGGAGACACCAGGGTCGCCTGCCCCATGATCTCAACCCGACTCGCCTGTTCGACACTCCACGAACCCCTGGGGCAGGAGCCGCCCCGGGGGGAGGGCCGGGTCGCCCGCCTAACCCGCCGGGTCAGCCGGCTGAGGATCGCATTCCCCGATTCCGGACGCCTCAAGGCCACTTTTCCAACCCGGTGGACAACGTCCTTGCTGCAACTCGCCATCTGGAATCTCTTCCGACTCACGGCAACACTCCTGCCGAGATAGAAGCAAGGAACGCCATCGAGATATTGAAGACGACGGTGGTTCAAAACGCCCAGTTCTCACACAGCCTCGAGAGGTTGCATTCCACTCCCCAGGCAAGCTACACCAGGAGCCGGCCAGAGGACCAGCCCGCCGTAAACAGCGGGCCGCGACACGTCCCACAGGACAACCCTCCTGATCGGAACCCGCCGGGCCGGGATCTCCCGAACACCCAAGACGCCCCTGCCCCCCTCGTCGGCGGCGGAGGGCGAGTAGGGGTGCCATGCTTGGCCCTCGCCCTTCGTAATGAAAGGATGCCCAAAGATTTTAAGGGACCAAGAAAGGTGCCTAATTACACCCCGGACCTTGAGCCGGCATCGTGGATCGAGAGTTATGAAATCACCATGGGCATGCTCGACGTAAACGAGGCGGTTTGCGCCAGATACTTCACGATGATGCTCGAGGGGTCAGCACGTAATTGGTTGAAAAACTTACCTCCCAACTCCATCCAGACCTGGGCCGAGTTAAAAGAGTGTTTCATCAAAAACGTCCGAGGAACTTGCAAACATCCGATGACGATCGTCGATCTACAGCACTGTGTTCAGCGCCCGGATGAGTCGGCTCACCATTGGTCATGGCGGGTTGCAGAAATTATCCATTCGTCAGATGGTATTACGGCGGCTCAAGCTGTGCTGATCCACGAGCAGAATTGCCATTACGAACCCTTGGTGCAAAAATTGGGGCGACTCAAGTGAAATGACCAAGACATGGGAGAGCTGATGGACACCCTCACTAGGTACGCTGAGGCAGATGACACCAAAGATCCTGGTGAGGACGGTAAGGCTAATTCGCCCAAGAAGGGCGAGTCATCCAAAAACCATACCCGGTTCCAGGGACGTAACCGCCACAATCAAGGGGCCAATAGCAAGCGAAGACCGCAAGAGGAGCCCTCGGACTTAGTCGCCAATACCAACGCCAACAATGGCAACCAACGCTAGAAGAAAAACAGGGGGTTTAGCGAGAAGAGGCCGCGTAACTATGAAGAGCTACTCAAAGGCCCTTGCCCGCACCATGCCACGGCAGACGGTCCGGCAACTCAGTCCTGGGAGAATTGCTTCGTAATGCAGGAGTTTCGGGCGGAGGCGATCAAGAAAAGTCAAAACGATGACCCGGACCAGCGCCAGGTGCAGTTTGCCGCACCCAACCAACGACAGAACCCCTTCAGCGGCTTTCCTGAATAGGGGGCTCAGGGAGGCCCACAGCCAGGCGGCGACCAGTACCCGGTGCACCACCAGCGGCGGTATAACCCGCCAGGAGCCTTTCAGCAGCCACCCCCACAGGGGGCTCCGCAGGGTCAGGATGATAACGGGGGTTTCCGCAGCAACCCCAAACAGTTAAGTAATGGGCAGTATCATGTTTTCACCAGCAATGCTTGCAGGCACGATAAGAAGGTGAGTCACCGGGCGTACAGTGTATCTGAACCGGCGCTTCCCAGATACCTCCATTGGTCCGAGCAAACCATAACATGGAGCAGGGAGGATCACCCGCCAAGGGTTGACAACCCAGGAGATTTAGCGTTGGTTGTGGTTCCCCAAGTCGGGGGTTACACCCTGTCCAAAGTGCTAATGGATGGTGGCAGCAGCATCAATATCTTATATTTTGACACTTTCCAAAGGATGAACCTATTGGAAAAGGACCTGATGCCTTCAACCACGGTTTTTCACGAAATCGTCCCGGGCAAGTCGGCCTACCCCATAGGCCGTGTCAGGCTCACAGTGGCGTTTGGAACTGCGCAGAATTACAGGTCGGAGTTACTGATTTTCGAGGTGGTCAAATTGAAAAGCCCCTACCATGCGTTATTTGGGCAGCCGGCTTACGCCCGCTTCATGGCTTGCCTGTGCTATGTTTACCTCAAGCTCAAAATGCCTGGTCCCAAAGGACCTATCACGGTTGATGGAGATAGAAGGATTGCAAAGGAATGTGAAGAAGGGGACGCGACTTATGCGGAAGTCGCCTGCGCTGCAGAGGAGGTCAAACACCATCGGGCCAACGTTGACCCGACGGACATGTCACCCCTAAAAAAGCCGACTACAGATGCTGAGTCGCCCCTCAAGTTCACCCCTAAAAAAGCCGACTACAAAAGCGGACATGTCACTAAGACAATCGATTTCGTTCCTGGCGATTCATCCAAGCAGTTCACCATTGGGACAGGTCTGGACCCCAAATAGGAAAGCGCGCTCATCGAATTCATCCGTGAGAATCGGGACATCTTCGCATGGAAACCTTCTGACATGCCTGGTGTGCCGAGAGAATTCGCTGAGCACCATCTTAATGTTGACCCAAAGGCAAAACCCATCCAGTAGTACCTTCGCAGATTTAACGAGGAGCGATCCAAGGCGATTGGGGAAGGAGTTGCCCGTCTTTTAGCCGCCGGATTCATCGTGGAAGTTTTTCACCCCAAATGGCTGGCTAACCCGGTTTAGGTACTCAAGAAGAATGGTACCTTTCATATGTGCATTGACTACACAGACCTCAATAGAGCTTGTCCAAAAGATCCCTTCGCTCTTCCCCCATCGACCAGATCATTGACTCGGTGGCGGGATGCGAACGATTGTGCTTTTTGGACGCCTACTCAGGATATCACCAAATCAAGATGGCCGTGGAGGATCAAGAGAAAACAGCCTTTATAACCCCCTTTGGGGCTTTTTGTTACGTGTCCATGCCTTTTGGACTCAAGAGTGCAGGGGCGACTTATCAGCGCTGCATCCAGAATTGCCTCCGCAGCCAAATCGGTCGCAACGTCCACGCCTATGTCGACGATATTGTGATCAAAACCCGCCAGGGGGAGACACTACTGGAGGATCTCAAGGAAATGTTCGATAATCTACGGGTATATCAGATGAAGCTAAATCCCACCAAATGTGTTTTTGGTGTGCCTGCAGGGAAATTGCTAGGCTTCCTGGTATCGGAGCGCGGAATTGAAGCTAACCCGGACAAGATCGAAGCAGTTACATCCCTTGGAAAGCCGGCGAACGTTAATCAAGTTCAACGATTGGCGGGTCGCATTGCGGCCCTAAGTCGTTTCGTAAGTCGCCTGGGCGAGAAGGTGATTCCTCTTTATCAGTTATTAAGGAAATCTAATCGGTTTTTTTGGATGAATGAGGCAGACGAGGCGCTCGAAGCCCTGAAACACCAATTGGTTAACCCGCCGGTCCTGGCCGCCCCGACTGAAAAAGAGCCCTTGCTTCTGTATATCGCGGTGAATTCCAAAGCAGTAAGTGTGGCAGTGGTCATTGAAAGAAAGGAGGAAGGGAAGGAATACCCAGTGCAACGCCCGGTGTATTTTATCAGCGAGGTGCTAACCCTTTCCAAGCAACAGTACCCACACTGGCAGAAGTTGGTATATGGGGTGTTTATGGCGAGTCGGAAACTTAAGCATTACTTCCAAGAACACCGTATCACAGTGGTTAGCTCTGCCCCCCTTGGGGATATCATCCAGAATCGGGAGGCAACAGGGCGGATTGCCAAGTGGGCAATTGAACTTGGGCCGCACCACATACAGTATACCCCCCGCACAACCATCAAGTCTCAGGCTTTAGTTGATTTCGTCAATGACCGGAATGAGTTGCAGGCTCCGGAAGACAGGCCTGATCTCACTTATTGGACTATTTATTTTGATGGATCTAGGCAGCTGGAAGGCTCGGGGGCTGGTGTGGTGTTGGTATCCCCTCAAGGAGATAAATTCTGCTACGTTCTCCGACTCATGTTTCCATGCACTAACAATGTGGCGGAATACGAAGCTTTGCTTCACGGCTTGCGACTCGCCAAGGAGATGAATTTGACACGAGTCAGATGCTTTGGCGACTCTGATTAGGTGGCGCAGCAAGTTTCGGGTACCTGGGATTCTCGGGACCCCATGATGGCGGCTTATAGAAGAGCTGTGTTTGATGTGGCGGGTCATTTTCATGGTTATCAGGTGGACCACATTGATCGGCACCTCAACGAGGCAGCTGACGCCCTCTCACGACTCGGTTCCCAGCGAAAGCCAGTTCCTCCCAATGTTTTTCTGGATATTTTACATAAACCATCCGTGATTCTACCATCGGAGGAGGAGTTGGCAATACCAAATCCTGAGTCTCAGCTCGTGGCGGCTCTCCACGTCACGCCAGATTGGGTTCTTCCTTATCTGGCTTATCTCGCCAGGGGCGAGTTACCAACAGATGAAGTTTCGGCTCGTCAAATCGTTCGCCGCAGCAAATCCATGGTCATCATCAATGGCGAGTTATATAAGCGGAGCGCCTCTGGAGTTTTTCAGCGATGCGTTTCCTCCGAAGAAGGATGCATAATCTTAAATGACATTCATTCTCGAGACTGTGGGCATCATGCCGGGTCACGTTCTCTGGTGTCAAAGGCTTTTCGTCATGGTTTCTTATGGCTGACGGCTCATGCAGATGCAGAAGATATAGTTCGTCGGTGCGAAGGATGCCAGCGTTATGGGCGACAGGCTCATGTGCCGGCTCAAGAATTAAGAATGATCCCCATCACTTGGCCTTTTGCGGTTTGGGGGCTGGACATGGTCGGCCCTTTTAAAATGTCCTCTAACAAGAAGACCCATCTGCTGGTGGCGGTTGATATGTTCACCAAGTGGGTTGAGGCGGGGCCTATTGGAGCTTGCGATGCGGAGACAGCGGTCAAATTCTTGAAAAAGCTGATTTTCCGGTTTGGATATCCGCACAGTATCATTACTGATAATGGTACTAACTTGTCCCAAGGGGCGATGCATGAGTTTTGCCGTCGAGAGCATATCCGGCTTGATGTTTCTACAGTCGCTCACCCACAATCTAATGGGCAGGCGGAGCGGGCGAATGAGGAGGTTTTGCGAGGAATTAAGCCCCGACTCATGGTTCCCCTGGAGAAAACCCCAGGGTGTTGGGTTGAAGAATTACCTTCAGTAATGTGGAGTATTTGGACTACCCCGAACCAGTCCACAGGTTTCACCCCTTTCTTTCTGGTCTACGGAGCAGAAGTCGTTCTTCCTACTGATATAAGGCATAACTCACCTAGAGTCGCCGCATATGTGGAAAAAGACAATGAGCTGGCGCTTCAAGACTCTTTGGACGCCTTAGAGGAGGGACGTGACCTGGCTGCAGCCCGTTCAGCTATCTACCAGCAGGATCTACAGCGTTATCACAACCGCCGGGTTAAGAGTCGGACCTTTCAGGAAGGCGACTTGGTTCTTCGGTTGATACAAGATCGTGTTGGCATGCATAAGTTATCACCGCCTTGGGAAGGACCGTTCGTCGTCAGCAAGAATCTCCGCAATGGCTCTTATTATCTGGTGGATCTTCAGCCTAACCGGCCAACCACGGAGGCTGAGTCATCTCGCCCGTGGAATATTGCCCACCTGCGGCCTTATTACACTTGAGCTCTTAAGCTCTGCATTTTGTAAGTTTTTCAGTTTCATTATTAAGTAATGAAGTTAAAAATACTCCCCGACTTGGGGGCTTCTTCATTAAAAAACAATTTAGTCATCATGTTGCGACCTTATGAGCCGACAGAATCATCATTTAAGGGTGGCGCTTGAGCTTTCTGACTCACCCCATCCTGTCGCGACCTTATGAGCTGATGAAAACATCATCATTTAGGGTGGCGCTTGAGCTTTCTGACTCGCCCCATCCTGTCGCGACCTTATGAGCCGACGAGAACATCATTATTTAGGGTGGCGCTTGAGCTTTCTGACTCGCCCCATCCTGTCGCGACCTTATGAGCCGACGAAAACATCATCATTTAGGGTGGCGCTTGAGCTTTCTGACTCGCCCCATCCTGTCACGACCTTATGAGCCGACGAAAACATCACCATCTTAGGGTGGCGCTTGAGCTTTCTGACTCGCCCCATCCTATCGCGACCTTATGAGCCGACGAAAACATCATCATTTAGGGTGGCGCTTGAGCTTTCTGACTCGCCCCATCCTGTCGTGACCTTATGAGCCGACGAAAACATCACCATCTTAGGGTGGCACTTGAGTTTTCTGACTCGCTCCATCCTGTCGCGACCTTATGAGCCGACAAAACCAACATTTTAGGGTGTGTGCTTGAGCTTTCTGACTCGCCCCATCCTGTCGCGACCTTATGAGCCGACGAAACCATCATTTAGGGTATGTGCTCGAGCTTTCTGACTCGCCCCATCCTGTCGCGACCTTATGAGCCGACAAAACCAGCATTTTAGGGTGTGTGCTCGAGCTTTCTGACTCGCCCCATCCTGTCGCGACCTTATGAGACGACGAAACCATCATTTAGGGTGTGTGCTCAAGTTTTCTGACTCGCCCCATCCTGTCGCGACCTTATGAGCCGATGAAACCATCATTTAGGGTATGTGCTCGAGCTTTCTGACTCGCCCCATCCTGTCGCGACCTTATGGGCCGACGAAACCAGCATTTTAGGGTGTGTGCTCGAGCTTTCTGACTCGCCCCACACTGTCGCAACCTTATGAGCCGACGAAACCATCATTTAGGGTGTGTGCTCGAGCTTTCTGACTCGCCCCATCCTGTCGCGACCTTATGAGCCGACGAAACCAGCATTTTAGGGTGTGTGCTCGAGCTTTCTAACTCGCCCCATCCTGTCGCGACCTTATGAGCCGACGAAACCAGCATTTTAGGGTGTGTGCTCGAGCTTTCTGACTCGCCCCATCCTGTCGCGACCTTATGAGCCGACGAAACCATCATTTAGGGTGTGTGCTCGAGCTTTCTGACTCGCCCCATCCAGTCGCGACCTTATGAGCCGATGAAACCATCATTTAGGGTGTGCGCTCGAGCTTTCTGACTCGCCACATCCTATCGCGACCTTATGACCCGACAAAATTATTGTTTTTATTTTTCTTCGTGGCATAGCCTCGAGGGTTTTAAAACCTTATTTCTGATTCATCTTGAAAATATTTGTTATCATTTTTTTTGGTTTCACATATGTTGTTTTCAAAGCCTAAGTCAGGTTAATGATCAAAGTCACTTCATCCATGGCGGATTAAGCGTTTTAAAGGATTCTCAAATGGCGGATCAAATATTTCAAATCGCCTCAAGGGTCATATAAAGATTCTTTCAAGAGTATCACAAAATCAGTACCGACTTATGAAAAAGACCTATTACATGGCTCTCAGGCCAAATCGATGAAGTTTACTCTGTTGGCGCCTTCGGATCATTTTGCTGCGAGCTTTGGCCGACTTCAATTTGCAAGTCGCCCAATACCCAGTTACATTTGGCCACAGGTGCGAAGTCATCTTCATCGGTCAGGATTGATGCCAGATCTTCTTCCAAGTCAAAAGGGTTCTTGGTCGCCAGGGAGTTAAACTGGTCATCACAAAGGTTGGCAGGCTGACCTTCTTGTTCTTGCTATCATAAGCAGCCTGATACTTTGATAAATCCAGACTTGCTGCGAGTTGGGTTGCCGCCAGCCGGGAGTCCTTGACAACACGTTGATAGTCCTCTTCGATGAATTCTGACCCGTCATCTTTGAGTTGAGGAAAGCCTGCCGCTACCTCTTCCGAATTGATCTCTGGAGCATACGCCAAGCAGCGACTCAAGGCAGTCAGTACCCCCTTCCGGGCGGCTGACCGAGTCAACTCGCCAATCTGAGGGGGAAGCGTAGATAGGCAGCCGAGCATCTTCTTTATGGAAGTTATGGGCTCTTTGGCACCCATCACAGCTTTAACAGTTACAACACTGCCGGCGTAGAGCTGCTCTGTCAGCGTGTAAATCGCCTTCAGCATGAGCACGCAATCATCCTGAAGGTTGGTGGCTCTCGGACCTGTGTAAGGGGCATGATAATCAGCGACTTACAAATAAGATTTATTGATATAAAAAAAGGGGGATCAAAAGTTTGACTACGTTTACCAAAGACGGCTTGCGTCATGTTTGAGATATGACGCTTCAAGCCGGACAATTCTTGTTGCACAGTAGCCAGCCTGGCTTCAGCCTTCTCTGCTCTTTTTGTGGCAGCATCTTGGTCAGCTTGAACTCTTTTCAAATCGGCTTTGAGTTTTTCCAGCTCAGCCAGGACCAATTGATGCTTCTCCTCCGACTTAGCTTGGGCGTCTTGCTGACCAGATAAGTTTTTCTTTAAATCGCCAAGCGCCGATTCAGTCTGAGCAAGAGTTTCCTATTGAAAGTACAAAATAAGGGGCAAGTCTCAGAACTATTGCAAGCAATATCCCTGACACTTGGGGGCTAATGTATAATTTTTTCTTTTCAGATGAAATTATATAATATCAAGACCCGGCTCATCTTTTTACTGATGACCCGGCCCTTGGGGGTTACTGGTCGAAATTTTTTCTAAATTTATCAAGACCCGGCTCATCTTTTTACTGATGACCCGGCCCTTGGGGGTTATTGGTCGAAAGTTTTTTCTAAATTTATCAAGACCCGGCTCATCTTTTTACTGATGACCCGGCCCTTGGGGGTTAATGGGAGTAATACAATATAACAAAGCTTACCTCATGTTGTTTTTTAGCATCCGCAGCAGGCTTTTCTCCATCTCATAACTCGCCTCCATGCGACTTGCAAAACCAGAGTAGAGTTCCTTGAACTCCAGATTTTCATATTCAGAAAGCCTAGCCTTGGAGAGTCCAGACTCAGGAATAGTTTGAGAGGAGGATGCCACATGCTTTGACAAAACCGTTGCCGCTGGTTTGGAGAAGCCGGTACCAGTAATAACTACAGCATCCGGGTCTTCTGCTGTCATCAATGGACTTGGCGGCTTAGGGGCATCCATTGTTTCCTTGGGCGAGTTTGGAAGATCCATTTGATTTTCGAGCTCGCCTTGATCCGGGTTATCTTGGATCGGCACTGAATCTTTGATGGGCTCTGAAATTATGACAGGAGTTGGTCCGCTGGTTTTCCTTTTCTTGGCTTGTGCCCTAAAAGAGGGGGGAAGCGCATTAAGGAACTGAAAGTTTATTACCTTCATATTCAAATTAAGATTATCAAAAGACTTACCCAGGGACTCGAATCATTAGCGGAATTGTCGACATCACTGAGTCGCCAGATGTAGGAGCAGAGTTCTGCAAGTTATACGTCAAAAATATAGGCGGGTTACAGACGTGATCCAAAGAAACATGAAGAATTGTTATTCATGAGTACCTCATTTGGTTTCCTCTTGTTCGTTGCTGGTAAGCCGGACACAAAATCACCGGAATGACTTCGGGTCTTCCGATTTGAAGTATGTTGTGCTTTCTTCAGTAGGAAATATGGGTCCAAACAAGCATTTGGGTGTGAGAAGGGAACTTCCCCACAAATTCGCCTGGCCGGCTTAGGTGGAGAAGGAGATGAATCGGAGGAAACATAAATTACCTCAACAGAGTCCTCCTGGCTTTCGTTGTCTTCATTCTATTCAAGAGAGGCAGAGATATAAATACAAAAGTTAACAGTAGTGGATGGCGATTGAAAAGAGGATAGGTTTTTACCTTCGAAAGTGCATCGCCGACTTGAGACTCATCGACTTCGGATGGCTCAGCCGCAGCAGCTTTGCCCTTGCCCTTGGTTTTCTTTGGGGGCGGCTTAGCGTGCTGCATGGCTGGCCTTTTGGGTTTCTTGGACCAAAATTTATTACCTTTCTGAAATAGCATATGTTACAAAAGCCACGATACAAGTGAAACATAAGAAGGAAAGACAAAAGGTGGGTTAGATTTGCTCACCTTGGGTGCCGGATTAATTTTGCAGAAAGGCTTGAGGCCAATTTGGCCGCATTTTCCCGCAGGCTCGCCAGTCAGCTTCTTGATGATGGTGACAATATCCTTTTCTATTAAAGCCGTATGGAAATAACATTGAGGGTGATCTAAGGTGCCATCAAATTCGCACATTAGCCCGTCCCGGCGACTCAGAGGGAGGATGCGCCATTCGACCCAGCAGCGGATCAAGTCAACCCCAGTAAGGCCGTTGTTTGTCAAAGATCTTAACTCGGATAATACTGGGATGAAGTCTGATTCCTCCGCCTCGGTGAGCTTGTCTGGAAGCTTGAAATTTGTTGGAAGGCGATTTTTCCTGTAGCCCAGAAGCTTGTTTTCGCCTGCAGGTGAGGTCTCTTGACAATAGAACCAAGACTCGCCCCAACCTTTGCGATGGCTTGGCATGGCGAGTGAGGGAAACAGGCTATCCCTGCGGTGCTGGACATTGACACCGCCGAGTTCCAGGCTGGGGCCATTGTGAAATTCCGTTTGGCGATTCAGATGGAAAAAGTGCCAGAATAAGGGGACTGTGGGTTCAATCCGCAGATAAGCCACACAGAACACTTGGAATTGGCATAGGTTACTTATCGAGTTGGGTCCCAGATCCTGGAGGCGGACGTTCATGAAAGCCATGGCATCTCTAAGAAACTTCAATCCGGACGGCTTAAAACCTCGCTCCAGGTGTTCAACGAAAACGACTATCTCCCCTTCTTTGGGGTTGGGGAGATCCTCTCCGAACCCGGTACGCCAGCCGATAACATTCTGAGGGTCCAAGTTGCCCGTTTTCACATAGTCTGCTAGTATGGTGTCGTCGACTTTGGTAGGAAGCCAGTCACTTTTGAAGACGGTGCCCAAGGTACAAAGAAGTAAGGTACAGATGAATTTACACGCCTCGAACATCTACTGTAAGGGGTGAAATAAGTTCATTTGACTCGCCAAATAATTTGTTCACGGACTGAGGGAAAAAAACTTGACCCGCCGTATTAAGAGCCGAGTTGGGTTGCTATGGCGAATTACGAAGTGTTGGCTATTCACGAGAGCCGTGTTCTAAAGGTGTCGGAGACGTTCGTTCAAAACAGCAAAGTGTGAAGAGTACAAACAACTTTTTGCAAACAGTAGGTAAATTATGGATCTACTGGACAGATAAAACAACATGGGAAAGGTGGCTGGATGCAGCAATTTATTACCAGGAGAAGGTGATGTCCTTCGCTTGATGAAACATTACTCTAGAATTCGCAAGTAAGAGCGGATAAATGAAGGTATTCAAAGCATTGGCTATCTCGTCGACATTTGTGTTAATCAGTCAAAGACAGGCAACAAATGCTCGCGAAGATCATCAAGAACATGGCAGTGCTGGAGCTTCGAAACGAAGATTAGATCTGTCCTTAAATAGGCGGTGGCCTAACCTGATGCTTTTGGTCGGTAGTGGTCGACGGCGACGGAGACTGTTGGAGAAGCACGGAGGTCCTGTCGAGCGGAGAAACCTTCGACGGCAGCGGAGTTTTTGGCGAACGGCGAGGTCGTCGACGGCGACGCGGTGGTCACTGACGGCGAACGGATCGGCCGCGGTACGAAGCTTGACGACGGCGAAGATCTATGGGCGGCGCCGAAGCCTCTTCGGCGAAGACGGAAAGTGCGGTCAGCGGCGGAGCCCTCGGGAGGCGATGAGACTTCCTCGCTGTGATAATGGGGAGGAGATTGACGAGACTGGTAGGTGGGAAGTGCCAGTCCTGTCCCCCCCATCTATTAATTGAGCAGAAATATTGGCGTGAAAAGAGTTCAAGTCAATCTGGGGCCTAATGTTGGGGATATTACCTATTAATAACCCGCCCTAGTTGGGCCGGGTCACCAAATCAGGCGATTCACCTAAACAGTGATTTGGGCCTTGGCGTTATCAGATCAAGGTCCTATGGCGGTTTATGATTTCTTGAAGATCTCCAAGCTTTGAAGGACGGCGACTTAGAGACCACAGGGGTCACGATTTGTAGAAAAGAAAGTATTCTTGTAAACCCTAAGGGTTCGACCTGTATATAAAGGAGAGTCCTAGGGAAGGAGAGGGCAGGTTAGAAATCATCGAGTGCTAGGTTCGGCGAGTTACGCCCTCCTTGTAATCGAAACCACATCAATAGAAACCAAAGAAGGACGTAGGCCTTTACATCCTCTCGAGGGGCCGAACCTGGGTAAATCGCCGTGTCTCTCTCCCGCTTAACCCCTTTGAGTCGCCACCAAGGTGCGATGGCTCCAGTACTAAGTCCTTTCACGAGGACATCTGCCGTGACAAAACCACGATAGGCGGCGAGCCTCCGGTGGCTCCAGGGATGGCGGAGGGCTTCGGGTTTGCTCCTCCGGCGACCAAAAGGACGGCGGAGGGCGCCAGGAGAACGGCACTTCACCCGCGAGTCCATTTTTGCTATGCACAGGGCTGAATTGGCCGGAGCTGACGCCGGCGACGAGCTTGGCGAGAGCCGAAGCCCTGGCATCATCGAGGTCATCGATCCAAAGGGAAAAAGGGAAGGGCTTAGCTCCAACGGCATCTACGCAACGCACTGAAGCTAACGGTGGCCTCAGATCGACCAACCGATCATCGGAGCATCACCGGCGACGAGCTCCCGCGGCGGATCTCGTCGGTCTCTGGTGGAATCGGGGCCTAGAGAAAAGGATCGAGGGGGCAAACGAGGGGAAAAGCACCCTGGGCTTACGGGGTGTGCAGAGGAGTCGAAAGCATTCTCGGGGATGGTCTGACGAGGGGGAACGACGGCTGCGATCAACGGCGGCCCGAGGAAGAAGACGATGGCGATCCCATGACTCAGGGCCTCTCGGCGTCGTGTGGCTAGTTGGGAAGCTTCAGGACGTCCTGGCGGAGCTTCTGCGCGGCTCAGAGGCAAGGTAGGACAGTCAGAGCGATGGCTAGCTCGAGCTCGAGCTCGCTCCAATGGCGACCGAGAGAGAGAGACACAGAGGGAGAATGGGGAGAGGGAGATGATGAGAACGGGTGCGGGGAGGCTTATCCATCCATGCCAGCGCGACGGGGAGGTCCAGACAGGCACGCAGGTGCGTGGCCGTGCCGGAGGGAGCGGCGGCTACCTCCTGCTGCCGGCTGGCGCGAGGAAGACGGCAGGGGAGAGGAGCTGGGCTGGCCCTCAGCGTTAAATAGGATTTTTCTTATTTCTTTTCTGTTCTGTCTGTGTTTTATTCTTTCTAACATTTGTTTCATTTTATTTTTGGCACCAAACTATTTCTAAAATAGTATAAATAATACTGGGGTGTTATTTGGAATATTTCCAAACCCACATAAAGTTTTCAACATTTTATGAAACTCTAAAATATTTGAAATCAAATATATGATTGATTTCAATGGCTTTTGTTTTTAAAATAAAATACCAAAAGTTTTTTCTAAAAAGAAATCCACCCCTGTGTTGTTGTTTCCAATATTTATCAAAAATGATGGACTTTTATGAAGGCCATTTTGGGTTCATTGATTTGTCACAACTTTGAATTGTTTTGAGCATAGGGTGGCTTGGCTTTTTCTCTTTGATTTCCATTTTCACTTTTAAATGCAAGAATAAAATATGAGCACAGTCTTGCTAAGCATCAAAGGGTAGCTAGGTATGTGACAACTCACCCCCACTCAAAAGAATCTCGTCCTGAGATTTGGAAGTTGTCGGGAATAGAGCAGGATACTCAAGTCAAAGACGGCCCTCTCTTTCCCATGTTGCCTCTTTTTCAGAATCATTTGACCATTGAACTTTAAGAAACTTGAGGTTTCAACGTCGAGTGGTACGCTCAGCTTGATCAAGAATACGAACAAGGTATTCTTGGTATGAGAGGTTATCCTGGAGATCAAGCATTTTGTGGTCCACTTCACAGATAGGACCCGAAAAGCAATCCCTGAGTTGCGAGACGTGGAAAACATCATGAACCTTGGAAAGATGCGGAGGAAGTTCCAACTGGTAGGCAACTTCTCCTCGTTTGTCAAGAATGCGAAAATGACCAATGTAACGAGGAGCCAATTTGGCTTTGATACCGAAACGATGGGTACCCTTCAAAGGTGTAACTCGAAGGTAAGCCTTCTCGTCAACTTCAAAGGTCACAGCCTTATGACGACGATCATATTGGCTCTTTTGACTAGATTGGGTTGTTTTCAACTTTTCACGAATAATGCGAACTTGCTCTTCTGCTTCCTAGATCATACCCGGACCAAAGAGTTGCCTCTTTCCGGTTTCTGACCCATTAAGAGGGGTTCGACATCTTCGTCCATAGAGAATTTCAAAAGGGGCCTTGCCCAAGCTTGATTGATAACTATTGTTATAAGAAAATTCGGCGAATGGAAGGCACTTCTCCCAATTCATACCGAACAATATAACACAAGCTCGAAGCATATCGTCTAGGATTTGATTCACTCTTTCTAGTTGACCACTTGATTGAGGATGGAAAGGAGTGCTAAAATATAGGTGAGTCCCGATGCCATTCTGAAAACTTTCCCAGAAGCGAGAAGTAAAAATACTCCCACGACCTGAGTTAATCTCCAGAGGAACACCATGAAGAGACACTATTCGAGAGATATATAACTCTGCTAGCTGGCTAGCTATTATACTCTCCTGAACTGGAAGAAAATGAGCTACTTTGGAAAGACGGTCAATGACCACAAAGATAGCATTATTTCCTTTCTTGGTCTTGGGAAATCCAGTGATGAAATCCATACTGACTTTATCCCATTTCCATTCAGGAATATCTAAAGGTTGAAGGGTGCGAGAAGGCCTTTGATGTTCTGCCTTAACTCGACGACAAACGTCGCAGTTAGCAACGAACTCAGCAGTTTCTCTCTTCATCCTGGTCCACCAAAACCTCTCGCGTAGGTCCTGATACATCTTAGTACTACCAGGATGAATGGTGATAGGAGAATCATGAGCCTCCTTAAGGATCAACTTCCTCAGATGTGGATTCTTATGAACCACTAGACGGTTCTCGAAGAACACAACATCTTGATCATTCATGGAGAATTCCATTGCGTTTGCACTAATAATATTCTCCTTGATCCGTGATATACCCTTATCACGCTTTGGGCCAGCTATGATTTGATCCCTAAGAGTAGGTTTCGCCACCAGGTTAGAAAGGAATCCTTGAGGAACAATGTGAAGATTTAACTTCCGAAATTCCTCATAGAGATGTGGTTGACCTCGTTGTAGCATCAGATTGTTACAATAAGACTTACGACTTAGTGCATTTGCCATAACATTGGCCTTCCCCAGGGTGTAAGTTATCCCTAAGTCATAATCTGAGATAAACTCAACCCACCGTCTTTGCCTGAGATTCAAATCTGGCTGCGTGAAGATATATTTCAGACTTTGGTGATAAGTGAATATTTCGCAATTATTACCAAGAAGGTAATGTCGCTAGGTTTTAAGTGCGTGGACTACAGCTGCAAGCTCAAGATCATGTGTGGGATAATTATCCTCATGTGGATGCAACCTTCGAGACGCGTATGCAATCACATGACGATCATGCATGAGAATGCAACCTAATCCTTGTCGCGAGGCGTCACAATAGATAAAAAAGTCCTTAGAGAAATCTGGTGGTAGCAACACACGTGCGGAAGTCAGGTGTCTTTTCAGTTCCTGAAAACTACGCTCACATTCTGGCGTCCGCTCGAACTTTTTATCTTTCTTGAGGAGTTCAGTTAGAGGCTTTGCAACCTTGGAGAAGTTCTCGACAAAGCGGCGACAATATCTCGCTAGTCCAAGAAAACTCCGAAGTTGCTTAACCGATTCAGGTTGAGTCCAATCAAGGACAGCTTGAACTCTCTCGGGATTGACAGCAAAACACTTACCCGAGATTACGTGGCCTAGATAGGTCACTTCCGGTAACCAGAATTCACATTTTGAAAACTTGGCATAAAGGCGGTGCTCTCGAAGTTTCATCAATACCAGCCTTAGATGCTCGGCATGTTCTCGTTCCTTTTTTGAGTAGATGAGAATATCATCGAGGTATACCTTGACGAATTTATCCAAATACTCCATGAAGATTGAATTCATCAAGCGAGAGAAGGTGGCTGGGCCATTGGTTAAACCAAAGTACATGATGGTGTACTCGTATTGGCCATAACGAGTGACAAAAGCCGTTTTTAGAATGTCCCCATTCTTGATCTTGATTTGATGGTAACCCAACCTCAAATCCATTTTGGAAAAGACTGAGGATCCAGCGAGCTGATCATACAGATCGTTGATCCTGGGGGGCAGATACTTGTTCTTTATGGTGACCAGATTAACTGGTCGATAATCTACAACCATCCGGTCCGTTCCATCTTTCTTCTTAACGAAGAGGATGGGACAAGCCCAAGGACAAGACCTAGGATGATTGAAACCTTTATTCAAGGCCTCATCTAGTTGCTTCTTAAGTTCGGCTAGCTCCAAGGGTGCCATCTTATAGTGTCTTCTGGCTATTGGGACAGTTCCTGGAACAAGATCTATCACAAACTCCACATCACTGTCTGGTGGAACTCCTGGCAGTTCTTCTGGGAAAACATCCGGGAAGTCACGGACTACCGGAATGTCTTCAAGCTCTTGGAGAGGATTCGCATTGAGGGAATAGAGTTGGCATTTGGCAACTCGAGTAGAGACATTAACTATCTCACCCGAGGGATGGGTAAGCTAACATTCCTAGAATGGGTATCAATCTTGGCATAATGAGATGACATCCATTCCATTCCCGAGATGACATTGATATCTGAGGATTTCAGGGCTATCAATGATGCTAAATAAACTAGCCTGTCTACTAGGATTTCATGGACTTAACTTATCCTAGAAGTTTGCCATTTACTACTAGGGGTTGGGACAACTAATGGGATCGGCATATCACAAAAGGACATGTTATGCAACTGCGCATGACTTTCGGAAATGAAGGAATGAGATGACCCAGTGTCAAAAAGAACAGACATTGGGTGATGATTGACAAGGAGCGTACCCAAAATGAGGTCGGGATCCTCTGCAGCTTCTTGTGCTGAAACATAATTCACGCAGCCACGCGCAGGAGTTGGCTTCACATAATCAGGTTTTCTCGACTTTCCTTGCCCAACGGACTTCCCAGGTTGCTTGGCAGCTATGTTCTGAGGACACTCTCGTGAATAGTGCCATGGTTCTCCACACCTATAACAGATCACCTGATTAGCACGTGGTGCAGCATTGCTAGCTGGACCACCATAGGTCTTTGCTGGAGGGTTGGTCTGGTTCGCCTGAGGCGCCACATAGGATGGCCTCGGGGTATATCATGGCGGCAGAGAGCTATTCGGAACCCACAACCTGCGTTTTGGAAACGCGGAACCAGATGAGGAGCCCAAATCACGAGAGTGCTTCTTCGTGGCTTCGTAGTCTGTATGACCAGTCTCGGCACTGATTGCCTTGTTGACAAGAGCTTGAAAACTTGTACATTCATGAAGGCGCAGGTCACGACGAAGTTCGGGGCTCAGACCCTTGCGGAATCTTGCTTGCTTCTTGGCATCAGTTGACACCTCTTAAGTTGCGTAGCGAGCGAGATTACCAAACTCGCGGCTATAAGCATCCACGGTCAATTTTCCTTTGGTGAAGGCACATAATTCCTCTCTCTTACGGTCCGTCAGACCCTCTGGGATGTGGTGCGGATGGAAGGCTCCACTGAAATCTTCCCATGTGGCTGCTGGTCCGGCAGGACACATAGCTTCAAAATTCTCCCACCACAGGTTGGCGGGACCTTCCAGGAAATACGCAGAAAAGGTCACCTTGTCGGCCTCAGAAACATTGGCAGAGCATATCTTGCGTGATATACTGCACAACCAGTCATCAGCGTCTAGAGGATCGACGAAGTGATAGAACTTCGGCGGATTCAGCTTCACGAAGTCATTGAGGGACGCTGCGTCATTTCGCGGCTGACGAGTCATGTTTTGCTCAATACGTTCTAGCAGAGGGTTGGTCTCTCGCTTGTTTCTTTCCGCCTCAAGCATAACTTCCGCCAGAGAAGGCGAGTGAGGAAATTCATCATGTGCTTCCTGACTACCCTATCCCTGCTCATGGGTAGGGGCACGGTTCAGCCTCGTGAACACCATCCTGGCAAACAAACTCAGAGCTTAGACTAATATCAACATCAATACTAACTATGGATTAAGAATGCACTGAACACATGGAATGCGGAAATGAACATCCGAACAACAAGGTAACAAGCAACTTCTATATATACACCATGCTTCATAAAACCATTACATAGTTCAGTACAACCTCAAACCAAAGAGAAAACTGCTGAAAAGATGATACTACTCATCAGAGGCTTTCCAAACTTCCTATACATTATTTATCTATGCCTCCGGAAATCATCTCACGACATAAGCATATTCCACAAGACAGACAGGATTGTGGAAGTATAACTACTACCATACTACTCTTCCACTCATGGGTTCAAGCATCTGCATAAAACATCTCATAAAGGTTGCCTCCATGGCCTGGGAGCTCAACCTGCGGATCAGGAAATACTCGAGCCTGAGACCCCTGGGAACCGTAAGGACACGGGTGTGGCCTTGGTCCCCTGACTGGTGGTAGTAGGGGTACCCGAAGAGGGGTGACACCTCCTATATCAGGCCAGTCAACATGAGCTGGAAGATGAGTCCTAACAGGGTTCAACATCTCCATATCTCCATACCCAGTCTGAACTACAGGTGCCAGCTGTGTCAAAGCTATCCTCAAACGGGCACGAGTAGCATAGATCTCCATACAAAGGGCACGAGCATCTCTGTCTCTATTCTCTAACATCTGAGCGGTGGACTACAGCAGCGGATCCTCCATAAAGGAATCAAAGTAGACCCCACTCAGGTATCCTTCTTCTCCTGGCTGAGAAGCGGGAACATAGCAGAACTCTAAATTCTGCAGCAGTGCATGTCTGGCTCTCATGATGGTCAACATCGAATAGGCAGCATCTTCTACCGCCATGTCAATAGTAACCCCCAATCCATAAGACCAATGGATCGGCTCCTCGGCTCCACGGTAATCTGGTAATACCCTAACAGTGCACAGATACTGACTCTCATTGAAATCCCGGTACTGCTCCTCCACTGTATACTCTGGGTACTAGCGGTAACCGGCTACTAACATCATCCTAACCAGCATGGCCATGTGACCCGGCACGTCAATGCACCTAGTCAAACGAACTACCTAACGAGAAGGACGACCAGGCATCTGAAATAGAGAGTAATGCAGAAGGCATTAGAGCTCTGGAGATAAAATTGGGCAGCATAATGGCTGTAAATGCTCAAAAACAATTTTGAGACAACCCACAAAAGATAGGATAGCATAACCACTCAACTATCAAGTTCAATTCCATGGTCAACAAAACTTATTTTCTTTTCCTTGGAACGAAAAAACTCGATGTAACTCTCGACCCGTTTTCCTACAATCTACCGATTAGTGACACGTGATCCTGAGACCTAGATAAGTAACCTAGTTCTTAATCCTCGTAGAAAAGACGAGGATGACCAGAATAGAATGACTTGAGAAGAGAAGCAAGAATCTTATGTTCCCTTCCACAAACAATTCCCTTATATATAATTAAAGCAATTCTAGACTCAACTTCAACCAGTTTGGCTTGGTAATCCTACAGTCAGTCAGGCTCTGATACCAACGCTATCGGGACCCTGATCCTAAGCCATAGGAATCCAGCCTGTAACACATTGCATCCCTTTGTGGTAACACGCGTGGTTAACCCCACGGCTGCAACCTTACCTTTGCCAGGACCGTTTGCGTCTTTTGACTCACGTATTCATTAGTGTCGCTAGCATTCCAATGTCAAAGAACCCGGGTCAACATATCTAGTCATAAACTCAAGTGGCTCGACTGTACAGAGACATGCATACATAACCCAACAAAGCAGGTGTCGGTCATCAGCGAGTGTAGACAGGTCATAGCAAGCTACAAGGACTCCATTACACCGTGTGACATTTTCCCGTAAGGACAAACACAACAGCTAAGAAGGATATATGCCGGTCAACCAATGTGTCCGGAGCAGTAGCAAACTACCAAGGCTCGGTGGAATCACAAAGGGGCATTTTTCTGTATAGAGAGCTACTAAGGGCATACGACTAGGTGTCGAATCCCATACATATCATAGTGCATCACACGTACGCATGGCATACTCGATATGCATAGATACAACAATGGCATCACAACATAACCATACAACAACACAACATTTATTTACAAGACTCGGAAGAGTCTTGCATAATACGTTCATACAGGCAGGGGTCACATGACTCGACACTCAAGTCATACAAGTAGAGTTATACAAACCAACGGAAGCATAAAAGTTGTCTGAGTACAGACAGTTGAAAGGATAAGGCATAAAGCCGGACTATCTACAGATCCCTTCTGAAAGGGGCCAGGTTGTAGCTGGGACACCAGCTACTCGTCATCATCGATGTCTAGATAAAACCCACCTGTTGGCTCATGGGTATCCTCTGCAACAATTATTAAGAAAACATGAGTACAAAAGTACTCAGCAAGACTTTAGATCAGATCTATCTACTCATACTCTGGTATCAATAAAGGGGGTTGTGGTGTTTCATGCAGCAAGCCACCTGTGACTCTTGGCTAGACTAACTACAATTTTAAATAGTTTAAACAACTTTGATAAGTCGTACACAAGTCCACTACCACCACAACAATACACTATCATGAACTCCTTTCCGTCTCCCTACGGAAATGCCATACATGATACTCATGCTTATCTTGATACTTTTATGAGTAGCCATTAAAGTTATCTATGAACAACATATGTCTCCAAGTAGTTCCAATCTGCGGACGCGGTTATTCGAATAGAACATAACCCTGCAGGGGTGTACTTCTTCACACACGCTATTTCCACTTATCTCCATGTGCACCTCATGCACCTCGGCAACCTTCGAGGAGCGAGGGAGTCGGTCACGACCGCTAACCACGCTAATACCTAGTCCAAGTTTATCGCCTATTTGAGAGTAACCCACATAGAAATCCGATCGAGGTTTCCGCCACGGCCCCAAACGATGTTCGCATGGTTCCGAAGCCCACCATCCGGGTGCCACTTGGTACACCATGCCATTGCCTACCGCATAATAGCACACATCTAAGGTCAGCACTATGCACGGCCTCCAGCATGACTATAAACACCAGAAACTACTTGCAACTCCTGGACCGAGTACTAGGCGATTAATAAGTCGAGCAGGGTCATATTTCAGGGCCGAGCATGTGGTAGTAACTAGTCTTGGATTACATACATGGAGCTCAGTACCTAAGGACGGTTCCAATGAAACAACCCGCTATGTATCCTAAATAGCCTCTCATCGGTACCTTTACGACATCAGGTTCCACGCTTATTCTTTGTCACTAGAACACATTCATCCATTCCTGTTCATCACCGAGATAAAACAGACCTGACACAACTCTAGGCATAGCATGCATAGCAGGAAAAACACAACATGGCTCAAGCAACTACCAGGTATGCTAGGTTGCAAGGTTTGACTATTTACTGTGACAATGACAGGTCATGCAAAGGAATAGGTTCAACTACCGAAGTAAAGCATTTGAAATATTTTGTCCTAATGCAATAAGTGGGAGCAGAAGCAAGAACATGGGATTATATCGGGATGATCAAAAGGGTGCTTGCCTTGTTGCTCAACAAAGGGATTAAATCGGTCAGTCGGATATTCAGACATATCCGGAAGGGAAGATCCTACCAAAATAATAACAATCAATCAATAACAATCATATGCAACAACATGATGCATGATCATGGCACGAAATAAATTGTAGCATGAGTTAATGTGGCTATCAAACTTTTAGGATGATGCTGATTTGAATTCAATATTAGTTGGAATAATATATTTATCACATTCATTTCATTGATTTGACCTGATGTTGTTTCATAACTTTGTTTTTCATGCATGAAAGTAGCACCATTGTGTTTATTGGATTTTCCTAATCAAATTGCATATATTATTTGTCAAATTTGGAGTTATAATCAATTTTCTAAGAATTTCCAAAGTTTTACCATTTTCTGGAATTATATTAAAACAGAAATATAATTACTGCATTAGCATGACATGTGCAGGTCCAACTGGCCGTTGAATGTCAAACCTGACAAGTGTGACCCACTGGTTAGTGATTCTAGTCAAATTCCAGTTAAACTTTAAGTTAATTAATTATTCAACACGGGCTGGCCCACATGTGAGTGGTTGTTTGGGATTTAATTAACTAATTATTTTTATTAGCTAAACTTAATTAGCCAGGCGACTGGCCGCACCTGTCATAGACCCTGGGGGGTCAAACCCACCGGCGATGGGGTGAAACCCACCGGCGGCTAGCCTTCGGTGGCTCCAGGGACGGCGGAGGGCTTCGGGTTTGCTCCTCCGGTGACCAAAAGGACGGTGGAGAGCACCAGGAGAACGACACTTCACCCGCGAGTCCATTTTTGCTATGCAAAGGGGCTGAAGTGCCCGGAGCTGACGCTGGCGACGAGCTTGGCGGCAGCCGAAGCTCGGGCATCATCGAGGTCATCGATCCAGAGGGCAAAAGGGACGGGGCTTAGCTCCAACGACATCTATGTAACACACTGAAGCTAACGGTGGCCTCAGATCGACTAACCGACCATCAGAGCATCACCGGCGACGAGCTCCCGCGGCGGATCTCGTCGGGCTCTGGTGGAATCGGGGCCTAGAGCAAGGGATCGAGGGGGAAAACGAGGGGAAAAGCACCCTGGGCTTATGGGGAGTGCAGAGGAGGCGAAAGCATGCTCGGGGACGGTCTGACGAGGGAGAACGACGGCTGCGATCAACGGCGGCCCGAGGAAGAAGACGATGGCGATCCCGTGACTCAGGGGCTCTCGACGTCGTGTGGCTAGCTGGGAAGCTTCAGGATGTCCTAGCGGAGCTTCTGCGCGGCTCAGAGGCAAGGGAGGACAGTCGGAGCGACGGCTAGCTCGAGCTCGAGCTCGCTCCAATGGCGGCCGAGAGAGAGATGCAGGGGGGCGAATGGGGAGAGGGAGAGGATGAGAACGGGTGCAGGGAGGCTTATCCCTCCATGCCAGCATGACGGGGAGGTCCAGACAGGCACGCAGGTGCGTGGCCGCGCCCGAGGGAGCGGCGGCCACCTCCTACTGCCGGCTGGCGCGAGGAAGACGATAGGGGAGAGGAGTTGGGCTGGGCCTCAGTGTTAGATAGGAATTTTCTTATTTCTTTTCTTTTCTGTCTCTGTTTTATTCTTTCTGACATTTGTTTCATTTTATTTTTGGCTCCAAACTATTTCTAAAATAGTATAAAAATACTGGGGTGTTATTTGGAATATTTCCAAACCCACATAAAGTTTTCAACATTTTATGAAACTCTAAAATATTTGAAATCAAATATATGATTGATTTTAGTCGCTTTTGTGTTTAAAATAAAATACCAAAAGTATTTTTAAAAACAAATCCACCTCTATATTGTTGTTTCCAATATTTATCAAAATGATGGACTTTTATGAAGGCCATTTTGGGTTCATTGATTTGTCACAACTTTGAATTGTTTTGAACATAGGGTGTCTGGGCTTTTTCTCTTTGATTTCCATTTTCACTTCTAAATGCAAGAATAAACTACGAGCACGATCTTGCGAATCATCAAAGGGCAGCTAGGGATGTGACAACTCACCCCCACTCAAAAGAATCTCGTCCTAAGATTTTGAAGTTGTCGGGAATAGCGCGGGATACTCAAGTCAAATACGGTCCTGTCTTTCCCATGTTGCCTCTTTTTCAGAATGATTTGACCATTGAACTTTAAGAAACTTGAGGTTTCAACGTCGAGTGGTACGCTCAGCTTGATCAAGAATACGAACAGGGTATTCTCGATATGAGAGGTTATCTTGGACATCAAGCATTTTGTGGTCCACTTCACGGATAGGATCCGAAAAGCAATGCCTCAGTTGCGAGATGTGGAAAACATCATGAACCTTGGAAAGATGCGGAGGAAGTTCCAACTGGTAGGCAACTTCTCCTCGTTTGGCAAGAATGCGAAAAGGATCAATGTAACGAGGAGCCAATTTTCCTTTGATACCGAAATGATGGGTATCCTTCAAAGGTGTAACTCGAAGGTAAGCCTTCTCGTCAACTTCAAAGGTCACAGCCTTATGACGACGATCATATTGGCTCTTTTGACGAGATTGGCCTGTTTTCAACTTTTCACGAATAATGTGAACTTGCTCTTCTGCTTCCTGGATCATATCTGGACCAAAGAGTTGCCTCTTTCCGGTTTCTGACCAATTAAGAGGGGTTCGACATCTTCGTCCATAGAGAACGTCAAAAGGGGCCTTGCCCAAGCTTGATTGATAACTATTGTTATAAAAAAATTCGGCGAATGGAAGGCACTTCTCCCAATTCATACGAACAATATAACACAAGCTCGGAGCATATCCTCTAGGATTTGATTCACTCTTTCTACTTGACCACTTGATTGAGGATGGAAAGGAGTGCTAAAAGATAGGTGAGTCCCCATGGCATTCTGAAAACTTCCCCAGAAGAGAGAAGTAAAAATACTCCCACGATCTGAGTTAATCTCCAGAGGAACACCATGAAGAGATACTATTCGAGAGATATATAACTATGCTTGTTTGCTAGCTGTTATACTCTCCTGAACTGGAAGAAAATGAGCTACTTTGGAAAGACGTTCAATGACCACAAAGATAGCATTATTTCCTTTCTTGGTCTTGGGAAATCCAGTGATGAAATCCATACTGACTTTATCCCATTTCCATTCAGGAATAGCTAAAGGTTGAAGGGTGCGAGCAGGCCTTTGATGTATTGCCTTAACTCAACGACAAACGTCGCAGTTAGCAACGAACTCAGCAATTTCTCTCTTCATCCTAGTCCACAAAACCTCTCGCGTAGGTCCTGATACATCTTAGTACTACCAGGATGAATGGTGAGAGGAGAATCAAGAGCCTCCTTAAGGATCAACTGCCTCAGATGTGGATTCTTAGGAACCACTAGTTGGTTCTGGAAGAACACAAGATCTTGATCATTCATGGAGAATTCCTTTGCGTTTCCGCTAATAATATTCTCCTTGATCCGTGATATACCCTTATCACGCTTTGGGCCAGCTATGATTTGATCCCTAAGAGTAGGTTTCACCACCAGTTTAGAAAGGAATCCTTGAGGAACAATGTGAAGATTTAACTACCGAAATTCCTCATAGAGATGTGGTTGACCTCGTTGTAGCATCAGATTGTTACAATAAGACTTACGACTTAGTGCATTTTCCATAACATTGGCCTTTCCCGGGGTGTAAGTTATCCCTAAGTCATAATCTCAGATCAACTCAACCCACCGTCTTTGCGTGATATTCAAATCGAGTTGGGTGAAGATATATTTCAGACTTTGGTGATAAGTGAATATTTCGCAAGGATTACCAAGAAGGTAATGTCGCTAGGTTTTAAGTGTGTGGACTACAGCTGTCGAGATGCATATGCAATCACATGACGATCCTGCACGAGAATGCAACCTAATCCTTGTCGCGAGGAATCGCAATAGATAACAAAGTGCTTAGGGAAATCTGGTGGTAGCAACACACGTGTGGAAGTCAGGCATCTTTTTAGTTCCTGAAAACTACGCTCACACTGTGGTGTCCACTCGAACTTTTTATCTTTCTTGAGGAGTTCAGTTAGAGGCTTTACAACCTTGGAGAAGTTCTCGACAAAGCGGCGACAATAGCTTGGTAGTCCAAGAAAACTCCTAAGTTGCTTAACCGATTCAGGTTGAGTCCAATCAAGCACAGCTTGAACTCTCTCGGGATTGACAGCAATACCCGTACCCGAGATTACGTGGCCTAGATAGGTGACTTCCGGTAACCAGAATTCACATTTTGAAAACTTGGCATAAAGGCGGTGCTCTCGAAGTTTCATCAATACCAGCCTTAGATGCTCGGCATGTTCTTGTTCGTTCTTTGAGTAGATGAGAATATCATCGAGGTATACCTTGAAGAATTTATCCAAATACTCTATGAAGATTGAATTCATCAAGCGAGAGAAGGTGGCTAGGGCATTGGTTAAACCAAAGTACATGACGGTGTACTCGTATTGGCCATAACGAGTGACAAAAGCCGTTTTTAGAATGTCCCCGTTCTTGATCTTGATTTCATTTTAACCCAACCTCAAATCATTTTTGGAAAAGACTGAGGATCCAGCGAGCTGATCATACAGATCGTTGATCCTAGGGAGCGGATACTTGTTCTTTATGGTGATCAGATTAACTAGTCGATAATCTACAACCATCCGGTTCGTTCCATCTTTCTTGTTAACGAAGAGGACGGGACAAGCCCAAGGAGAAGAGCTAGGACGAACGAAACCTTTATTCAAGGCGTCATCTAGTTGCTTCTTAAGTTCGGCTAGCTCCAAGGGTGCCATCTTATAGGGTCTTCTCGCTATTGGGACAGTTCTTGGACCAGGATCTATCACAAACTCCACATCCCTGTCTGGTGGAATTCCTGGCAGTTCTTCTAGAAAAACATCCGGGAAGTCACGGACTACCAGAATGTCTTCAAGCTCTGGGAGAGGATTCACATTGAGGGAATAGAGTTGGCATTTGGCAACTCGAGTAGAGACATTAACTATCTCACCCAAGGGATGGGTAAGCTGAAAATTCCTAGAATGGGTATCAATCTTGGCATAATGAGCTGACATCCAGTCCATGCACAAGATGATATTGATATCTGAGGATTTCAGGGCTATCAATGATGCTAGAAAAACTAGCCCGTCTACTAGGATTTCATTGACATAACTTATCCTAGAAGTTTTCCATTTACTACCACGGGTTGGGATAACTAATGGGATTGGCATATCACAAAAGGACATGTTATGCAACTGCGCATAACTTTCGGAAATGAAGGAATGAGATGACCCAGTGTCAAAAAGAACAGACATTGGGTGATGATTGACAAGGAGCGTACCCAAAATGAGGTCGGGATCCTCTGCAGCTTCTTCTGCTGAAACATAATTCACGCAGCCACGCGCAGGAGTTGGCTTCACATAATAAGTTTTTCCCGACTTTCCTTGCTCAGCGGACTTCCCAGGTTGCTTGGCAGCTATGTTCTCAGGACACTCTCGTGAATAGTGCCATGGTTCTCCACACTTATAACAGATCACATGATTAGCACGTGGTGCAGCATTGCTAGCTGGACCACCATAGGTCTTTGCTAGAGGGTTGGTCTGGTTCGGCTGAGGCGCCAAATAGGATGGCCTCGGGGTATATCTTGGCGGCAGAGAGCTATTCGAAACCCACAACCTGCATTTTGGAAATGCGGAACCAGATGAGGAGCCCGAATCGTGAGAGTGCTTCTTCGTGGCTTTGCAGTTGGTATGACCAGTCTCGGCACTGATCGCCTTGTTGACAAGAGCTTGAAAACTTGTACATTCATGAAGGCGCAGGTCACGACGAAGTTCGGGGCTCAGACCCTTGCGGAATCTTGCTTGCTTCTTGGCATCAGTTGACACCTCTTCAGTTGCGTAGCGAGCGAGATTACCGAACTCGTGGCTATAAGCAACCATAGTCAACTTTCCCTAGGTGAAGGCACAGAATTCCTCTCTCCTACGGTACATCAGACCCTCTGGGATGTGGTGCAGATGGAAGGTTGCATTGAAATCTGCCCATGTGGATGCTGGTCCAGCAGGACGCATAGCTTCAAAATTCTCCCACCACAGGTTGGCGGACCTTCCAGGAAATACGCAGCAAAGGTCACATTGTCGGCCTCAGAAACATTGGCAGAGCGTATCTTGCGCGATATACTGGACAACCAGTCATCAGCGTCGAAAGGATCGACGGAGTGATGGAACTTCGGCGGATTCAGCTTCACGAAGTCATTGAGGGACACTGCGTCATTTCGCGGCTGACGAATCATGTTTTGCTCAATACGTTCTAGCAAACGGTTGGTCTCTTGCTTGTTTCTTTCCGCCTCAAGCATAACTTCCGCCAGAGAAGGCGAGTGAGGCAATTCATCCTGTGCTGCCTGACTACCCTCTCCCTGCTCATGGGTAGGGGCACGGTTCAGCCTGGTGAACACCATCCTCGCAAATAAACTCACAGCTTAGACTAATATCAACATCAATACTAACTATGGATTAAGAATGCACTGAACACATGGAATGCGGAAATGAACATCCGAACAACATGGTAACAAGCAACTTCTATATATACACCATGCTTCATACCACCATTACATAGTTCAGTACAACCTCAAACCGAAGAGCAAACTGCTGAAAAGATGATACTACTCATCATAGGCTTTCAAAGCTTCCTATACATTATTTATCTATGCCTCCGAAAATCATCTCACGACATAAGCATACTCCACAAGACAGACAGGACTGCGGAAGTATAACTACTACCATACTACTCTTCCACTCACGGGTTCAAGCATCCGCATAAAACATCTCATAAAGGTTGCCTCCATGGCCTGGGAGCTCAACCTACGGATCAAGAAATACTCGAGCCCGAGACCCCTGGGAACCGTAAGGACACGGGTGTGGCCTTGGTCCCCTGACTGGTGGTAGTAGAGGTACCCGAAGAGGGGTGGCACCTCCTATATCTGGCCAGTCAACTTGAGTTGGAAGATGAGTCCTAACAGGGTTCAACATCTCCATATCTCCATACCGAGTCTGAACTACAGGTGCAAGCTGTGTCAAAGCTACCCACAAACGGGCACGAGTAGCACAGATCTCCATACGAAGGGCACGAGCATCTCTGTCTCTATTCTCTAACATCTCAGCGGTGGACTACAACAGCGGATCCTCCATAGAGGAATCAAAGTAGACCCCACTGTGGTATCCTTCTTCTCCTGGCTGAGAAGCGGTAACATAGCAGAACTTCGAATTCTGCAGCAGTGCATGTCTGGCTCTCATGATGGTCAACATTGAATAGGCAGCATCTTCTACCGCCATGTCAACAGTAACGCCCAATCCATAAGACCAATGGATCGGCTCCTAGGCTCCACGGTAATCTGGGAATACCCTAACAGTGCACGGATACTGACTCTCATTGAAATCCCGGTACTGCTCCTCCGGTCTATACTCTGGGTACTAGCGGTAACTGGCTACTAACATCATCTTGACCATCATGGCCGTGTGACCCGGCACATCAATGCACCTAGTCAGACGAACTACATAACGAGAAGGACGACCAGGCATCTGAAATAGAGAGTAATGCAAAAGGCATTAGAGTTCTGGAGATAAAATTGGGCAGCATAACGGCTGTAAATGCTCAAAAACAATTTTGAGACACCCCACAAAGGATAGGATAGCATAACCACTCAACTATCAAGTTCAATTCCATGGTCATCAAAACTTATTTTATTTTCCTTGGAACAAAAGAAACTCGAAGTAACTCTCGACCCGTTTTCCTACAATCTACCGATTAGTGACACGTGATCCTGAGAGATAGATAAGTAACCTAGTTCTTAATCCCCGTAGAAAAGACGAGGATGACCAAAATAGAATGACTTGATAAGAGAAGCAAGAATCTTACGTTCCCTTCGACAAACAATTCCCTTCTATAGAACTAAAGCAATTCTAGACTCAACTTCGACCAGTTTGGCTTGGTAATCCTACAGTCAGTCAGGCTATAATACCAACGTTGTCGGGACCCTGATCCTAAGCCATAGGAATCCAGCCTGTAACACATTACATCCCTTTGTGGTCTCATGCATGGTTAACCCCACGGCTGCCACCTTACCTTAGCCGGGACCGTTTGCGTCTTTTGACTCACGTATGCATTAGTGTCGCTAGCATTCCAATGTTGAAGAACCCGGGTCGACATATCTAGTCATAAACTCAAGTGGCTCGACTGTACAGAGACAGGCATACATAACCCAGCAAAGCAGGTGTCGGTCATCAGCGAGTGTAGACAAGTCGTAGCAAGCTACAAGAACTCCATTACACCGTGTGACATTTACCCATAGGGACAAACACAATAGCTAAGAAGGATACATGCCGATCAACCAATGTGTCCGGAGCAGTAGCTATCTACCAAGGCTCGATGGAATCACAAAGGGGCATTTCTCTGTATAGAGAGCTACTAAGGGCATACGACTAGGTGTCGAATCCCATACATATCATAGTGCATCACACGTACGCATGACATACTCGATATGCATAGATACAACAATGGCATCACAACATAACCATAGAACAACACAACATTTATTTAGAAGACTCAGAAGAGTCTTGCATAATACGTTCATATAGGCAGGGGTCACATGACTCGACACTCAAGTCATACAAGCAGACGTATACAAACCAACGGAAGCATAAAAGCTGTCTGAGTACAGATAGTTGCAAGGATAAGACATAAAGCCTGACTATCTACAGATCCCTTCTGAAAGGGGCCAAGTTGTAGCTGGGATACCAGCTACTCGTCATCATCGATGTCTAGATAAAACACACCTGTTGGCTCATGGGTATCCTCTGCAACAATTATTAACCAAACATGAGTACAAAAGTACTCAGCAAGACTTTAGAACAGATCTATCAACTCATACTCTGGTATCAATAAAGGGGGTTGTGGTGTTTCATGCAGCAAGCCAGCTTTGGCTCTTGGCTAGACTAACTACAATTTTAAATAGTTTAAACAACTTTGGTAAGTCGTACACAAGTCCAGTACCACCACAACAATACACTATCATGAACTCCTTTCCGTCTCCCAACGGAAATGCCATACACGATACTCATGCTTATCTTGATGCTTTTATGAGTAGCCATTAAAGTTATCTATGAACAACATATGTCTCCAAGTAGTCCATATCCGCGGACACGGCTATTCGAATAGACCATAACCCTGCAGGGGTGTACTTCTTCACACACGCTCTTGCCACTTTTCTCCATGTGCACGTCATGCACCTCGACAACCTTCAAGGAACGAGGGAGTCGGCCACGACCGTTAACCACGCTAATACCTAGTCCAAGTTTATCGCCTATTTGAGAGTAACCCACACAGAAATCCTGTCGAGGTTTCCGCCATGGCCCCAAACGATGTGCGCATGGTTCCCAAGCCCAACATCCGGGTGCCACTTGGTACACCGTGCCACTGCCTACCGCATAATAGCCCACCTCTAAGGTCAGCACTATGCACGGCCTCCGGCATGACTATAAACACATGAAACTACTTGCAACACCTGGACCGAGTACTAGGCGATTAATAAGTCAAGCGGGGTCATATTTCAGGGCCGAGCATGTGGCAGTAACTAGTCTTGGATTACATACACGGAGCTCAGTACCTAAGGACGGTTCCAATTAAACAACCCGCTATGTAGTCCTACATAGCCTCTAATCTGTACCTTTACGAAATCAGGTTCCACGCTTATTCTTTGTCACTAGAACACATTCATCCATTCCTGTTCATCACCCAGATAAAACAGACCTGACACAACTCTAGGCATAGCATGCATAGCAGGAAAAACACAGCATGGCTGAAGCAACTACCAGGAATGCTAGGTTGCAAGGTTTGGCTATTTACTGTGACAATGACTGGTCATGCAAAGGAATAGGTTCAGCTACCGAAGTAAAGCATTTGAAATATTTTGTCCTAATGCAATAAGTGGGAGCAGAAGCAAGAACATGGGATTATATCGAGATGATCAAAAGGGTGCTTGCCTTGTTGCTCAATAGAGGGATTAAATCCGTCAATCGGATATTCAGACGTGTATGGAAGGGAAGAGCTTACCGAAATAATAACAATCAATCAATAACAAGCATATGCAACAACATGATGCATGATCATGGCATGAAATGAATTGTAGCATGAGTTAATGTAGATATCAAACTTTTAGGATCATGCTGATTTGAATTCAAATTCAGATATTAGTTGGAATAATATATTTATCACATTTATTTAATTGATTTGACCTGATTCTGTTTCATAACTTTGTTTTTCATGCATGAAAGTAGCACCATTGTGTTCATTAGATTTTTTTGATCAATTTGCATATATTATTTGTCAAATTTGGAGTTATAATCAATTTTCTATGAATTTCCAAAGTTTTAGCATTTTCTGGAATTATATTAAAACAGAAATATAGTTACTGCATCACCATGACATCAGCAGGTCCAACTAGTCGTCGAAAGTCAAACCTGACCAATGGGACCCACTAGTTAGTTACTCTCGTCAAATTCGAGTTAAACTTTAAGTTAATTAGGTATTTAACAAGGGCTGGCCCGCATGTCAGTGGTTGTTTAGGGATTTAATTAACTAATTATTTTTATTAGCTAAACTTAATTAGCCAGGGGACTGGCCCCACCTGTCATAGACCGAGGTGGGTCAAACCCACCAGCGATGGGGTCAAGCCCACCAACGGCGAGCCTCCGGTGGCTCCAGGGACGGTGGAGGGCTTCTGGTTTGCTCCTCCGGGGACCAAAAGGACGGCGGAGGGCACCAGGGGAATGTGAGTTCACCCGTGAGTCCATTTTTGCTATGCGCAGGGGTTGAAGTGGCCGGAGCTGACGCCGGCAACGAATTTGGCATCGGCCGAAGCTCGGGCATCATCGAGGTCACCGATCCAAAGGGCAAAAGGGACGATGCTTAGCTCCTACGACATCTATGCAACGCACTGAAGCTAACGGTGGCCTCACAACGACCAACCGATCATTGGAGCATCACCGGCGACAAGCTCCCATAGCGGATCTTGTCGGGCTCCGGTGGAATTGGGGCCTAGAGCAAGGGATCGAGGAGGAAAACGAGGGGAAAAGCACCCTGGGCTCATGGGGAGTCCAGAGGCGTCGAAAGCGTTCTCGGGGACGGTCTGAGGAGGGAGAACGACGGCGGTGATCAACGGCTGCCCGAGGAAGAAGACGACGGCGATCCGGTGGCTCAGGGGCTCTCTCTGTCGTGTGGCTATCTGGGAAGGTTCAGGACGTCCTGGCGGAGCTTCTGTGTGGCTCAGAGGCAAGGGAGAAGGGTCGGAGCGACGGCTAGCTCGAGCTCGAGCTCGCTCCAATGGCGGCCGAGAGAGAGAGAGACGCAGGGGGGCGAATGGGGAGAGGGAGAGGATGGGAACGGGTGCGGGGAGGCTTATCCCTGCATGCCAGCGCGACGGGGAGTTCCAGGCTAGTGCGTGGCCGCGCCGCAATGAGCGACGGCCACCTCCTGCTGCCGGTTGGCACGAGGAACACGACAGGAGAGAGGAGCTGGGCTGGTCCTGAGCGTTAGATAGGATTTTTCTTATTTCTTTTCTTTTCTGTCTCTGTTTTATTCTTTCTAACATTTGTTTCATTTTCTTTCTGGCTCCAAACTATTTCTAAAATAGTATAATTAATGCTGGGGTGTTATTTGGAATATTTCCAAACCCACATAAAGTTTTCAACATTTTATGAAACTATAAAATATTTGAAATCAAATATATGTTTGATTTCAGTGTCTTTTGTGTTTAAAATAAAATACCAAAAGTATTTTTAAAAATAAATCCACCCATGTATTGTTGTTTCCAATATTTATCAAAAATGATGGACTTTTATGAAGGCCATTTTGGGTTCATTGATTTGTCACAACTTTGAATTTTTTTGAGTATAGGGTGGCTAGGGTTTTTCTCTTTGATTTCCATTTTCACTTTTAAATGCAAGAATAAAATATGAGCACAATCTTGCTAAGCATCAAAGGGTAGCTAGGGATGTGACATTAGTGCTATGCATCGCCAAGTGTAAGCTACAAACACTAGAAACTAGTTGCAACTCCTGGACGGAGTACTAGGCGATTAATAAGTCGAGCAGGGTCATATTTCAGGCCCCGGCATGTTGTAGTAGCTAGTCTTGGATCACATACACGGAACACAGTTCCTAAGAGCGGTTCCAATGAGACAAGTCACCATGTACTCCTACACAACCAATGACGGGATACCTTTGCCATATCAGGATCGACATCTATCTTTTGTCACCAGAACACATTCATTTCACTTTGGTTCATCAGCCAGATGAATCGGACCTCACGCAACTCTAAGCATAGCAAGCATAGCAAAGTAAGGCACATCATGGCTCAAGCATCTACCAGGTATGGTAGGTTGCGTGGTTTAGCTATTTACTGTGACAATGCACTACTAGGGAAAACCCTAGTAGTAGCGCTCGAAATATGCATAGCAGTAGCACTGGGCCAAGCGCTACTGCTATCGTGCTACATCTAAACACTAGTAGTATTGCTGGTACGGGCAGCGCTACTGGTAAGCATTGTCAGTAGTAGCACTTCCCTATCCATCACTACTGCTAACTTTAGTAGTAGCGCTTGCTCATAGAAAGCGCTGCTGCTAAGCCGCGCTACTGGTAAGTATTTACCAGCGCTACTGCTAACTTTTACTGCTTTCACAGATTTGCACCCTCTACGTATTTGTGATGTATTTATACAGATTCTATACAATAGTTTCATCACATCATATTAAACATACACCATTCTCACATATCATAGACATACAATAGTCTCGTCATACCATCATCATCATCATCATTCAACACAAAATATAATCACATAATCTCGAAAATAGCGATACATAAGTGCGATCATGTCATGTCTCGAATAAGTGCAACTACATGGTCATGGCACACCCACATGTTTCATCATCTCTTATTACAACATGATGTAGAAGAGAAGAGCGATCAGCATGAGGAAGAGCACAAGTATGTAGTACCGACGGTCCCGCCCCTGCTCATGCTGGAGTGTCCACCTCAAGTAACTACTTTCTTCTTCGGCTCTCGTGTCGAACCCTCTGTGGCTAGCACCCGGATACCTATGCACCTGGGCCTGAGCGGCTGGATAGTGGTCGTAGACTCCTGGAACCCTCCCAACATACACGACGTAGTAGTCCTTCGCCATCTCTGATCTAGGTACATGCATCGTGAGTTGTTGATTTGAACGATAATATGCAACATAATGTACTTAATAAAACAAAGAGGCATGATTAGCAAAATAATACCAACCAATAGTAAATATAAATGACGAAGTTCCTCATACCCAAACTAATTAACTATAGCGATCTACGCTAGTTCAGGAACACGGTTTAGTTACATCACATAGTTTCGTCGTGCATAATTTCAAACTTTTGTCATAGAAAGACAGTATTGATAAGGCACGCTAGTTCAGGACCATGGTTTAGTTAAATCACATTGTCATTGACAATCAGTCGTCTAGGTCGGTGTTCCAATCTTCATAGTCAGGGAGGATGCACCCGAGCTTCGTGAAAGGCTTCAGGTCCACACGCTGAGTGACTAGCAGTGCTCGGACATCAACCCGCGTGATTGGCCCATGGTAGAACATCCCCGTTGCTTCGAGGACTAGCTTCATGATCACTTGGGCTAGTTCACACTGTACGTGATAGAACTCAGCTCGGATTCGATGATTCGGTGTCTTTCCTACGCTTGTCGCCCAGCTGACAATCTCGGCATCTTTGGTAGTAGCTGACATGCGAAGGCGTTGATTATACCTTCAGAACTCCATCAGGTGATGCATGAGGTAGAATCTATCAGCCGTACTGTTGTGCGGTTGCTGGATGCAGCAGAAGTCGGTCTTATGGCCGAAAGCCGATGCTTTATTCCTGTACTTTTTCACATTGATATATCCACCAGTCAGGCTGAAGGTTAACAGGGCAGAGTCAAGAACACTCTTTATGTGCGTGTAATCCTTTTTCTTGAGGTTCTTCAACGAGTCCAAGTACATAGCATGGGAGTATTCCGGGTACAGAACGATGAGGACGGCGCCGCCGCTGCGCAAATTAAGTACACCTCAAATTAGCCTCCATGCTTGCAAAGGAATGATTAACATGTACGAAAATATATGCACGGATGACTTACGAGTGATGATAAGGCAGGATAATCGCTTCCTTGTCCTTATTAGCGATCATGAATTCGCCGAGGTACTTGCTCGCATACTCACGGTGCACTTTGCAAACTGCCAAGAAGCTCTCGTGCATATAGTATGGGTCCGCGACACAGATATATTTGATGCTCTCCATATTGATGATGGAGTTGAGATACAACGCATACATGCAAATGAACTAGAAATCCAGCTTGGTCATGTGGAACATGTTGTAGATGTAGTCAAATCGCAGGAGGAACTGATTCGCGGGCCAGGTATCGGTGTACAACTTCCCACCCAGCACATGAGCCGTGTAAAGCGGGTATCCAGGATGTTTCGCGACTAGAAGGCTTTTCTCTCTGGCCAACACATATTCATGGAGTCTCTTTAGATCATTGTTCGGTATGTGATTTAGCGCTTTGGCGGGTAGGATTGGCTCTCCGATGATGTGGAAACGCTGCTTACCTTCGACATGTATTTTGTCTACCACCAGGGGTTTCAGAGGCGGCTGGCTGCTTGAAGCACCTATGACGCCTTTAGGGCCTTTCTTGGTCGATCTCCTCCTTTGCTTCTTGGCGGGTGGTGGTAGTGAGCCCACCATACCTTCCCTAACCACCACCCCCAGTGTCCTCGGGCTAAACAGTGGACGGCCCTCGGGGGGTTGCTGGGTAGAGGCGGGATCTGGAGGCGTCTCCTGCGAGGATGGCTTGAAGAGAGACTTTTTTGCATTCCTCCTTAGGATGTTCCGGCTCCGGTAAATCAGTCAGCATCAAGTCATCATCTCCACGGACATAGCATGAGTCTTTGGCGTGTTGAGCCATCAATCCATCATAGGCGGTATTGAAATACTGGTTCGAGTCCTCATCATCGTCCTCCATGTCATCATCAACATTTTCTTCTTCGACAGCGGGGGCGACATGATCTAGCACTAATGGAGGCTCTCCCTCGCGTCGTACGCTACCATCATCCGCCACGACAGGTGCAGGTAATTTGGTAGGTGGGGTGGTGTTCATACCTTCTTGAGAAGTTGGCGTTGGCGTGATACTGGGCTCCTCGAGATGAAGAAGAGACTTCGGCCAAGTCAAGAACCAGTTCTTGCATGCGCCAATCGTCTTGGGGGTCTCGTCATCACGAACTGGTATCAGAGGAGGCAAATGCTCGAAGCCCACCAAGACACTAGCCACTTTAACCTTGAAGACGCCATCAGGCTTTTGTTGGTTGTGGAACATGCGGTCCTTCAGCTTCATGATGGTTACCTTTCCCACAGCCACCTTCTGGCCCTTGATGTCGTAGATTAGAGTGCATGGGGTTTCGTCGGCCTACGAAGGAGACATGTCTGCGACATCAAACATATGAAAGGCAACTGGCACGGAAGACTATAGACATGCTGATGAAAAGGGTATGCCGCGTAATTACCGTGAGGGCGTCGAGATGAGCCGGCAAGGAAGGCCCGCCAAGCATGCCAGAGACGGAGGTCGGGCTACTATGAACAGGAACGGGACCTTCTGCAGTTTCTTGGGCAGGTGTTGGAGTTGTGGTGTTCGCCGAGTTACTCTTAACAAAGCTTGGAATTTGGATTGCTCTTCGACCAATTGGAAATTGCCGGAATCAAGTTGGCCACCGTGTTAGTGACCAACCCACTGACTACCCCGATCAACTCTTCTTTGGCCTCAGCTTTGGTCTTATTGACCGCAATCGCGACCTTCTCATTGATTCTCTCCTGAGTGACGACCAACGGTCTCTTCCTTCTTTCCCGTGGCTCCTCGAGGTAGCACGTTTTCCACGAGGCGCCTTCTTCGACGTCGTGCGCACGTCCATAGGACGGAGGCTTGTCCACCAGGCCCTTTTTCAGTATGTTCGGGGCCCGGCTGAATGGGGTGTCCCACTTGGCCTGACCAATGACTGTGACGACTCGTCGCTTTCGGCTGCCTTTTGGTGCTGCTCTTTCTACAAAAGGAACGTGGATGGTTTACTAATGTGACAAAACTTGCAGTCGAATTGATTGGAAGCTAATATGATAATGTGGTAATATAACAATTACTAGAAGTGTCGTGAACTCCCTCGTGTTCGGGTCCGTGTAAAAGATCTTTTTGACTTTGTCCAATTTTTACCGGGCCCTGATCCAGTCATGCTCCAGCGGGTCGGTGAACTCCGCCAATTGGTTCTGGGATCCCGAGACTTTCACGTTCGGCATCCTCCTTGGCCCATATGTGCCTCTTCCCCTCGTAACCACGGCTTGCGAGGCGGTGGGGAGGCCTGTTCCTGGCCTGGAGCGCCTTCATTTTCACCGACTTTGCCTTGACTTCTTCTTTATCGCAATTCTCCAGGAATTTTGCAAAGTCCTCTTCCTTTGTTGTCGGATTATCAGCATGAATCTTGGACCACGGTTTATTCTTCACAATTGCTTTTTTCACCCGAACTTTCCAAGAGGACAAATCATTGGTGAACGTCACCATCGCCTTCTCGTTTATGTTTGTAATGGAGGGGTCGTCCCAGGCTCTTTATATTCCTTTTCATCCCGGCCGAGGAACATGAACCTATTGTGCAACTTCTTTAGGAGCATGTGTTGCATATGTGGTATCTGCTTCAACCTCTCATCGTTGATGTTGGCGATTTCCGTGAGGATGCATCCAAGTTGATTGCCCCAGCACTTGCGCGCTTCCTCTGGCTCCATTGGCTCTAACTTCAAGGGGTGAATCTCTGTGGCCATAATTTGTCCGATGCCAAGCTCGTTTTGTTTTCGTGTCGTCTTCTTCTTCAGTGCTTTACCGGCTATGACATCATCGTTGCCGGTCTCGGGGGCAGTGCCAGTGTCGGCGCCGGGGTCGGGGTTGGGACCACTGCCTCCACCATGCAACCCCATCTGGTGTTCGTCCAGGTAATCGAAATAGTGATTTGCTGCCTCCACGGGGTCCGCGGAGCGAGTAGAACCACCCACGACTTCGGCGTTGGTAGACATGTTTCCTATGCAACAATTGTAAATAAAAGATGTAATGAATAGAAAAAGGGGCCTATATTTGGTCGGAATGTTGATTCATTCCCCTTCCGACAAATCCTGGGTACTCCATATGTCTTAGTTTCTAGCAGAAGTCATGCCGAAAATTTCGGCATGAGCTTTGCTAAAACGTGGACATATGGTGTGCCTGAAATTTGCCGGAACAGAAATGAATCAACATTCTCGAAAAACATAGGCCACTCGGACATTCCGGCAAAACATCAATGACAAGAAGGGATACCATAAGGATAATAAATGGAATTCTCTTGATACCATGACAATATTAATTATATAAATATAAACAAAAAATAATAAGGATTATGGACACCATGAGGATATAATAAGTACTAGCAAAGGGATGCAATGACCTACACCGAATCTGAGAAAGGCAAAAACTATACGTAACAATACCACTATTGTAAACAGAGATCTCGTGTCAAGCTCGAAGACAAAGAAAATTGTTTCACTAGGGAAAAATATTTTCTTGCCACATTTTTAGTTTTCACAGGTTACACAAAACATCTAACCATTTCATATTTCTACTTTCAAAGGTTCTCATAGGTGCCTTAGGATTTTGACCTCAAATAAATTACCTCAGCTAGTCCTTAGTACCCAGAACCTAGCTACCCCAAAACTTTCTGCCCACTAGTTCAAATATTTCAAATATTGTTTGAGTGGAGTTTGGACCAGATTTTATTTTTTTGATGAAACAAAAAAAATTCCATCAAGCACTATCTCCACTAGTTCAAAATTAGTGTATCAAACGAAAAACAATTTGTGCCCACTAGTTCAAAGCATCAAACTTTCTGCCCACTAGTTCAAAATTAGTGTATCAAACTACGGTTTCTACCAATTGTAGTATAAATGGCATTAAGTAGTTGTAGTATTATTTGCAAAATAGCTAACACAAACTTCTCCCCTGCTCATGTTGCCACATGTTGATTATGAATTACATTTCTAAATCATAATCCCGATCTAATCCATGAACGAACCCTAGGCAAAGGACACTAGGAGGTGGACAAGGACTCGGGTATCATTGGAGGGGGAAACCAATCACACCTTGTGAAGGGGTGAGGCGGCGCCTGGGGGGAGGTGGTGCCTGGAAGGGGCGATGTGAGGTCGAGGGACCGCATGGAGGGGTGCGGAGGCGCTTGGAGGAGGGAGGCGGTACCCGGAGGCGTGCGGCGGTGTCTCGAGGTCTCTGGCGGGCGGCGGCGGCAAAACTGCAGGAGTGTTGGAGAGGGGGGATCAAGGGGGAGTGGAGGTAGAGGGGGAGATAGGAAAATTTTGAGCCGGGTTAAGTAAACATAATAGTAGAGCTGGATTAGTACCAACGCTACTGCTAACTTAGCAAGAGCGATGGAACTAATCCGGCGCTACTGCTAACTGCTATTGTAGTAGCGCTGATTTAGTACCAACGCTACTGCTAAATAGTAGTAGTGCTTGTACCAATCCAGCGCTAGTGCTAACTTTCTTTACTTAGTTTTCTTTGTTAGTTTATTTTTATTATTTCTATTTATCATTTTATTTTTATTGATTTTCTTTTGTTTTTATCATTTTTCTTTACTTTTATGTTTACTTTACTTTTCTTTTTATTATTTGTTTTTGCCCCGATGACGACGGCGTCCCCTCTCCCCCAATGCGCGAATATCACCGGAACCATGCATGTGGTAACATATCAGTTGACCGATAATGGTTACTTAAGTGCGTACACAAAATAGATACAAATATATAAATGTAGGTTTATGATCAGCTGCATTGACGATGTTTCACATTGAGCTTCTTCCCTTTCTTGGTCGTTGCCGAGTAATTGAGCCGCTCCTTGTGACTTTTCCGGAGCCATGGAGTACGATCTTTCCGCCGCCATGTAGTCTTGATTCTTCTTTTCACGTATGCTTCATCGTCATCGTCATCTTCCCTCATAGGGTTGCCGTATTGGTCGTAGTCTTCCTCGTTGGCGACTCCATCCATTCAGACGATGCTCCTTTTGGATCTCCTCACAACAACATGGCTGGGATTGGCCGGGTCAGTTATGAAGAAGCATTGTGTCACGTGCTTAGTGTGTACCTATGGCTCATTTTTGGCGACGATGTTAATGTTCACGGGAGTGCTCTTCGCGTCGGGTATAGACATGGTGGTGAAATACTTGTTTTCTCTTACGACGTCCTTGCCCCATCTGCCACGGAACATCGTCGCATCGTGCATTCCAGCATAGTCAAGCTCCCAAATCTCTTCGACCCTTCCCTAGAATCTTTCAGTTGTGTCGTTGGCGTCGGTCACGCATTTAATTGTCACCCCAGAGTTCGCGTAGTCACTGTCCATGTCTTTGGCCTCCGTGTAGAACGTGTACCCATTGATATCGTTTGACTGATAGGTCGCGAGCTTGGGCGCAGGGCCATGTGCTAAGGCATGTATGAGCAATCCGTCCAAACTGCCCTCTTCCGGGAGATTTCCAAGAACTTGCTCTTTGAACCAACGCAAGAAAGTAGTGTTGTGCTCTACAGTAATTTCCTCGTCCGTCTTGAGCATCCCCTTATCATGGTACTTCTTTGCGATGCTTTCTTTGTGTCGTGTCACATAATCATCTACCATATCTAGGTGTTGTAGCACTACTACGTTAGCCATGTCAAAGTCGTTCCGTCTATCCGAGTAGTCCACGTGCAATTCCCTTCGGCCGTTGTTGTGACCATCTCATTCGAGCTTCCCATCGCGCTTCTTGACGGGCAAACCAACAATAGGGTCTCTGACCCTTATATAATTCTCGCAAAAGGAGACGCACTCATGCGTCAGATACCCCTGGAGGAGCTTTCTTTCCTGCCTTCTTGTATCGAGAAGTATTGCACACTGGATAGTTGTTTTTTTCCGCGTCCTCCCCCCGATAAATGATGCAATCGGTGATGCATGGGTGGTACCTAATGTGCGGCAAATCAAAAGGGCAAACGATTTTCTTGGCCTCCTCGACACTACTAGGACACAGGTTCCCCGCGGGAAGAAATTTATTATGTAGATACTTCAATTGCTCATCAAGGCTTTTGTCTGTCAATTTGTTTTTGGCCTTCGTCTTTAGAAGTTCGAGCATGAAACTCAACAGGGTCACCTCGGGATTGCAACCGTCATACAATGGAGTCCTCGAGTCCACTTCAAGTTGAGCCAGCTTGGCCTCCTCTCTAGAAGCAGCTCTCTCGCTAGTCGTACTCTTGCGAAGGAGGTCTTGAACATGAGGGTCTTGCACGACTGCACTTAGTAGCGTCAAAGACTACGGCGTGACCACCGCCTCTTCTCCGCCATGTCCGAACTCTTCTTCGTCGTGTCCGGAATCTTCCCCGCCATCGTCATTTCAAGACTCTTCCCCACCGCCATGTCCGGCAATATCGTCTTCATGTCGATCGGTCATCTCTTCGTCTAGCCCCATGTCGTTATTCCCTGCCATTTGGACGTCCTCATCATCATCATCTTCTTCACTTGTCCACCAAGTATAGCCATCCATGAAACCATTCATCAGCAGGTGCACCTTCAAAGTGCCACGATCAAAAGAGTCCAAAAGGACTCCTTCCTGCATCTTGCACATGGACATCTAATCCTAGTCCAATTATTTGCATGCATGTCCATCACCACGGATTGCATGTACCGCGCCACCTTCCATCCACTCACCTTCATGACCGACTGCACGGTATAACAAGCAAAAGGGTTATAAAATAAATAATGCATGCATGCTTCAAAGTCATATAAAATTTTGGCATCACCTTGCCTAAAAATAGGGCATATTGAGTTTGCTCGTAATTCACCGAAATGGAAATAAATTGACATTTCGGCAAAACATAACAAACTCGATCGGAGGGCATAACACACTTGCACAAATCTATCCATATATATATATATATATCCCAAACACACATAGTCTCGTTCACAAACATATTCCCATTCTTTAAATGAACAACTTTTTACTCACCTATATATCTCCCAAGAGAGACCGATCGAGAAAGATGATGAGAGAGAACGATCGAAAGAGCACGTGTGGATGGCTAAATAGCTAGATAGATCTAGTTGTTGGGAAGGAGAGGTGAATCTAGCTATCTAACTAATGGAGAGGGAGTTATGGTGCAGGGGAGAATTAATATAATGGGGAGAGGAAGAGAGTTAGAACAAAGAGAGTTGTGAGAGAAGCCATTTATGAAGGAGAGTTATGGTGGAGGGGTACATTAATGAGGAGAGAAGAGAGGTAGGAGGAAGAGAGAAGAAGAGCAAAAGTGGTGTGGAGAGTGTGGACAGGGGAGAGGAGGTGGAGAGAGGTCAAAGTGGGGGAGAGGAGGGGGGGGTAAAAAGGTGGCAGACTCAACTAGAAGTAGCACTGGATACCAGAGAGCGCTGCTGTAATGCTATTAGTAGTAGCGGTGCTGCAAAACAAAGCGCTAATGCTAAACACTTAGCAGTAGCGCTGGGTTTTGGGCAACGCTGCTACTACAGCTACCGTCCGTGGCATCATCTGGTCCAACATAGTAGTAGCGTGTTTTTAATAAGCAGTGCTACAACTAAGGTGTTAGTAGTAGCGCTTAACTGGATTAGCGCTACTGCTAATTAGCAGCAGCGTTTTCTTTTTTCCAGCGCTACTACTGAGGTCCTGCCTATAAGGTTTTTCCTAGTAGTGATGATTGGTCATGCATATGAATGGGTTCAACTACCGAAACAAGAAAAGTTGAAACATTGTGCCCTAATGCAATAAATGAGAGCAGGGGCAAGAATAGGAGCGAGAGCATCAGAATGTTCAAAAGGAGTGCTTTCCTGACTGATGAACGGTGGGAAACCGTCCTTTGTTTGGATACTCGTAGGTATACTGCAGAACAAAGCCTACACAATACAAATAAAGTTGTAATCAATAAACATCAATTGCAACAATATGATGCATGATCACGGGATGACAATATGAGTTGAATGAGATAATGCAACTATCATTAGATTATTTGAGGTTGGTGTGAACCTAGGGTTCAAATTCAACCTCTACATATGGTATTTCAAATATGTTTTAATTAATTTGACCTGATCAGCAACAAGGCCACTCCTTTGCTCCTAAAGCATTTACGTGAACTCGCGGGTTTGTCTAGGGCCTTGGGTAAATTGGAGGAGCACCAGAACGGCGTCGGTGACGAGCCCGCACGGCAGAGCTCGCCGACCATCCTTGAAATCCGCGACTATGGTGAGAAATCAATTGCGGGAAGAGGTGGGACGGAAGCGGAGTTTCACACGGAGTGCGCAGTTGTTGCGAGTGAGCTCGGGGATGCCTTGGTTTGCGGTGAGCTTCAAATCTTCGTCGGCGGCTGAAGGTTGAAGAAGGGGTCGTGGTCCTTGCTACGGAGCTCGCTTGGTCGTGTGGCTCATCGTGGATGATCAGCGGGTTGAGGTGGAGCTCGTAAGCTAGTCTGAGGCGAGGGGAAGCGTTGTGGCTATGCGTGTGATGGCGGCGAGCTGCACGTGCGGGCGACCATGGGGAGTAGGGGGCGAGGGAGAGACCTGGCGGCGAATGGGGACTGGGATGGATCCACATGGAAGTGTGGAGGTTAACCTCATGCGTCACACTAGGTCAGGGGTGCCAGGCAGGCTGCTGGCGTGGTGCCCTGGCCATGCATGCCGCCTCCATCGCCTCGGCCTTCTAGCAGAGTTTAGGGACGACTCGCATCTACGACAGGTGGGCTAGCTAGCTGCTGGGCTCAGGTAAGCTCCTCTCTCTCTCTCTCTTCTATTTTTGTTTCTTTTTCAATTTTTTGTTTAATGTTTTATTATTTGGGAAAAACCCCAATGTCAAAACCCAAAAAATAATTATGGAATATAATTGGAATATTTTCAAGCTCCACAAAAAGTTCCGGCATTTTTGAAACAACTAAAATAATTATACTCATTTATTTTGTGTTCTACATCAACTTTTTTGCATTATTTAAAATTCGAAAATTGTTATGAAAATAAAATGCACCTCTCATATGATGTTGCAAATATTTATAAGACACGGTGAACATTTTTAAGGCCATTTTGGATTCATTGAAAATCACAAGTTTTTGGATTGGTTTATCAAATGAAGTGTTAGGGTTTGTTAGTCCCCATTTCAAGTTTAAAAGAAATTTAAACATGATGCGTCACACTAGGTAGCACAACACAAAGGAAGAAACTAGGGATGTGACACCCTCCTCCTCCCTCTCACCCAATCGTCACCATGACCGAAGCGCCATGTGCTTGCCAATGTCGCGCGGATGACCACCGCATGCCTTTTGCCTGGGCTTACTGTCCCAAAAGCACCAAAGGAACCTCCCCGACGTCCTCGCCAAGCCATGCGACCAGGAGAACCCTGTAGTGACGACCATGACTCCATCTTAAACCTTCGTCCATCGGCGGAGAACTGGAGCTCACCAATGGACCAGATCCTCCCCAAGCACACTGAGCACGGCTACGAGCTCCCTATGATCAAAATATCCTTGACCATCTGTTTATCCTTTGGATTCTTTACACAACCATTGCATCAATGGAGACCGACTCCCACCGCTGTTTGGGCTCGTCAACAGCGTTGCTACGGTGACATCTGGGTCATTCCAATATGTCCAGCACATATGTAAGGACTTGTAGACTCCAAAGGTACCAAGATATGGACAGCTACTTCCTCGTAGCCCTCCATCCGAGCTTGCCCGAGCTCTAGCAGCCACAAGACCCAATGATAGAGAAGAATGCGATGATCCCCGATGTAGCAATTGAACCATTGGATGTGGCGCGCTTCCCTCTTTTGAACGCATCCTTTCGTGAGTCGAAGGGTGGCAGCAGAGCATATCCGATGCGGACAACACCGCGGTCCATGGTCGCGGGCGGTTAAATGTTGATGGTTGACATAGCAACCATCTTAAACACCTTCGTTAATTAACCCTGCAGAGGCTGACAGCAGTCCCCGCGGCGGGTCAAAACCCAATTCAACATGGGATTAACCCCTGCTTAGCCATCGGTCACTAACCGGTGGGCCATACATCTCAGTTTTGACGGGGAACAGTAAGTTGACCTGGATGACGTCATGTTGATGCATAGCTGATGCAATAATTGCATTTCTATGTTTTAAATAAATCAAAAATGATTTATTGATTCCAGAAAATGTTAAAAACTTCTAAAATGCATATAACATAATTTGTAACTCGGATGAAAATAACTTATATATGCAAACTTATGAGAAAAATCCAAAGAATCTCTTTATATCATTATTATGCATTTCTAAACAAGTCAACACCACTCTTTACGACAAATCATGATTAGGGAAATTTATGATATAATATTTAGAGCTGGAATTTGCTATATGTTTGAATTCCACATCAACTAATTTGGTCACTTGTTGCATTAGATCAACCCATTACCTTAACATGTCATGCCATTCATTTGATCTTGCATTGCATTGACTGTGGTCCTTCTTGTTTGCCGGTGTTTGTTCCTCTTCGGTAGACGATGTTTCCGACGCTGTGGTTGATGACACTGATGAAGAGAAGTACTATCTTCAAAACTGTCAGGTAAGAAACCCCCCTTGAGTATACCGATACAATCCCACTCTCTCGCTCCTACTCTCTTTTTTTACATTAGGACAACAGTGACTCAACTCTTACTTGTACCGAGTAGTTGAACCCATTCCTTTGCATGACCTGCCTTTGCCATAGTAAATAGTTGAAACCACTTAGCATGAGTAGGAATTGGTTGAGCCTTCTTGTGTGTACTCATCCATGCTTTCTTACTTTGCCTTCTACGCTTATAGTCGTGTCGGGTATGATCCATCGGGCGATACGTATGAATGGTTGGGAATATATCTTGTTGTGTGAGAGCTAAGTTGTGAATCCGATTTGGTAAAGGTAGCAATGAGAGGCCATGTAGGAGTACATGGTGGGTTGTCTCATCGGGACCATCCTTAAGAACTAAGTTTTGTGCATGTTATCCAAGACGAGATACTACTACACATTGGCCTCTGGATAGTCCAATCTCTCTCCGCCTATTAACCGCCCTCATCTCTGTGCAGGAGTTGCAATTAGTTTCTGTTTTTTGGAGGATATGATGGTGCCCATGCGTAGCACTAGCGAGAGGTGTAGGCTATGGCGCGGTAGATGCGCCTGTTGCTGGGTGTAACAAGCGTAGAACCATTCATCGAGGTGGGCCTTTGGGAACCCTCTACACATTGTTTGTGGACGTAATGGAAACTTCGGCCAGACTTCCTTGCAGGTTCTATCTCAAGTAAGCAATAAACCTGGACTAGAGTCTTGTGTGGTTAGTCAGGTGGTGGCCAATGCCCATGCCAGTGTTTCCGCATGAAGGTTGCTGAGATGCATGGCGTGCATATGGTGATAATTGGTGAGAGCGTGTGTGGAGAAGTGTACCCCTGCAAGGTTATTTCATCTATTCAAAAGGTTGCTTCCGCGGATATGCCCTACTTGGAAACAATATATGGTACATAGACAACTTGAACTAGATACACTAAAACGTGCCAGATAAGTGTGAGTGCTATGGATGGTCTTCTTGTAGGGACACGAGAGAAGATCCATAGTCGTGTATTGATATGGTGAATATGTGGACTGGTGTGCGCTTTCCTTCCTCTAAGAAAGTTTTGAAGGAGTAGTATAGGTTAGCCAAGAGTCAAAGCTGGCTTGCTGCAGTAAACTCCACAACCCCCTGGTTGATAATGATGCATATGTAGTTAGTTTTGATGTAACTCTTACTGAGTAGCTTTGTACTCACGGTTGCTTAATTTATGATTTGCAGAGCACACCTTAGTATCACTATTGGTTCTCTATGCGAAGTTCGATGTTGACTAGATTATCTTGGGAACCCCACAGAGAGGTTTGGCTACTTTTGTAGGGTTGTTGTAGATTTTCAGGCTCCTCCGACCACTTTTAGTAGATGTTTGTACCCAGACATGTTTTGTTTCCTCTTGTCGCTTGTATGACTTTAAGTGTTGGGTCATGTGACCCCTGTTTGTAATATCACACTATGTTCTCTTATGAGTATTTAATAAATACTTTGAGCCATAGAGTTGTCTTGTGATGCCATGTTGTATCTACACATATCATGCATATTCTGTGTATGTTTTAAATGCATTGTATGTGTGGGATTTGACACCAAGTTGTGTTCCTTTAGTAGCACTCTTTTCTGCTTCCACCAAGCCATGGTAGGTTGCTACTGCTCCGAATAGATTGATTGACTGGCATGTCTCCTTCCTTGTTGTTGTGTCTATCCCTACAGGGAAATGTCACACGGTGTAATGGAGTCCATGTAGTCATCTATGACTCGTCTACACGCAGTTGATGACAGAGCTGTCTCACGGTGTAATGGAGTCTGTGTAGCTTGCTATGACTCGCCTATATGCGGTTTATGACTGACACATGCATTGTTGGGTTACGTGTCCACATTCTTGTACAGATGTGCCACTTGGATTTATAACTAGTCATGTTGACCCGGGTTCACCAACATATGATTGGTAGCGAGATATTCATATACGTGAGAAAAAATATGCAAACGGTCCCCGCCAAGGTAAGGTGGCAGCCATGTGGTTTACCATGCATGAGGCTGCAAAGTGATATGATGTGTTACATGCTAGATTCGTATGGCTTAGGATCGGGGTCCGGAAAGTGTTGGTATCAGAGCTTGACTACTTCCAGGATTACCAAGCCAAACTGGTGAATGTTGAGACTAGAACTGCTTTAGTTATATAAGGGAATTGGTTGTGTCATGGAATGTAAGATTGTTTTAATCATGTCCTCGTGTCATTCTAATTTTGAGTCACCCTCTTCTTTTCTACGGGGTTTAAGAACTAGCCTTTCTCATGTATCTATAAGAATGATGAATTACCACGCTGGAGACTTAGAGGAAGTTATCGTCTTCAACGAACGATGTCTGTTTAACAATTCAGTGTTATGTTGTTTGTTTTCATGCAGATTGCCTCATATTTCTTGCCCGTACAACGGTTATGTTGTGTGGGTTATCCAAGGTTTATGAATAATCTGATCCCTTTGCAAATGCTTTCAACCAGAGTGAATGTCTTTTAGGCCAGAAAAAGCACACTAATTATTGTGTTGAGATACTCTATTACCTCGACGTATTTGTTGAAGTGTTAGGAAACCATGTTATCTTAGAGAACCACCCAATAGACTAGTTGTGTTTTGTGTTTCCAGTGTGATAATTTTGGCCATCATTTTTGAAAACATCATGTGTTGTTTTATAGTAGTAGGTATTCCATTTCTCGGTTCTTGAACCCAAGGATCAGTCTTCTCACTCTTGTTGATAGTGTTTGCCGTTCAATTAGGATGATTAGCAACTTTGTTCTAACATTTGAGCTCCGTAGTATGCCATTCTTCCAATACCATGAACCATCATGGCAGAAGTTCTTCGTGAACTAAAGATCACTACATGAGTTCCATTGATGAGTTCTCCACTCCATAGTTGTGACCCTAACAATTCCTTCATTCCGCACGGGTTATCCAAAATAATTATGTCAAACTTGTTTGATGTGCCAACCTATGCATCTACAACTCAGAAAATTCGTGTGATCTTTGAGGTGTCCCTCCTCCGATGTATTCTGACCTTCAGCTATCAGTGGATATTCAAAAGTAGTTGTGCATTTGTGTCATCGATGCATATTATTCTTATGGTCCTTCAAGTCATTCTATTTCGGAATGTCTAGGAGAAACAAAGTCCAATACCTCGTCCATCTCTTGGATTGGGTCAAAATAGTTGTATCCCGCAGATCAAAATGTCAATCCATTTTTTGTTCTGTTCGACCTTCAAGTATTTCCCTCTTTATGTCAAGAGTATCGTGAGAATTGCACACATCTTATGATTTCTTGATACGGTGGTACTTCTCCCTATCACTGTTCATTCCTTGGTCTTCATGTTGGTTGTAATAGGAATGCCGACAAGTGAACCATGATGTGTGAAATCAATACTTCTAGCAATCCCATTGCTTGGAAATTAATGGACGATAAATTCATTCTTAGTGTGTTGGTGGTTGAATCACCATTCTAGGATTGATCCTCCTACCTAGTCCATCTTTCATGGTGCATGTTTCTATCATTGTGTTAGGATTGTGTCAATCGTCCTCTCTTTTGATCATTCCAACTTGCCCTGTAAAGAAGGATTGTTATCGTGCTCAATAACATATCAGTGGTTCACGATTTTCCAAATGTATTCCCGAAGGTATTACCTGGTTGTTCCCTATCCTTTATGTTGAGTTCCTGGTGAAATTTGTTTCCCTGTAAACCATCCTTTCTCCAAGACTCTGTGTTGGATACCTCTGAACTAGTTGGTTGTAACGCCCAAGATGCGGTCCTATCCTTATTTTGGTTCGAGGGCCTAGACAGGGATAGAAACGCATCTCGTCGTTTCGCAAGAATGGATATCGTTACAAGTACATGTGTGTAAGGAGTTGGTTTACACTCGCAACAAGCTACATCAGAGTCACATCAGTATAATTCATACAATCACCATGAAGAAGAGCAGGTCCGACTACAGACGAAAACAAAGGATAAACTAACGACGTCCATTCTTGCTATCCCAGGTTGGTGATACATCCAAAATGGATCACTATTTTGTATCATAATTTGTCTCTATTCATTGATATATTTCACCATATGATGCTATTCTTATAGTGTTTTGGCTTATTTTACACACTTTACAACTTTCCGGTGCCAAAACAGCAGACGAATGATTCAGCGGAGAAGAGAGCATGAAGAGTTGTTATACCAGAACATCTCCAACTGAGCTGAAATTTACGGGGAAGGAGTTTCTGAACAAATCACGAAGACGGACCGAAGAATGGCCGAAGGGGGCCACCAGGGACCCAGGCACCCTGGTGGTGCGGGTCACCCCTAGGCCGCGCCAGGTGGCCGCCTGGGCGGTGGGTCCCACCTCTAGTGCTCTCCTTTGGCCTATATGACCCTCGTGACCTAAAAATCTCGGGGACATAAGTTTTTTCAGAGTTTCGCCGCTAGTCCGTGGAGGAAACCTACAGAGAAGAAAAGACCTTTCTGGTGGGAAGATTCCGACGGGGAGAACTCCTCCCAGAGGGGGAGATCGTCCTCATCGTCACTACCATTGTCACATGCATCATCAGGATCATCATCACCATCATCTTCATCACTAACACGATCTCCATCTTCACCCCATCTCACTTTACCATTGCAATCGGAGTTGTACCTTGCACTTTTCATCCCCTTTACTCTACCGGTGTTGATTACTCTTTTGTGGTGAATGCTATTGAATTTTGTTGGAGAATTATTGTTATGACCAGATTGATCATCATATTTTCATCCCCTCTGATCATGATCTCTTTTATGTCTTGTGAGTAGTTCCTTTAGTTCTTGAGGACATGGGAGAAGTCTAGTTGATAGTAGTCATATGATGTTAAAGCAATATGTGTTGATTGATATTTAAGTTGTGGTGTTATTCTTCTAGTGGTGTTATGTGAACGTCGATTACATAACACTTCGCCTTTCTAAGGACCTAGGAGAATGCATCGTGTATAAAGAATGCTTATGGTGGGTTGCCGGAGTGACAGAAACCTGAAACCCAATTCGCATGCTTTTGCACGAGGGAGTATTGGATCCTAAATTTTATTGCTATCGTTAGGCTTTGCATTAATTTCTCTCTTGTATTTGTGGTTTCTTGCAAGGGATTTAACCATAAGAGTGTACTTGTATTAGCCTAGACGGTGCACTAGTAAAGATCCACCCACATAGCACTTATCAATACAAAACATAGTACTAGACGGAATATGGCAAAATCACTTGACTATCTTTCCCGTGTGTCCTCAAGAACGCCTTAGTGTTTATAAGTTTAGTCCCCCGACTTATCCTTTGTGTTCAAAAGGATTGGGCCGCCTACTGCACATCTGCACCATTTAATTTCCCTGCATTTATTTCCTTGTTTCTTATACCAAAAAACCCATAAAAAGTTACCTTTCGGTGCTTGCAGTTATTCCTTGCTCAAGATCGCATGTCAGTACCTTCTGCTCCTCGTTGGATTCGACACTCTTACTTATCAAAAGAGCTACGATAGATCCCCTACACTTGTGGGTCATCAAGACCATTTTCTGGCACCGTTGCCGGGGTGTGTAGCTCTATTGGTAAGTGAAATTGGTAATGAAACCTCTACGCTGTATGTGTTGTTTTTCTTTTGTTGTTTACGATTTTTGTCCCTATGGACAACTTTGCTCTTGGTTTGTTGCTTGTGGGGAACCGCCCGACAGCTATTGCGGTGGAGAAGCCTCCCCCACCTACGGAAACAGTGCCCTTTAAAATATCAATTGGTATTATTGATTGTGTCTTGGCTAATCAATATGCAGGAGATAGACGTCTAGGCAAACATTTTTGCTATATATTTCACAACTATGCTCCTTATTTAAGCTTAAACGTATATCCATGGATTTTGTTATGAGAAAGCTATTCTCTCTATCATTAAAATATAAGGCTTTGGATTGGTATAGGCTTCTTGATAATTCTCATTTGCTAAATTGGCAAGATTATATACCTCTCTTTTATGCAAAGTTTTATCCTCTTCATGAAATACATCGAGACAGGAACTATATTTATAACTTTTGGTCATGTGTTGGAGAAAGCATCGCTCAATCCTGGGGGAGATTGAAGTCCCTAATGCTCAAATGTCCCAATCATGAGCTCCCCAAGGAAATCCTTCTTACAAATTCTTATGCAAGGCTTTCTCGTCAAGATAACGAGATGCTTGGTGCCTCCTCTAGTGAGGCATTCTCCAACAAAAGTACTGAAGCTAGGTGGGATATTATTGAAAGGATCCAAAAGAACACTGAAGATTGGGATATTGATAAAGGTATTGAACCCATTATAAATTATGAGCATGATTACATTGAGATCTATGTGAAAACTGATTACTTCAATACCTTTTGTGCTAAGATTGGTCTTGATTCCCAGCTTCTAATTGATTTTTGCAAAGACTTTGCCTCTCTTATTGATTCATCTAAGAAGAAGGAGGATCAGCACCATAAACCTTTTAAGGAATTTCCTATTGATATCAATGTTGCTCACCTTATCTTGCCTGCAGTTTTATATGAAAAGCCCCCTTTTCCCACAAGGATGAGGGATCATTCTTTTGTCATATGCATACTGAATAAAAGTGAAAGAATGACTGATGAGCATGAGGACCTGATTAAGGTCAATCCTCAAGTTGTATTAGTCAAGGATATTGTTACTAGTAATATTGAGGATTCCAATATAAATTTTTGTGTTGTTTCTACTAACCTTGTTACAACCAAGAATAAAGGCCCAATTTCAGGTACTCTAGTTGTATCTCTTAAAATAGGATATCATTGCTAGTGCTATTCCTTTTTTACTTTATTAAGAGATCATGAATGAGATTTTACCATGTGAAATTGAAGACGTTGATGTTACTATTCATCTTGCAAACAAAGAAACTATCTCTCCTATTGGAATTGTGCGAGATGTTGAAGTCCTATGTGGAAAGGTAAAATATCCTACCGACTTTCTAGTACTCGGTTCAGTGCAAGATAGTTTTTGCCCTATTATCTTTGGTAGGCCTTTTCTCAAAACTTGTGGAGCTATAATAGATTGCAGGGAAGGAAAAGTATTTGTTGAATTTAATGGTGAGCCATATGAATTTAACTTTTCTAAATTCTCGAAGCAAACTCGTGGTACTAATTTGCCTAGTAATGATAAAATTATTGAAGAGATTGCTTCTATTGCTATTCCTCCTAACGATCCTTTGCAGCAATTTATGGAGGACCACGAGATTGATATGCATATTCAGGAAAGGAATGAGCTAGACGACATATTTTTTAGACAACCTGCTATCCTGAAGCACAACCTTCCGGTTGAGCCTTTGGGAATTCTATCGAAACAAAAAGAAGACACAATGTTTGATCTTAAACCTCTTCCCAATATGCTCAAGTATGCTTATTTAGATGAAAAGAAAGTATATCCTGTGATTATCAATGCTAACCTTCCAGGATATGGAGAAGAGCGATTATTGGAAGTCCTTCGTAAACACCGAGGCGCTATTGGCTATACCCTTGATGATCTTAAGGGGATTAGTCCATCTATTTGTCAGCATACTATCATTCTTGAGCCTGATGCTAAACCGGTTGTTGATCATCAACGGCGGTTGAACTCGAAGATGAAGGATGTTGCGAGGACCGAAATCCTCAAGCTTCTAGCCATAGGTATTATCTACCCCATAGCTGATAGTAAGTGGGTAAGTCCGGTACATTGTGTTTCCAAGAAAGGAGGTATGACTATGGTTCCTAATGATAATAATGAACTAATACCTCAAAGAATTATTATTGGATATAGAATGTGTATTAATTACAGGAAGCTGAACAAAGCAACCAGGAAGGGCTGCTGCTGGCTATGCCTATAGGGATTTCCTTGGCAAATGTGCAAAGGATTGCCCCGCGGCTTTGGAGCCTTGCGTTCGTGTTTCCTTGAAGAGGAAAGGGTGATGTAGCACAGCGGCAGTAAGTATTTCCATCAGTTTGAGAACCAAGGTATCAATCCGGTAGGAGGATTGCGTCAAGTCACAAGTACCTGCACAAACACAAAGAGCTTCCACCCAACACTATGAAGGGGTTGTCAATCCCTTATAGATTGTTTGCAAAGTGAGAACTGAAAGAAAAAAGTAAACAAAGCAAAGTAAAAGTAAAAGCGAAGACGATAATTGTGAGTAGACTCGGGGGCCGTAGTGTTCAGTAGTAGCTTCTCTCATGAAAGCAAGTAGACGGTGGGTGAACGAATTACTGTCGAGCAATTGATAGAACCGCGCATAGTCATGACGTAATCTATGGCAATGGTCATACATATAGGCATCACGTCCAAAACAAGTAGACCGATACTTTCTGCATCTACTACTATTACACCACACGTCGACCTCTATCCAGCATGCATCTAGTGTATTGAATTCATAAGAATAGAGTAACGCCTTAAGAAAGATGACATGATGTAGATGGACAATCTCAAATCTAAGATGAAATCCCATCTTGTTACCCTTGATGGCAACAACATGATGTGTGCCTTGCTGCCCCTTCTGTCACTCGGAAAGGTCACCACACGGTATGAACCCAAAACCAAGCACTTCTCCCATTGCGAGAATCATAGATCTAGTTGGCCAAACAATACCCAAGACTCGGAGAGACTTACAAGGATATCAAATCATGCATATAAGAAATCAGCAAAGACTCAAATATAATTCATAGATAATCTGATCACAAATCCACAATTCATCGGATCTCAACAAACACACCGCCAAAGAGGATTACATCGGATAAATCTCCATGAAGATCATGGAGAACATTGTATTGAAGATCCAAGAGAGAGAAGAAGCCATCTAGCTACTAACTACGGACCCGTAGGTCTGAAGTAGACTACTCACGAGTCTTTGGAGAGGCAATGATGTTGATGTAGAAGCCCTCTAGCTCCAAAGTCCCCTCCGGCAGGGCACCGGGAAGGGTCTCTAGATGAGATATCGTGGAAATGGAAGCTTGCAGCGGAGGAAAAGTGGTTTTGTGGACACCCTGATTTTTTCTGGGATTTTAGGGAATATATAGGCCAAAGAGCTAGGGCAGGGGAGCTCCAGGGAGGCCACAAGCCTGGTAGCCGCGGGCCCCCTGGCCACAGCTACAGGGCTTGTGGGCTCCCTGTGGGCCTCGTGACTTGGCCCTCAAGTCCCCCGATCTTCTTGTGTTTTGGAAAAATTCATTTCGGGTATTTTATTCCGTTTGGACTCCATTCAAAAATCAGATCTGAAAAGAGTCAAAAACAAAGAAAAAACAGGAACTGACACTTGGCACTGAATTAATAAGTTAGTCTCAAAAAAGATATAAAAGGTATATAAAACATCCAAAGTTGACAAGATAACAACATGAAACCATCAAAAATTATAGATACGTTTGAGATGTATCAAGCATCCCCAAGCTTAACTCCTGCTTGTCCTCGAGTAGGGAAGTGATAAAGAATGAATTTTTGATGCTTTCATGCTACCTAGCATAGATGTCCTTTGTAACTCCTCTTATGTGACATGAATGTTCAGATCCGTTAGATTCAAAACAATAGTTTGCTATTGATGTGGACACAATAGTACTTCAAGCAAACTAGCAAGGTAATCATGAACTTTCAAAATAACAAGGCCAAAAAGAAAGTTATTCCTACAAAATCATATAGTCTGGCTATGCTCTATCATCCTTGCACAACGAATTAAAATCATGCACAACCTCGGTATTGGCCAACTAATTGTTTTCACACCTTTACCTTCTCAAACTTTTTCAACTCTCACGCAATACATGAGCTTGAGCCATGGTTTAGCACTATAAGTGGAATGGAGTGTGGTGGAGGTTGCAAGGCAAACAAGGAGAAGATGGTCACATTGACTAGGCATATCAATGAGCTATGAAGATGCTCATCAATAGATATCAATGTGAATGAGTAGGGATTTCCATACAAATGATGCACTAGAGCTAAGAGTATGTGAAAGCTCTTAAAGAAAACTAGTGGGTGTCCATTCAACTTGCTTGCTCACGAAGACCTAAGGCAATTTTGAGGAAGCCCGTCATTGGAATATACAAGCCAAGTTATATAATGAAAATTTACCACTAGCTATATGGTGGTGACAAAAGGAGAGACTCTCAATCATGACAATCATGGTGCTTAATAAGCACAAGTGTGGAAAGGTAGTACCATTGTCCCTTCTCTGTTTATCTCTCATTTTTTTGGTGGGCTCTTTGGCCTCTTTTTTTTGTGGGCATCTTTGGCCTCTTTTTGTAAATGGGATTCGCTGGCCTCTTTTATTTCCTCACATAGGACAATGCTCCATCAATGATGATCATCACACTTACAACTCAAAACTTAGAGTAATGATGACTCTATATGGAATGCCTTCGGTAGTGTACCGTGACAATGATCTAGCATGGCATAGACATCAATGGAAACATCATGCTAGCTATCTTATGATCATGCAATGGCAATGTAGAAGTGGTGGCACATGTCATGGTGGTAGTTGCATGGCAATATATCTCGGAATGGCTTTGAAAATACCATAGTAGGTAGGTATGGTGGCTGTTTTGAGGGAGGCTATATGGTGGGTTTTATGCACCGGCGAAAGTTGCACGGCACTAAAGAAGAGAGTGATGGTGGGAGGTGAAAGTGCATCTAAACCATGGACTCAACATTAGTCATGGAGAACTCATATACTTGTTGCAAAAGTTTTAGTAGTAATCAAAACAAAGCATTCAACGCATACTCCTAGGGGAAGGGTTGGTAGGTATAAACCATCGAGCAATCCCGACCGCTACACAAGTATTTCTAGATCCACAACACCTTACTAGTATAACTTCAATATTACCACAACCACAACTCTAAACTAATTGAGATGAATCAAACTTCTCTAACTACTCAATGCACATGAAGGTGGAAGTTTTCATATCCCTTTGGATAACTACCCCTTTTGAGACTACTTTCATAGCATAGATCAACTACCACGCCACGCGCTTCCGTGCTCTAAAAGATAGAAGTGAAACATATACAGCAAAATCAACTAGCTCGAAAGATATAAGTGAAACATGTGAGTTGAATTGTCTAACCAAAGGATATAAGTGAAGCTCGACAAAATCACGGTGAGTGCATGTCTCTCTCTCTAGGTGTGCAGCAAGGAAGATTGTGACACAACAAAAATAAAAGACTCCTGCGATACAAGACGCTCCAAGCAAAACACATAACATGTGGTGAATAAAAATATAGCCCCAAGTAACGTTACCGATGTATTGAAGACGAAAGAGGGGATGCCTTCCCGGCGCATCCCCAAGCTTAGGCTTTCTCGGCATCCTTGAATCAACTCAGGGTGCCTTGGGCATCCCCAAGCTTGAGCTCTTGCCACTCTTTATCTCTTTGTCCATAAGAACTTCACCCAAAACTTGAAAACTTCACAACACGAAACTTAAACAGAAATTCGTGATATCATTAGTATAAGAAAGCAAATCACCACTTCCTTAGGTACTATAGCAAACTTAAATTCTACTTATGTTGATGTTGGGTTACTGTATTTTCAATCTTCCATGGCTAATACCCCCCGATACTATCCATAGTTTCATCAAAATAAGCAACCAACTCAACAAAAACAGAATCTGTTAACAGCAGACCAGTCTGTAGCAATCTGTATACTTCGTATACTTCTGGTACTTCAATAATTCTGAAAACTTACGACAATCTGAAGAATTTGTGTAGAAATCATCAGAACAAAGAATCAACTCAAAATATCTCAAAGAAAAAAATGAAAATTCTTTTTGTGAGCAGAAAGTTTATGTCTTTTCCACCATGATCAAACGATCATCCCCAAGACTAATCATAACGTTTTCACTTGGCACAAACGCAAATGAAACACAAAAAACAAAATCATAACAGAATTATGAAAGTGTGGAAAACACAAAACAGAAAGAAAAGGGATAGATTCGTTGGGTTGCCTCCCAACAAGCGTTATTGTTTAACGCCCTTAGCTAGGCATAAGGTGATGGAATCACGTTTAGTCATCTTTGGTGCTCAAACCATAAGTAGCCCTCATCATAGATTCATAAGGCAATCTTATTTTATTTCTAGGAAAATGCTCCATGCCCTTCTTTAGAGGAAATTTAAATCTAATATTCCCTTCCTTCATATCGATGATAGCACCAATAGTCCTTAGGAAAGGTCTACCAAGAATAATGGGACATGAAGTATTGCAAACTATGTCAAGTACAATGAAATCCATGGGTACATAGTTCTTATTTGCAACAATAAGAACATGATTGAACCTTCCCATGGGTTTCTTGACAGTAGAATCCGCAAGATGCATATTAAGAGAACACTCTTCAATCTCATGAAAACCAAGACTATCACATAAAGACTTTGGAATCACGGAAACACTAGCACCCAAATCACACAAAGCATTGCATTCATAGTTTTTGATTTTGATTTTGATAGTAGGTTCCCACTTATCATGAAGTTTTCTAGGTATAGAGACTTCTAATTCGAGTTTCTCTTCAAGAGATTTCATCATAGCATCTATGATATGAGCGGTAAAGTCTTTGCTTTGGCTATAAGCATGTGGAGAGTTTTCAATGGATTGCATCAAGGAAATGCATTCAAACAAGGAGCAACTATCATAATTGAATTCCTTGAAATCCAAAGTGGGAGTTTCATTACTACCCAATATTTTGATTTCTTCTACTCCACTCTCCACACCTTTATCATCAAGATAGGTGGACTCCGAATCATTGGGGCATTTTTCAAGCAAAGTGGATTCATATCCAGCCCCTTCATCAATAGGTTTGACACGCGAAAACATAGATTCAAGAGGAGTCACACCAAGCACTTTAAGATCTTCGTGATTTGCATCACTAGAACGCACCCTTTTAAACCATTCATGCTTAGCGCGAATTTGGGCGGTTATTTCATTGCTCTCATTCATGGACACACACATAGCTTTTAGAGTTTCATCCAAGTTAACCTTGGGAGGAGCACATCTAACTTCCGAAGCATCAATATCACAAGACATCCTATCAACGCTCTTAGCCAAATCGTCTATTTTGAGTAGTTTTTCCTCTATGGACGCATTGAAAATCTTTTGAGAGTTGATGAACTCTTTGATATTACTCTCTAAATTAGAGGGTAATTTGTTATGATTTCCATAAGTGTTGTTGTAGGAATTTGCATAGTTGTTAGAGGAGTTACTAGGAAAAGGCCTAGGAACATAGTTTCCTCTAAAAGCATTGTTGTTGCCAAAATTGTTCCTACCAACAAAATTAACGTCCAAACTAGTGTTGCTACTCTCAATCAAGGAAGATAGTGGCATGTCATTAGGATCTAAAGGAGCATTTCTACTAGAAACCAAATTCATCAACTCGTCCATCTTAGCACTAAGCGAGTTAATTTCTTCTATAGCGTGTACCTTTTTGCTAGCAGGTGACCTTTCAGTGTGCCACTGAGAGTAGTTGGTCATGCTATTGTCTAGGAGTTTTGTAGCTTCTCCTAACGTGATTTCCATGAACGTTCCACCTGAGGCGGAGTCCAAGATATTTCGGGAAGCAAAATTCAAACCAGCATAAAAGATTTGTATAATCATCCACAAACTGAAGCCATGAGCGGGACAATTTCTAATCATTAACTTCATCCTCTCCCAAGATTGTGCAACGTGTTCATGATCAAGTTGCTTGAAATTCATGATATCATTACGGAGAGAGATAATCTTAGCCCACGGAAAATACTTGGATATGTAAGCATCTTTGCACTTATTCCAAGAACCGATACTATTTTTAGGAAAAGAAGAAAATCATGTTTTTGCACAATCTCGCAAAGAGAACGGAAAAATCTTCAATTTAACAACACCATTATCCACATCTTTCTTCTTTTGCATATCGCAAAGTTCAATGAAAGTATTAAGATGGGATGCGGCATCTTCACTAGGAAGGCCAGAAAATTGCTCATTCATAACAAGATTCAGCAAGGCAGCGTTGATTTCATATGATTCCGCACTAGTGGCGGGAGCAATCGGAGTACTAATAAAATCATTATTATTAGTATTTGAGAAGTCGCAAAGTTTGGTGTTTTCAGCCATGATGACTTCAACAAACAAACAAGAACACAAGCAAGCAAGAAAACTGGCAAAGGAAAACGGCAAAAGGCAAATGAAAACGGCAAAGGAGAAAGGCAAATGAAAACGGAAAATGTGAAGTGGGGGAGAGGAAAACGAGAGGCAACTGGCAAAAAAGGTAAATGCAAGAGATGAGTTTGTGACACTTACTTGGATAGATCTTGACTTGATCTCTCCCCGGCAACGGCGCCAGAAATTGGCGTGTTGATGGGAGATTATTCTTGTCTTGATACTCCTCAGCAAGCGATCCTCCCCGGCAACTGCGCCAGAAATCCTTCTGCTGCTGGCTATGCCTATAGGGATTTCCTTGGCAAATATGCAAAGGATTCCCCCGCGGCCTTGGAGCCTTGCGTTGGTGTTCCCTTGAAGTGGAAAGGGTGATGTACCACAGCGGCGGTAAGTATTTCCCTCAGTTTGAGAACCAAGGTATCAATCAAGTAGGAGGATCGCGTCAAGTCACAAGTACCTGCACAAACACAAAGAGCTTACACCCAACGCTATGAAGGGGTTGTCAATCCCTTATAGATTGTTTGCAAAGTGAGAAGTGAAAGCAAAAAGTAAACAAAGCAAAGTAAAAGTAAAAGCGGAGACGATAATTGTGAGTAGACCCGGGGGCCGTAGTGTTCACTAGTGGCTTCTCTCATGAAACCAAGTAGACGGCGGGTGAACGAATTACTATCGAGCAATTGATAGAACCGCGCAAAGTCATGACGTTATCTATGGCAATGGTCATACATATAGGCATCACGTCCAAAACAAGTAGACCGATACTTTCTGCATCTACTACTATTACTCCACACGTCGACCTCTATCCAGCATGCATCTAGTGTATTGAATTCATAAGAACAGAGTAACGCCTTAAGAAAGATGACATGATGTAGATGGACAATCTCAAATCTATGATGAAATCCCATCTTGTTACCCTTGATGGCAACAACATGATGTGTGCCTTGCTGCCCCTTCTGTCACTCGGAAAGGTCACCACACGGTATGAACCCAAAACCAAGCACTTCTCCCATTGCGAGAATCATAGATCTAGTTGGCCAAACAAAACCCAAGACTAGGAGAGACTTACAAGGATATCAAATCATGCATATAAGAAATCAGCAAAGACTCAAATATAATTCATAGATAATCTGTTCACAAATCCACAATTCATCGGATCTCGACAAACACATGGCCAAAGAGGATTACGTCAGATAGATCTCCATGAAGATCACGGAGAACTTTGTATTGAAGATCCAAGAGAGAGAATAAGCCATCTAGCTACTAACTACGGACCCGTAGGTCTGAAGTAGACAACTCACGAGTCATTGGAGAGGCAATGATGTTGATGTAGAAGCCCTCCAGCTCCAAAGTCCCCTCCGGCAGGGCACCGGGAAGGGTCTCCAGATGAGATCTCGCGGAAACGGAAGCTTGCGGCGGCGGAAAAGTGGATTCGTGGACGCCTTAATTTTTTTTGGGATTTCAGGGAATATATAGGCCAAAGAGCTAGGGTAGGGGAGCTCGAGGGAGGCCACAAGCCTGGTAGCCGCGGGCCCCCTGGTCACGGCTACAGGGCTTGTGGGCTCCCTATGGGCCTCCTGCCTTGGCCCTCAAGTCCCCCGATCTTCTTCTTTTATGGAAAAATTCATTTTGGGGAGTTTATTCCGTTTGGACTCCGTTCCAAATCAGATATGAAAAGAGTCAAAAACAAAAAAAACAGGAACTGGCACTTGGCACTGAATTAATAAGTTAGTCCCAAAAAATATATAAAAGGTATATAAAACATCCAAAGTTGACAAGATAACAACATGAAACCATCAAAAATTATAGATACGTTTGAGACGTATCAAGGGCCACTACCCGTTGTCGTTCATCGACCTAATGCTTGAAAGGTTATCCAAAAACACTCACTTTTGCTATGTTGATGGGTATTCTGGCTTCTCTCAAATTCATGTTAACACTGTCCATCAAGAGAAGACCACTTTTACTTGCCCCTTTGGTACTTATACTTATAGACGTATGCCTTTTGGTTTATGCAATTCTCCTGCTACTTTTCAAAGGTGTGTGTGTGCTATCTTTCATGGTTTTTGTGAGGAAATTGTGGAGGTTTTCATGGACGATTTCTCCGTCTATGGAACATCTTTTGACCATTGTCTCCACAACCTTAATAAAGTTTTGCAGAGATGTGAGGAGACGAACTTGGTACTCAATTGGGAGAAGTATCAGTTCATGGTCAACGAGGGAATTGTTCTTGGCCACAATATTTCTGAAAAGGGAATCGAGGTGGACATGGCGAAGGTCGAAGCAATCGAGAGGATGCCTTATCGAAAGGTCATCAGGGGTATTCATAGTTTCCTCGGTCATGCTGGTTTTATAGAAGATTTATTAATGACTTTTCTAAGACTTCGAAACCCCTCACTAATCTTCTCCTGAAGTATATTCCTTCCGTGTTTGATGAAGATTGTAAGGAAGCCTCCAAAGTTCCTAAGAATGCTTTCATAACAGCCCCTATAGTCCAACCACCTGATTGGAATTTGCCTTTCGAAATCATGTGTGATGGTAGTGATTTTGTTGTTGGAGTTGTGTTAGGACAAAGGGTTGATAAGAAATTGAATGTTATACATTATGCTAGCAAAACCCTTGATAGTGCACAAAAGAATTACGCTACTACTGAGAAAGAGTTTTTAGCGGTACACTACTAAAATTCAGAAATTTGCCGTCTGCCACGGCGGACGGCAAAGGGGGGAACCACAGACGGCAAAGGCTTTTCCATCGGTCAGCAGACAGCAAACTAGACGGTAAAAAAAATCCGGTGAAGAGGTTCTTTGCCGTCTGCTTTTGTAAAGCGGACGGCAAAGAATCTTTGCCATGAGGGGGCAGACGGTAAATTAACTGGGACGACATATACTGCAACGGCCCCGTTAAGTGTTAACGGCGGGCGTCCTCTCTTTGCCGTCTGCCGTCCCCCCCCCCCTTTGCCATGTGGGGGCAGACGGCAAAGAGGGGAGAGAGGGGGGGCTTATTCACCCCTTTGCCGTCTGCCCACCCCCCTTTGCCATGTGGGGGCAAACGGCAAAGAGGGGAGAGAGAGGGGGCAGATTCCCCCCTTTGCCATCTGCCCACTCCCCTTTGCCATGTGGGGGCATACGACAAAGAGGGGAGAGAGAGGGGTCAGATTCCCCCCTTTGTCGTCTGCCCACCCCCATTTGCCATGTGGGGGCAGACGGCAAAGAGGGGAATCTGCCCCATTTTAATTTATTTTTTATTATATCCAGCGTTTTTAACAATAATCAGGATATACATATATATATATATTTGACATAAATAAATTTCTTTCCGTACTCATAACCATATCAAAATAACTCTCATCCATAGTGCATACATATTATGCAAGTTGCATCCGTACCAAACCATATATTACACCAGTTTCATCCACATTCATACAAACATTCATATATATCCATATACTACAATAGTTTCAATACAATCCATGGTACAAGAAATCATCTTCAAGCATTCCATCCATATAATCCAAGCTTCCCGTGAAGTGAAGGTAATCTGCAAAATGACAAATACGAAAGTTAGAAGAATAATACTAGATGAAGAAGTGTATATATAGGTTATTTCAGAGAGAAATTAGCTAAGTATAGACCATTTAGGAGCTAACTAAGCAAATTATGTCATTTAGGTGGAACCCTAGCTAACTACAGGTCGTTTCGGAGCAAACTTGGGTAAAATAGGTCATTCTGGAGCAAACTATGCTTATTAAGCCATTTTGGATCTAGCTAGGCTAATTATAGGCCATTTAATACCTAAGTTAGGGGCAATAGGTCGTCTTGCAGCTACGTAAGCCTTATTATGTCACTTAGGAGAGAACTTAGCTAACAGTAGGTCATTTTTTATTAAATATGTCATTTTGGAGCTAACTAAGCTAATTATGTCATTTCGTAGGATAATAAGCCAATTTAGCCTTTCTTGGAAGAGTCTAAGCTACGTAGAAGAAAAGAAAGAGAAGAAGAAGTAAGAGAAGGAGGAGGAGGAGAAGGAGAAGGAAGAGGAGAAGAAGAAGAAATGAAGAAGGAGAAGGAGAAGGAGGAAGAAGGAGGAAGAAGAAGGAGAAGGAGTCCTTCTCCTTCTTCTCCTCCTTCTTCTCCTTCTTCTTATCCTTCTCCCTCTCCTTCTTCTTCTTCTTCCTTTCTTTCATTTTTGCTCTTTCTTCTCCTCTTGTCCCCTTCTTCGGGCTAAATTGGCTTAGAATGCCTTTGTGGAGCTAATTATGTCATTTCGAGGATAATTAGCTAAGTATAGGTCATGTTTTATTAAATAGACCATTTAGGAGCTAACTAAGCTAATTATGTCATCTAGGTGGAACCCTAGCTAACTATACGTCGTTTCGGAGCTAACTTGGGTAAAATAGGTCATTTCGGAGCAAACTATGCTTATTAAGCCATTTTGGATCTAGCTAGGCTAATTATAGGCCATTTAATACCTAAGTTAGGGGGAATATCTCATCTTGCAGCTACGTAAGCCTTATTATGTCATTTAGGAGTGAACTTAGCTAACTGTAAGTCATTTTTTATTAAATAGGTCATTTTGGAACTAACTAAGCTAATTATGTCATTTCGTAGGATAATTAGCCAATTTAGCCTTTCTTGGATGAGTCTAAGCTACGTAGCAGAAGACAAAGAGAAGAAGAAGTAAAAGAAGGAGGAGGAGGAGAAGGAGAAGGAAGAGGAGAAGAAGAAGAAAAGAAGAAGGAAGAGGAGAAGAAGAAGAAAAGAAGAAGGAGAAGGAGAAGGAGGAGCTCCTTCTCCTTCTTCTCCTTCTTGTTATCCTCCTCCCTCTCCTTCTTCTTCTTCTTCCTTCCTTTAATTTTTCCTCTTTCTTCTCCTCTTGTCCCCTTCTTCGGGCTAAATTGGCTTAGAATGCCTTTTTGGAGCTAATTATGTCATTTCGGGGAAAATTAGCTAAGTATAGGCCATGTTTCATTAAATAGACCATTTAGGAGCTAACTAAGCTAATTATGTCGTCTAGGTGGAACCCTAGCTAACTATAGGTCGTTCCGAAGCTAACTTGGGTAAAATAGGTCATTCTTGAGCAAACTATGCTTATTAAGCAATTTTGGATCTAGCTAGGCTAATTATAGGCCATTTAATACCTAAGTTAGGGGGAATAGGTCATCTTGCAGCTACGTAAGCCTTATTATGTCATTTAGGAGAGAACTTAGCTAACTGTAGGTCATTTTTTATTAAATAGGTCATTTTGGAGCTAACTAAGCTAATTATGTCATTTCGTAGGATAATTAGCCAATTTAGCCATTCTTGGATGAGTCTAAGCTACGTAGAAGAAGAGAACGAGAAGAAGAAGTAAAAGAAGGAGGAGGAGGAGGAAGAGGAGGAGGAGAAGGAGAAGGAAGAGGAGAAGAATAAGAAAATAAGAACCAGAAGGAGAAGGAGAGGAAGAAGGAGGAAGAAGGAGGAAGAAGAAGGAGAAGGAGGAGCTCCTTCTCCTTCTTCTCCTTCTTGTTATCCTCATCCCTTGCCTTCTTGTTCTTCTCCTCTTCTTCTTCCTTCCTTCCTTTCATTTTTCCTCTTTCTTCTCCTGTTATCCCCTTCTTCGGGCTAAATTGGCTTAGAATGCCTTTTTGGAGCTAATTATGTCATTTGGAGGATAATTAGCTAAGTATAGGTCATGTTTTACTAAATAGACCATTTAGGAGCTAACTAAGCTAATTATGTCATTTAGGTGGAACCCTAGCTAACTATACGTCGTATCGGAGCTAACTTGGGTAAAATAGGTCATTCCGGAGCAAACTATGCTTATTAAGCCATTTTGGATCTAGCTAGGCTAATTATAGGCCATTTAATACCTAAGTTAGGGGGTATAGGTCATCTTGCAGCTACGTAAGCCTTATTGTGTTATTTAGGAGAGAACTTAGCTAACTGTAGGTCCTTTTTTATTAAATAGGTCATTTTGGAGCTAACTAAGCTAATTATGTCATTTCGTAGGATAATAAGCCAATTTAGCCTTTCTTCGATGAGTTTAAGCAACGTAGAAGAAGACAAAGAGAAGAAGATGTAAAAGAAGGAGGAGGAGGAGAAGAAGAAGAAAAGAAGAAGGAGAAGGAGGAACAAGAAGGAGCTCCTTCTCCTTCTTCTCCTCCTTCTTCTCCGTCTTGTTATCCTCCTCCCTCTCCTTCTTCTTCTTCTCCTCTTCTTCTTCTTCCTTCCTTTCATTTTTCCTCTTTCTTCTCCTCTTGTCCCCTTCTTCGGGCTAAATTGGCTTAGAATGCCTTTTTGGAGCTAATTATGTCATTTCGAGGATAATTAGCTAAGTATAGGTCATGTTCTATTAAATAGACCATTTAGGAGCTAACTAAGCTAATTATGTCATCTAGGTGGAACCCTAGCTAACTATACGTCGTTTCGGAGCTAACTTGGGTAAAATAGGTCATTTCGGAGCAAACTATGCTTATTAAGCCATTTTGGATCTAGCTAGGCTAATTATTGGCCATTTAATACCTAAGTTAGGGGGAATAGGTCATCTTGCAGCTACGTAAGCCTTATTATGTCATTTAGGAGAGAACTTAGCTAACTATAGGTCATTGTTTATTAAATAGGTCATTTTGGAGCTAAGTAAGTTAATTATGTCATTTCGTAGGATAATAAGCCAATTTAGCCTTTCTTGGATGAGTCTAAGCTACGTAGAAGAAGATAAAGAGAAGAAGAAGTAAAAGAAGGAGGAGGAGGAGAAGGAGAAGGAAGAGGAGAAGAAGAAGAAAAGAAGAAGGAAGAGGAGAAGAAGAAGAAAAGAAGAAGGACAAGGAGAAGGAGGAGCTCCTTCTCCTTCTTCTCCTCCTTCTTCTCCTTCTTCTTATCCTCCTCCCTCTCCTTCTTCTTCTTCTCCTCTTCTTCTTCTTCCCTCCTTTCATTTTTCCTCTTTCTTCTCCTCTTGTCCCCTTCTTCGGGCTAAATTGGCTTAGAATGCCTTTTTGGAGCTAATTATGTCATTTCGAGGATAATTAGCTAAGTATAGGTCATGTTTTATTAAATAGACCATTTAGGAGCTAACTAAGCTAATTATGTCATCTAGGTGGAACCCTAGCTAACTATACGTCCTTTCGGAGCTAACTTGGGTAAAATAGGTCATTTCGGAGCAAACTATGCTTATTAAGCCATTTTGGATCTAGCTAGGCTAATTATAGGCCATTTAATACCTAAGTTAGGGGGAATAGGTCATCTTGCAGCTACGTAAGCCTTATTATGTCATTTAGGAGAGAACTTAGCTAACTATAGGTCATTTTTTATTAAATAGGTCATTTTGGAGATAACTATGCTAATTATGTCATTTCGTAGGATAATAAGCCAATTTAGCCTTTCTTGGATGAGTCTAACCTACGTAGAAGAAGACAAAGAGAAGAAGAAGTAAAAGAAGGAGGAGGAGGAGAAGGAGAAGGAGAAGGAAGAGGAGAAGAAGAAGAAAAGAAGAAGGAAGAGGAGAAGAAGAAGAAAAGAAGAAGGACAAGGAGAAGGAGGAGCTCCTTCTCCTTCTTCTCCTCCTTCTTCTCCTTCTTCTTATCCTCCTCCCTCTCCTTCTTCTTCTTCTCCTCTTCTTCTTCTTCCCTCCTTTCATTTTTCCTCTTTCTTCTCCTCTTGTCCCCTTCTTCGGGCTAAATTGGCTTAGAATGCCTTTTTGGAGCTAATTATGTCATTTCGAGGATAATTAGCTAAGTATAGGTCATGTTTTATTAAATAGACCATTTAGGAGCTAACTATGCTAATTATGTCATCTAGGTGGAACCCTAGTTAACTATACGTCGTTTCGGAGCTAACTTGGGTAAAATAGGTCATTCCGGAGCAAACTATGCTTACTAAGCCATTTTGGATCTAGCTAGGCTAATTATAGGCCATTTAATACCTAAGTGATGGGGAATAGGTCATCTTGCGGCTACGTAAGCCTTATTATGTCATTTAGGAGAGAACTTAGCTAACTGTAGGTTATTTTTTATTAAATAGGTCATTTTGGAGCTAACTAAGCTAATTATGTCATTTCGTAGGATAATTAGCCAATTTAGCCTTTCTTGGATGAGTATAAGCTATGTAGAAGAAGAGAAAGAGAAGAAGAAGTAAAAAAAGGAGGAGAGGAGAAGAAGAAGGAAGAGGAGAAGAAAAAGAAAAGAAGAAGGAGAAGGAGGGAGAAGGAGGAAGAAGAAGGAGAAGGAGGAGCTCCTTCTCCTTCTTGTCCTCCTTCTTCTCCTTCTTCTTATCCTCCTCCCGCTCCTTCTTCTTCTTCTCCTCTTCTTCTTCTTCCTTCCTTTCATTTTTCCTCTTTCTTCTCCTCTTGTCCCCTTCTTCGGGCTAAATTGGCTTAGAATGCCTTTTTGGAGCTAATTATGTCATTTCGAGGATAATTAGCGAAGTATAGGTCATGTTTTATTAAATAGACCATTTAGGAGCTAACTAATCTAATTATGTCATCTAGGTGGAACCCTAGCTAACTGTACGTCGTTTCGGAGCTACCTTGGGTAAAATAGGTCATTCTGGAGCAAACTATGCTTATTAAGCCATTTTGGATCTAGCTTGGCTAATTATAGGCCATTTAATACCTAAGTTAGGGGGAATAGGTCATCTTGCAGCTACGTAAGCCTTATTATGTCATTTAGGAGAGAACTTAGCTAACTGTAGGTTATTTTTTATTAAATAGGTCATTTTGGAGCTAACTAAGCTAATTATGTCATTTCGTAGGATAGTTAGCCAATTTATCCTTTCTTGGATGAGTCTAAGCTACGTCGAAGAAGAGAAAGAGAAGAAGAAGTAAAAGAAGGAGGAGGAGGAGAAGGAGAAGGAAGAGGAGAAGAAGAAGAAAAGAAGAAGGAGAAGGAGAAGGAGGAAGGAGGAAGAAGAAGGAGAAGGAGGAGCTCCTTCTCCTTGTTCTCCTCCTTCTTCTCCTTCTTCTTATCCTCCTCCCTCTCCTTCTTCTTCTTCTCCTCTTCTTCTTCTTCCTTCCTTTCATTTTTCCTCTTTCTTCTACTCTTGTCCCCTTCTTCGGGCTAAATTGGCTTAGACTGCCTTTTTGGAGCTAATTATGTCATTTCGAGGTTAATTAGCTAAGTATAGGTCATGTTTTATTAAATAGACCATTTAGGAGCTAACTAAGCTAATTATGTCATCTAGGTGGAATGCTACCTAACTATACGACGTTTCGGAGCTAACTTGTGTAAAATAGGTCATTCTGGAGCAAACTATGCTTAATAAGCCATTTTGGATCTAGCTAGGCTAATTATAGGCCATTTAATACCTAAGTTAGGGGGAATAGGCCATCTTGCACTTACGTAAGCCTTATTATGTCATTTAGGAGAGAACTTAGCTAACTGTAGGTCATTTTTTATTAAATAGGTCATTTTGGAGCTAACTAAGCTAATTATGTCATTTTGTAGGATAATTAGTCAATTTACCCTTTCTTGGATGAGTCTAAGCTACGTAGAAGAAGAGAAAGAGAAGAAGTAAAAGAAGGAGGAGGAGGAGGAGGAGGAGGAGAAGGAGAAGGAAGAGTAGAAGAAGAAGAAAAGAAGAAGGAGAAGCAGAAGGAGGAAGAAGGAGGAAGAAGAAGGAGAAGGAGGAGCTCCTTCTCCTTCTTCTCCTCCTTCTTGTCCTTCTTCTTATCCTCCTCCCTCTCCTTCTTCTTCTTCTCCTCTTCTTCATCTAACTTCCTTTCATTTTTCCTCTTTCTTTTCCTCTTGTCCCCTTCTTCGGGCTAAATTGGCTTAGAATGCCTTTTTGGAGCTAATTATGTCATTTCGAGGATAATTAGCTAAGTATAGGTCATGTTTTATTTAATAGACCATTTAGGAGCTAACTAAGCTAATAATGTCATCTAGGTGGAACCCTAGCTAACTATACGTCGTTCGGAGCTAACATGGGTAAAATAGGTCATTTCGGAGCAAACTATGCTTATTAAGCCATTTTGGATCTAGCTAGGCTAATTATAGGCCATTTAATACCTAAGTTAGGGGGAATAGGTCATCTTGCAGCTACGTAAGCCTTATTATGTCATTTAGGAGAGAACTTAGCTAACTGTAGGTCGTTTTTTATTAAATAAGTCATTTTGGAGCTAACTAAGTTATTATGTCATTTCGTAGGATAATAGGCCAATTTAGCCTTTCTTGGATGAGGCTAAGCTACGTAGAAGAAGAGAAAGAGAAGAAGAAGTAAAAGAAGGAGGAGGAGGAGAAGGAGAAGGAAGAGGAGAAGCAGAAGAAAAGAAGAAGGAGAAGGAGAAGGAGGAGGAAGGAGGAAGAAGAAGGAGAAGGAGGAGCTCCTTCTCCTTCTTCTCCTTCTTCTTATCCTCCTCCCTCTCCTTCTTCTTCTTCTCCTCTTCTTCTTTTTCCTTCCTTTCATTTTTCCTCTTTCTTCTCCTCTTGTCCCCTTCTTCGGGCTAAATTGGCTTAGAATGCCTTTTTGGAGCTAATTATGTCATTTCGAGGATCATTAGCGAAGTATAGGTCATGTTTTATTAAATAGACCATTTAGGAGCTAACTAAGCTAATTATGTCATCTAGGTGGAACACTAGCTAACTGTACGTCCTTTCGGAGCTAACTTGGGTAAAATAGGTCATTTCGGAGCAAACTATGCTTATTAAGCCATTTTGGATCTAGCTAGGCTAATTATAGGCCATTTAATACCTAAGTTAGGGGGAATAGGTCATCTTGCAGCTACGTAAGCCTTATTATGTCATTTAGGAGAGAACTTAGCTAACTGTAGGTCATTTTTTATTAAATAGGTCATTTTGGAGATAACTATGCTAATTATGTCATTTCGTAGGATAATAAGCCAATTTAGCCTTTCTTGGATGAGTCTAACCTACGTAGAAGAAGACAAAGAGAAGAAGAAGTAAAAGAAGGAGGAGGAGGAGAAGGAGAAGGAGAAGGAAGAGGAGAAGAAGAAGAAAAGAAGAAGGAAGAGGAGAAGAAGAAGAAAAGAAGAAGGACAAGGAGAAGGAGGAGCTCCTTCTCCTTCTTCTCCTCCTTCTTCTCCTTCTTCTTATCCTCCTCCCTCTCCTTCTTCTTCTTCTCCTCTTCTTCTTCTTCCCTCCTTTCATTTTTCCTCTTTCTTCTCCTCTTGTCCCCTTCTTCGGGCTAAATTGGCTTAGAATGCCTTTTTGGAGCTAATTATGTCATTTCGAGGATAATTAGCTAAGTATAGGTCATGTTTTATTAAATAGACCATTTAGGAGCTAACTATGCTAATTATGTCATCTAGGTGGAACCCTAGTTAACTATACGTCGTTTCGGAGCTAACTTGGGTAAAATAGGTCATTCCGGAGCAAACTATGCTTATTAAGCCATTTTGGATCTAGCTAGGCTAACTATAGGCCATTTAATACCTAAGTTAGGGGGAACAGGTCATCTTGCAGCTACGTAAGCCTTACTACGTCATTTAGGAGAGAACTTAGCTAAGTGTAGGTCATTTTTTATTAAATAGGTCATTTTGGAGCTAACTAAGCTAACTATGTCATTTCATAGGATAATAAGCCAATTTAGCCTTTCTTGGATGAGTGTAAGCTACGTAGAAGAAGAGAAAGAGAAGAAGAAGTAAAAGAAGGAGGAGGAGGAGAAGGAGAAGGAAGAGGAGAAGAAGAAGAAAAGAAGAAGGAGAAGGAGAAGGAGGAAGAAGGAGGAAGAAGAAGGAGAAGGAGGAGCTCCTTCTCCTTCTTCTCCTCCTTCTTCTCCTTATTCTTATCCTCCTCCCTCTCCTTCTTCTTCTCCTCTTCTTCTTCTTCCTTCCTTTCATTTTTCCTCTTTCTTCTCCTCTTGTCCCCTTCTTCAGGCTAAATTGGCTTAGAATGCCTTTTTGGAGCTAATTATGTCATTTCGAGGATAATTAGCTAAGCATAGGTCATGTTTTATTAAATAGACCATTTAAGAGCTAACTAAGCTAATTATGTAATCTAGGTGGAGCCCTAGCTAACTATACGTCGTTTCGGAGCTAACTTGGGTAAAATAGGTCATTCCGGAGCAAACTATGCTTACTAAGCCATTTTGGATCTAGCTAGGCTAATTATAGGCCATTTAATACCTAAGTGAGGGGGAATAGGTCATCTTGCGGCTACGTAAGCCTTATTATGTCATTTAGGAGAGAACTTAGCTAACTGTAGGTTATTTTTTATTAAATAGGTCATTTTGGAGCTAACTAAGCTAATTATGTCATTTCGTAGGATAATTAGCCAATTTAGCCTTTCTTGGATGAGTCTAAGCTATGTAGAAGAAGAGAAAGAGAAGAAGAAGTAAAAAAAGGAGGAGAGGAGAAGAAGAAGGAAGAGGAGAAGAAAAAGAAAAGAAGAAGGAGAAGGAGGGAGAAGGAGGAAGAAGAAGGAGAAGGAGGAGCTCCTTCTCCTTCCTGTCCTCCTTCTTCTCCGTCTTCTTATCCTCCTCCCGCTCCTTCTTCTTCTTCTCCTCTTCTTCTTCTTCCTTCCTTTCATTTTTCCTCATTCTTCTCCTCTTGTCCCCTTCTTCGGGCTAAATTGGCTTAGAATGCCTTTTTGGAGCTAATTATGTCATTTCGAGGATAATTAGCGAAGTATAGGTCATGTTTTATTAAATAGACCATTTAGGAGCTAACTAATCTAATTATGTCATCTAGGTGGAACCCTAGCTAACTGTACGTCGTTTCGGAGCTAACTTGGGTAAAATAGGTCATTCTGGAGCAAACTATGCTTATTAAGCCATTTTGGATCTAGCTTGGCTAATTATAGGCCATTTAATACCTAAGTTAGGGGGAATAGGTCATCTTGCAGCTACGTAAGCCTTATTATGTCATTTAGGAGAGAACTTAGCTAACTGTAGGTTATTTTTATTAAATAGGTCATTTTGGAGCTAACTAAGCTAATTATGTCATTTCGTAGGATAATTAGCCAATTTGGCCTTTCTTGGATGAGTCTAAGCTACGTAGAAGAATAGAAAGAGAAGAAGAAGTAAAAGAAGGACGAGGAGGAGAAGGAGAAGGAAGAGGAGAAGAAGAAGAAAAGAAGAAGGAGAAGGAGAAGGAGGAAGAAGGAGGAAGAAGAAGGAGAAGGAGGAGCTCCTTCTCCTTCTTCTCCTTCTTCTTATCCTCCTCCCTCTCCTTCTTATTCTTCTCCTCTTCTTCTTTTTCCTTCCTTTCATTTTTCCTCTTTCTTCTCCTCTTATCCCCTTCTTCGGGCTAAATTGGCTTAGACTGCCTTTTTGGAGCTAATTATGTCATTTCGAGGTTAATTAGCTAAGTATAGGTCATGTTTTATTAAATAGACCATTTAGGAGCTAACTAAGCTAATTATGTCATCTAGGTGGAACCCTACCTAACTATACGACGTTTCGGAGCTAACTTGGGTAAAATAGGTCATTCTGGAGCAAACTATGCTTAATAAGCCATTTTGGATCTAGCTAGGCTAATTATAGGCCATTTAATACCTAAGTTAGGGGGAATAGGCCATCTTGCACCTACGTAAGCCTTATTATGTCATTTAGGAGAGAACTTAGCTAACTGTAGGTCATTTTTTATCAAATAGGTCATTTTGGAGCTAACTAAGCTAATTATGTCATTTCGTAGGATAATTAGTCAATTTACCCTTTCTTGGATGAGTCTAAGCTACGTAGAAGAAGAGAAAGAGAAGAAGAAGTAAAAGAAGGAGGAGGAGGAGGAGGAGGAGGAGGAGAAGGAAGAGTAGAAGAAGAAGAAAAGAAGAAGGAGAAGCAGAAGGAGGAAGAAGGAGGAAGAAGAAGGAGAAGGAGGAGCTCCTTCTCCTTCTTCTCCTCCTTCTTGTCCTTCTTCTTATCCTCCTCCCTCTCCTTCTTCTTCTTCTCCTCTTTCTTCTCCTCTTGTCCCCTTCTTCGGGCTAAATTGGCTTAGAATGCCTTTTTGGAGCTAATTATGTCATTTCGAGGATAATTAGCTAAGTATAGGTCATGTTTTATTAAATAGACCATTTAGGAGCTAACTAAGCTAATTATGTCATCTAGGTGGAACCCTAGCTAACTATACGTCCTTTCGGAGCTAACTTGGGTAAAATAGGTCATTTCGGAGCAAACTATGCTTATTAAGCCATTTTGGATCTAGCTAGGCTAATTATAGGCCATTTAATACCTAAGTTAGGGGGAATAGGTCATCTTGCAGCTACGTAAGCCTTATTATGTCATTTAGGAGAGAACTTAGCTATCTATAGGTCATTTTTTATTAAATAGGTCATTTTGGAGATAACTATGCTAATTATGTCATTTCGTAGGATAATAAGCCAATTTAGCCTTTCTTGGATGAGTCTAACCTACGTAGAAGAAGACAAAGAGAAGAAGATGTAAAAGAAGGAGGAGGAGGAGAAGGAGAAGGAGAAGGAAGAGGAGAAGAAGAAGAAAAGAAGAAGGAAGAGGAGAAGAAGAAGAAAAGAAGAAGGACAAGGAGAAGGAGGAGCTCCTTCTCCTTCTTCTCCTCCTTCTTCTCCTTCTTCTTATCCTCCTCCCTCTCCTTCTTCTTCTTCTCCTCTTCTTCTTCTTCCCTCCTTTCATTTTTCCTCTTTCTTCTCCTCTTGTCCCCTTCTTCGGGCTAAATTGGCTTAGAATGCCTTTTTGGAGCTAATTATGTCATTTCAAGGATAATTAGCTAAGTATAGGTCATGTTTTATTAAATAGACCATTTAGGAGCTAACTATGCTAATTATGTCATCTAGGTGGAACCCTAGTTAACTATACGTCGTTTCGGAGCTAACTTGGGTAAAATAGGTCATTCCGGAGCAAACTATGCTTATTAAGCCATTTTGGATCTAGCTAGGCTAACTATAGGCCATTTAATACCTAAGTTAGGGGGAACAGGTCATCTTGCAGCTACGTAAGCCTTACTACGTCATTTAGGAGAGAACTTAGCTAAGTGTAGGTCATTTTTTATTAAATAGGTCATTTTGGAGCTAACTAAGCTAACTATGTCATTTCATAGGATAATAAGCCAATTTAGCCTTTCTTGGATGAATGTAAGCTACGTAGAAGAAGAGAAAGAGAAGAAGAAGTAAAAGAAGGAGGAGGAGGAGAAGGAGAAGGAAGAGGAGAAGAAGAAGAAAAGAAGAAGGGGAAGGAGAAGGAGGAAGAAGGAGGAAGAAGAAGGAGAAGGACGAGCTCCTTCTCCTTCTTCTCCTCCTTCTTCTCCTTATTCTTATCCTCCTCCCTCTCCTTCTTCTTCTCCTCTTCTTCTTCTTCCTTCCTTTCATTTTTCCTCTTTCTTCTCCTCTTGTCCCCTTCTTCAGGCTAAATTGGCTTAGAATGCCTTTTTGGAGCTAATTATGTCATTTCGAGGATAATTAGCTAAGCATAGGTCATGTTTTATTAAATAGACCATTTAAGAGCTAACTAAGCTAATTATGTAATCTAGGTGGAACCCTAGCTAACTATACGTCGTTTCGGAGCTAACTTGGGTAAAATAGGTCATTCCGGAGCAAACTATGCTTACTAAGCCATTTTGGATCTAGCTAGGCTAATTATAGGCTATTTAATACCTAAGTGAGGGGGAATAGGTCATCTTGCGGCTACGTAAGCCTTATTATGTCATTTAGGAGAGAACTTAGCTAACTGTAGGTTATTTTTTATTAAATAGGTCATTTTGGAGCTAACTAAGCTAATTATGTCATTTCCTAGGATAGTTAGCCAATTTATCCTTTCTTGGATGAGTCTAAGCTACGTAGAAGAAGAGAAAGAGAAGAATAAGTAAAAGAAGGAGGAGGAGGAGAAGGAGAAGGAAGAGGAGAAGAAGAAGAAAAGAAGAAGGAGAAGGAGAAGGAGGAAGGAGGAAGAAGAAGGAGAAGGAGGAGCTCCTTCTCCTTCTTCTCCTCCTTCTTCTCCTTCTTCTTATCCTCCTCCCTCTCCTTCTTCTTCATCTCCTCTTCTTCTTCTTCCTTCCTTTCATTTTTCCTCTTTCTTCTACTCTTGTCCCCTTCTTCGGGCTAAATTGGCTTAGACTGCCTTTTTGGAGCTAATTATGTCATTTCGAGGTTAATTAGCTAAGTATAGGTCATGTTTTATTAAATAGACCATTTAGGAACTAACTAAGCTAATTATGTCATCTAGGTGGAACCCTACCTAACTATACGACGTTTCGGAGCTAACTTGTGTAAAATAGGTCATTCTGGAGCAAACTATGCTTAATAAGCCATTTTGGATCTAGCTAGGCTAATTATAGGCCATTTAATACCTAAGTTAGGGGGAATAGGCCATCTTGCACCTACGTAAGCCTTATTATGTCATTTAGGAGAGAACTTAGCTAACTGTAGGTCATTTTTTATTAAATAGGTCATTTTGGAGCTAACTAAGCTAATTATGTCATTTTGTAGGATAATTAGCCAATTTACCCTTTCTTGGATGAGTCTAAGCTACGTAGAAGAAGAGAAAGAGAAGAAGTAAAAGAAGGAGGAGGAGGAGGAGGAGGAGGAGAAGGAGAAGGAAGAGTAGAAGAAGAAGAAAAGAAGAAGGAGAAGCAGAAGGAGGAAGAAGGAGGAAGAAGAAGGAGAAGGAGGAGCTCCTTCTCCTTCTTCTCCTCCTTCTTGTCCTTCTTCTTATCCTCCTCCCTCTCCTTCTTCTTCTTCTCCTCTTCTTCATCTAACTTCCTTTCATTTTCCTCTTTCTTTTCCTCTTGGCCCCTTCTTCGGGCTAAATTGGCTTAGAATGCCTTTTTGGAGCTAATTACGTCATTTCGAGGATAATTAGCTAAGTATAGGTCATGTTTTATTTAATAGACCATTTAGGAGCTAACTAAGCTAATTATGTCATCTAGGTGGAACCCTAGCTAACTATACGTCGTTTCGGAGCTAACATGGGTAAAATAGGTCATTCCGGAGCAAACTATGCTTATTAAGCCATTTTGGATCTAGCTAGGCTAATTATAGGCCATTTAATACCTAAGTTAGGGGGAATAGGTCATCTTGCAGCTACGTAAGCCTTATTATGTCATTTAGGAGAGAACTTAGCTAACTGTAGGTCGTTTTTTATTAAATAAGTCATTTTGGAGCTAACTAAGTTATTATGTCATTTCGTAGGATAATAGGCCAATTTAGCCTTTCTTGGATGAGGCTAAGCTACGTAGAAGCAGAGAAAGAGAAGAAGAAGTAAAAGAAGGAGGAGGAGGAGAAGGAGAAGGAAGAGGAGAAGCAGAAGAAAAGAAGAAGGAGAAGGAGAAGGAGGAAGAAGAAGGAGAAGGAGGAGCTCCTTCTCCTTCTTCTCCTTCTTCTTATCCTCCTCCCTCTCCTTCTTATTCTTCTCCTCTTCTTCTTTTTCCTTCCTTTCATTTTTCCTCTTTCTTCTCCTCTTGTCCCCTTCTTCGGGCTAAATTGGCTTAGAATGCCTTTTTGGAGCTAATTATGTCATTTCGAGGATAATTAGCGAAGTATAGGTCATGTTTTATTAAATAGACCATTTAGGAGCTAACTAATCTAATTATGCCATGTAGGTGGAACCCTAGCTAACTGTACGTCGTGTCGGAGCTAACTTGGGTAAAATAGGTCATTCCGGAGCAAACTATGCTTATTAAGCCATTTTGGATCTAGCTTGGCTACTTATAGGCCATTTAATACCTAAGTTAGGGGGAATAGGTCATCTTGCAGCTACGTAAGCCTTATTATGTCATTTAGGAGAGAACTTAGCTAACTGTAGGTTATTTTTATTAAATAGGTCATTTTGGAGCTAACTAAGCTAATTATGTCATTTCATAGGATAATTAGCCAATTTAGCCTTTCTTGGATGAGTCTAAGCTACGTAGAAGAATAGAAAGAGAAGAAGAAGTAAAAGAAGGACGAGGAGGAGAAGGAGAAGGAAGAGGAGAAGAAGAAGAAAAGAAGAAGGAGAAGGAGAAGGAGGAAGAAGGAGGAAGAAGAAGGAGAAGGAGGAGCTCCTTATCCTTCTTCTCCTTCTTCTTATCCTCCTCCCTCTCCTTCTTATTCTTCTCCTCTTCTTCTTTTTCCTTCCTTTCATTTTTCCTCTTTCTTCTCCTCTTATCCCCTTCTTCGGGCTAAATTGGCTTAGACTGCCTTTTTGGAGCTAATTATGTCATTTCGAGGTTAATTAGCTAAGTATAGGTCATGTTTTATTAAATAGACCATTTAGGAGCTAACTAAGCTAATTATGTCATCTAGGTGGAACCCTACCTAACTATATGACGTTTCGGAACTAACTTGGGTAAAATAGGTCATTCTGGAGCAAACTATGCTTAATAAGCCATTTTGGATCTAGCTAGGCTAATTATAGGCCATTTAATACCTAAGTTAGGGGGAATAGGCCATCTTGCACCTACGTAAGCCTTATTATGTCATTTAGGAGAGAACTTAGCTAACTGTAGGTCATTTTTTATCAAATAGGTCAATTTGGAGCTAACTAAGCTAATTATGTCATTTCGTAGGATAATTAGTCAATTTACCCTTTCTTGGATGAGTCTAAGCTACGTAGAAGAAGAGAAAGAGAAGAAGAAGTAAAAGAAGGAGGAGGAGGAGGAGGAGGAGGAGGAGGAGAAGGAGAAGGAAGAGTAGAAGAAGAAGAAAAGAAGAAGGAGAAGCAGAAGGAGGAAGAAGGAGGAAGAAGAAGGAGAAGGAGGAGCTCCTTCTCCTTCTTCTCCTCCTTCTTGTCCTTCTTCTTATCCTCCTCCCTCTCCTTCTTCTTCTTCTCCTCTTCTTCTTTCTAACTTCCTTTCATTTTTCCTCTTTCTTTTCCTCTTGTCCCCTTCTTCGGACTAAATTGGCTTAGAATGCCTTTTTGGAGCTAATTATGTCATTTCGAGGATAATTAGCTAAGTATAGGTTATGTTTTATTTAATAGACCATTTAGGAGCTAACTAAGCTAATTATGTCATCTAGGTGGAACCCTAGCTAACTATACGTCGTTTCGGAGCTAACATGGGTAAAATAGGTCATTCCGGAGCAAACTATGCTTATTAAGCCATTTTGGATCTAGCTAGGCTAATTATAGGCCATTTAATACCTAAGTTAGGGGGAATAGGTCATCTTGCAGCTACGTAAGCCTTATTATGTCATTTAGGAGAGAACTTACCTAACTGCATGTCGTTTTTTATTAAATAGGTCATTTTGGAGCTAACTTAGTTATTATGTCATTTCGTAGGATAATAAGCCAATTTAGCCTTTCTTGGATGAGTCTAAGCTACGTAGAAGAAGAGAAAGAGAAGAAGAAGTAAAAGAAGGAGGAGGAGGAGAAGGAGAAGGAAGAGGAGAAGAAGAAGAAAAGAAGAAGGAGAAGGAGAAGGAGGAAGAAGGAGGAAGAAGAAGGAGAAGAAGGAGCTCCTTCTCCTTCTTCTCCTCCTTCTTCTCCTTCTTCTTATCCTCCTCCCGCTCCTTCTTCTTCTTCTCCTCTTCTTCTTCCTTCCTTTCATTTTTCCTCTTTCTTCTCCTCTTGTCCCCTTCTTCGGGCTAAATTGGCTTCGAATGCCTTTTTGGAGCTAATTATGTCATTTCGAGGATAATTAGCGAAGTATAGGTAATGATTTATTAAATAGACCATTTAGGAGCTAACTAATCTAATTATGTCATCTAGGTGGAACCCTAGCTAACTGTACGTCGTGTTGGAGCTAACTTGGGTAAAATAGGTCATTCCGAAGCAAACTATGCTTATTAAGCCATTTTGGATCTAGCTTGGCTAATTATAGGCCATTTAATACCTAAGTTAGGGGGAATAGGTCATCTTGTAGCTACGTAAGCCTTATTATGTCATTTAGGAGAGAACTTAGCTAACTGTAGGTTATTTTTATTGAATAGGTCATTTTGGAGCTAACTAAGCTAATTATGTCATTTCGTAGGATAATTAGCCAATTTAGCCTTTCTTGGATGAGTCTAAGCTACGTAGAAGAAGAGAAAGAGAAGAAGAAGTAAAAGAAGGAGGAGGATGAGAAGGAGAAGGAAGAGGAGAAGAAGAAGAAAAGAAGAAGGAGAAGGAGAAGGAGGGAGAAGGAGGAAGAAGAAGGAGAAGGAGGAACTCCTTCTCCTTCTTCTCCTCCTTCTTCTCCTTCTTATTATCCTCCTCCCTCTCCTTCTTCTTCTTCTCCTCTTCTTCTTCTTCCTTCCTTTCATTTTTCCTCTTTCTTCTCCTCTTGTCCCCTTCTTCGGGCTAAATTGGCTTAGACTGCCTTTTTGGAGCTAATTATGTCATTTTGAGGTTAATTAGCTAAGTATAGGTCATGTTTTATTAAATAGACCATTTAGGAGCTAACTAAGCTAATTATGTCATCTAGGTGGAACCCTAGCTAACTATACGACGTTTCGGAGCTAACTTGGGTAAAATAGGTCATTCTGGAGCAAACTATGCTTAATAAGCCATTTTGGATGTAGCTAGGCTAATTATAGGCCATTTAATACCTGAGTTAGGGGGAATAGGCCATCTTGCACCTACGTAAGCCTTATTATGTCATTTAGGAGAGAACTTAGCTAACTGTAGGTCATTTTTTATCAAATAGGTGATTTTGGAGCTAACTAAGCTAATTATGTCATTTCGTAGGATACTTAGCCAATTTACCCATTCTTGGATGAGTCTAAGCTACGTAGAAGAAGAGAAAGAGAAGAAGAAGTAAAAGAAGGAGGAGGAGGAGGAGGAGGAGGAGGAGAAGGAGAAGGAAGAGTAGAAGAAGAAGAAAAGAAGAAGGAGAAGCAGAAGGAGGAAGAAGGAGGAAGAAGAAGGAGAAGGAGGAGCTCCTTCTCCTTCTCCTCCTCCTTCTTGCCTTCTTCTTATCCTCCTCCCTCTCCTTCTTCTTCTTCTCCACTTCTTCTTCTAACTTCCTTTCATTTTTCCTCTTTCTTTTCCTCTTGTCCCCTTCTTCGGGCTAAATTGGCTTAGAATGCCTTTTTGGAGCTAATTATGTCATTTCGAGGATAATTAGCTAAGTATAGGTTATGTTTTATTTAATAGACCATTTAGGAGCTAACTAAGCTAATTATGTCATCTAGGTGGAACCCTAGCTAACTATACGTCGTTTCGGAGCTAACATGGGTAAAATAGGTCATTTCGGAGCAAACTATGCTTATTAAGCCATTTTGGATCTAGCTAGGCTAATTATAGGCCATTTAATACCTAAGTTAGGGGGAATAGGTCATCTTGCAGCTACGTAAGCCTTATTATGTCATTTAGGAGAGAACTTAGCTAACTGCATGTCGTTTTTTATTAAATAGGTCAATTTGGAGCTAACTTAGTTATTATGTCATTTCGTTGGATAATAAGCCAATTTAGCCTTTCTTGGATGAGTCTAAGCTACGTAGAAGAAGAGAAAGAGAAGAAGAAGTAAAAGAAGGAGGAGGAGGAGAAGGAGAAGGAAGAGGAGAAGAAGAAGAAAAGAAGAAGGAGAAGGAGAAGGAGGAAGAAGGAGGAAGAAGAAGGAGAAGGAGGAGCTCCTTCTCCTTCTTCTCCTCCTTCTTCTCCTTCTTCTTATCCTCCTCCCGCTCCTTCTTCTTCTTCTCCTCTTCTTCTTCTTCCTTCCTTTCATTTTTCCTCTTTCTTCTCCTCTTATCCCCTTCTTCGGGCTAAATTGGCTTAGAATGCCTTTTTGGAGCTAATTATGTCATTTCGAGGATAATTAGCGAAGTATAGGTAATGATTTATTAAATAGACCATTTAGGAGCTAACTAATCTAATTATGTCATCTAGGTGGAACCCTAGCTAACTGTACGTCGTGTCGGAGCTAACTTGGGTAAAATAGGTCATTCCGAAGCAAACTATGCTTATTAAGCCATTTTGGATCTAGCTTGGCTAATTATAGGCCATTTAATACCTAAGTTAGGGGGAATAGGTCATCTTGTAGCTACGTAAGCCTTATTATGTCCTTTAGGAGAGAACTTAGCTAACTATAGGTTATTTTTATTATATAGGTCATTTTGGAGCTAACTAAGCTAATTATGTCATTTCGTAGGATAATTAGCCAATTTAGCCTTTCTTGGATGAGTCTAAGCTACGTAGAAGAAGAGAAAGAGAAGAAGAAGTAAAAGCAGGAGCAGGAGGAGAAGGAGAAGGAAGAGGAGAAGAAGAAGAAAAGAAGAAGGAGAAGGAGAAGGAGGGAGAAGGAGGAATAAGAAGGAGAAGGAGGAGCTCCTTCTCCTTCTTCTCCTCCTTCTTCTCCTTCTTATTATCCTCCTCCCTCTCCTTCTTCTTCTTCTCCTCTTCTTCTTCTTCCTTCCTTTCATTTTTCTTCTTTCTTCTCCTCTTGTCCCCTTCTTCGGGCTAAATTGGCTTAGACTGCCTTTTTGGAGCTAATTATGTCATTTTGAGGTTAATTAGCTAAGTATAGGTCATGTTTTATTAAATAGACCATTTAGGAGCTAACTAAGCTAATTATGTCATCTAGGTGGAACCCTAGCTAACTATACGACGTTTCGGAGCTAACTTGGGTAAAATAGGTCATTCTGGAGCAAACTATGCTTAATAAGCCATTTTGGATGTAGCTAGGCAAATTATAGGCCATTTAATACCTGAGTTAGGGGGAATAGGCCATCTTGCACCTACGTAAGCCTTATTATGTCATTTAGGAGAGAACTTAGCTAACTGTAGGTCATTTTTTATCAAATAGGTCATTTTGGAGCTAACTAAGCTAATTATGTCATTTCGTAGGATACTTAGCCAATTTACCCATTCTTGGATGAGTCTAAGCTACGTAGAAGAAGAGAAAGAGAAGAAGAAGTAAAAGAAGGAGGAGGAGGAGGAGGAGGAGGAGGAGAAGGAGAAGGAAGAGTAGAAGAAGAAGAAAAGAAGAAGGAGAAGCAGACGGAGGAAGAAGGAGGAAGAAGAAGGAGAAGGAGGAGCTCCTTCTCCTTCTCCTCCTCCTTCTTGTCCTTCTTCTTATCCTCCTCCCTCTCCTTCTTCTTCTTCTCCACTTCTTCTTCTAACTTCCTTTCATTTTTCCTCTTTCTTTTCCTCTTGTCCCCTTCTTCGGGCTAAATTGGCTTAGAATGCCTTTTTGGAGCTAATTATGTCATTTCGAGGATAATTAGCTAAGTATAGGTCATGTTTTATTTAATAGACCATTTAGGAGCTAACTAAGCTAATTATGTCATCTAGGTGGAACCCTAGCTAACTATACGTCGTTTCGGAGCTAACATGGGTAAAATAGGTCATTCCGGAGAAAATTATGCTTATTAAGACATTTTGGATCTAGCTAGGCTAATTATAGGCCATTTAATACCTAAGTTAGGGGGAATAGGTCATCCTGCAGCTACGTAAGCCTTATTATGTCATTTAGGAGAGAACTTAGCTAACTGTAGGTCGTTTTTTATCAAATAGGTCATTTTGGAGCTAACTAAGCTAATTATGTCATTTCGTAGGATACTTAGCCAATTTACCCATTCTTGGATGAGTCTAAGCTACGTAGAAGAAGAGAAAGAGAAGAAGAAGTAAAAGAAGGAGGAGGAGGAGGAGGAGGAGGATGAGAAGGAGAAGGAAGAGTAGAAGAAGAAGAAAAGAAGAAGGAGAAGCAGAAGGAGGAAGAAGGAGGAAGAAGAAGGAGAAGGAGGAGCTCCTTCTCCTTCTCCTCCTCCTTCTCCTTCTCCTCCTCCTTCTTGTCCTTCTTCTTATCCTCCTCCCTCTCCTTCTTCTTCTTCTCCACTTCTTCTTCTAACTTCCTTTCATTTTTCCTCTTTCTTTTCCTCTTGTCCCCTTCTTCGGGCTAAATTGGCTTAGAATGCCTTTTTGGAGCTAATTATGTCATTTCGAGGATAATTAGCTAAGTATAGGTCATGTTTTATTTAATAGACCATTTAGGAGCTAACTAAGCTAATTATGTCATCTAGGTGGAACCCTAGCTAACTATACGTCGTTTCGGAGCTAACATGGGTAAAATAGGTCATTCCGGAGCAAATTATGCTTATTAAGACATTTTGGATCTAGCTAGGCTAATTATAGGCCATTTAATACCTAAGTTAGGGGGAATAGGTCATCTTGCAGCTACGTAAGCCTTATTATGTCATTTAGGAGAGAACTTAGCTAACTGTAGGTCGTTTTTTATTAAATAGGTCATTTTGGAGCTAACTAAGTTATTATGTCATTTCGTAGGATAATAAGCCAATTTAGCCTTTCTTGGATGAGTCTAAGCTACATAGAAGAAGAGAAAGAGAAGAAGAAGTAAAATAAGGAGGAGGAGGAGAAGGAGAAGGAAGAGGAGAAGAAGAAGAAAAGAAGAAGGAGAAGGAGAAGGAGGAAGAAGGAGGAAGAAGAAGGAGACGGACTCCTTCTCCTTCTTCTTCCTCCTTCTTCTCCATCTTCTTATCCTCCTCCCTCTCCTTCTTCTTCTCCTCTTCTTCTTCTTCCTTCCTTTCATTTCTCCTCTTTCTTCTCCTCTTGTCCCCTTCTTCGGGCTAAATTGGCTTAGAATGCCTTTTTGGAGCTAATTATGTCATTTCGAGGTTAATTAGCGAAGTATAGGTCATGTTTTATTAAATAGACCATTTAGGAGCTAACTAAGCTAATTATGTCATCTAGGTGGAACCCCAGCTAACTATACGTCGTTTCGGAACTAACTTTGGCAAAATAGGTCATTCCGGAGCAAACTATGCTTATTAAGCCATTTTGGATCTAGCTAGGCTAACTATAGGCCATTTAATACCTAAGTTAGGGGGAATAGGTCATCTTGGAGCTATGTAAGCCTTATTATGTCATTTAGGAGAGAACTTAGCTAACTGTAGGTTATTTTTCATTGAATAGGTCATTTTGGAGATAACTAAGCTAATTATGTCATTTCGTAGGATAATTAGCCAATTTAGCCTTTCTTGGATGAGTCTAAGCTACGCAGAAGAAGAGAAAGTGAAGAAGAAGTCAAAGAAGGAGGAGGAGGAGAAGCAGGAGGAGGAGAAGGAGAAGGAAGAGGAGACGAAGAAGAAAAGAAGAAGGAGGAGGAGAAGGAGGACCTCCTTCTCCTTTTTCTCCTGCTTCTTCTCCTTCTTCTTATCCTCCTCCCTCTCCTTCTTCTTCTCCTCTTCTTCTTCTTCCTTCCTTTCATTTCTCCCCTTTCTTCTCCTCTTGTCCCCTTCTTCGGGCTAAATTGGCCTAGAATGCCTTTTTGGAGCTAATTATGTCATTTCGAGGTTAATTAGCGAAGTATAGGTCATGTTTTATTAAATAGACCATTTAGGAGCTAACTAAGCTAATTATGTCATCTAGGTGGAACCCCAGCTAACTATACGTTGTTTCGGAGCTAACTTGGGCAAAATAGGTCATTCCGGAGCAAACTATGCTTATTAAGCCATTTTGGATCTAGCTAGGCTAACTATAGGCCATTTAATACCTAAGTTAGGGGGAATAGGTCATCTTGGAGCTATGTAAGCCTTATTATGTCATTTAGGAGAGAACATAGCTAACTGTAGGTTATTTTTCATTAAATAGGTCATTTCGGAGATAACTAAGCTAATTATGTCATTTCGTAGGATAATTAGCCAATTTAGCCTTTCTTGGACGAGTCTAAGCTACGTAGAAGAAGAGAAAGTGAAGAAGAAGTAAAAGAAGGAGGAGGAGGAGAAGCAGGAGGAGGAGAAGGAGAAGGAAGAGGAGACGAAGAAGAAAAGAAGAAGGAGGAGGAGAAGGAGGAATAAGAAGGAGAAGGAGGACCTCCTTCTCCTTCTTCTCCTCCTTCTTCTCCTTCTTCTTATCCTCCTCCCTCTCCTTCTTCTTCTCCTCTTCTTCTTCTTCCTTCCTTTCATTTTTCCTCTTTCTTCTCCTCTTGTCCCCTTCTTCGGGCTAAATTGGCTTAGAATGCCTTTTTGGAGCTAATTATGTCATTTCGAGGATAATTAGCTAAGTATAGGTCTTGTTTTATTAAATAGACAATTTAAGAGCTAACTAAGCTAATTATGTCATCTAGGTGGAACCCTAGCTAACTATACGTCGTTTCAGAGCTAACTTGGGTAAAATAGGTCATTCCAGAGCAAATTATGCTTATTAAGCCATTTTGGATCTAGCTAGGCTAATTATAGGCCATTTAATACCTAAGTTAGGGGGAATATGTCATCTTGCAGCTATGTAAGCCTTATTATGTCATTTAGGAGAGAACTTAGCTAACTTTAGGTTATTTTTTATTAAATAGGTCATTTTGGAGCTAACTAAGCTAATTATGTCATTTCGTAGGATAATTAGCCAATTTAGCCTTTCTTGGATGAGTCTAAGCTACGTAGAAGAAGAGAAAGAGAAGAAGAAGTAAAAGAAGGAGGAGGAGGAGAAGCCGAAGGAAGAGGAGAAGAAGAAGAAAAGAAGAAGGAGGAGGAAGGAGGAAGAAGAAGGAGAAGGAGGAGCTCCTTCTCCTTCTTCTCCTCCTTCTTCTCCTTCTTCTTATCCTCCTCCCTCTCCTTCTTCTTCTTCTCCTCTTCTTCTTCTTCCTTCCTTTCATTTTTCCTCTTTCTTCTCCTCTTGTCCCCTTCTCCGGGCTAAATTGGCTTAGAATGCCTTTTTCGAGCTAATTATGTCATTTTGAGTTTAATTAGCGAAGTATAGGTCATGTTTTATTAAATAGACCATTTAGGAGCTAACTAAGCTAATTATGTCATCTAGGTGGAACCCTAGCTAACTATACGTCGTTTCGGAGCTAACTTGGGTAAAATAGGTCATTCCGGAGCAAACTATGCTTATTAAGCCATTTTGGATCTAGCTAGGCTAATTATAGGCCATTTAGTACCTAAGTTAGGGGGAATAGGTCATCTTGCAGCTACGTAAGCCTTATTATGTCATTTGGGAGAGAACTTAGCTAACTATAGGTTATTTTTTATTAAATAGGTCATTTTGGAGCTAACTAAGCTAATTATGTCATTTCGTAGGCTAATTAGCCAATTTAGCCTTTCTTGGATGAGTCTAAGCTACGTAGAAGAAGAGAAAGAGAAGAAGAAGTAAACGAAGGAGGAGGAGGAGAAGGAGAAGGAAGAGGAGAAGAAGAAGAAAAGAAGAAGGAGAAGGAGAAGGAGGAAGAAGGAGGAAGAAGAAGGAGAAGGAAGAGCTCCTTCTCCTTCTTCTCTTCCTTCTTCTCCTTCTTCTTATCCTCCTCCCTCTCCTTCTTCTTCTTCTCCTCTTCTTCTTCTTGCTTCCTTTCATTTTTCCTCTTTCTTCTCCTCTTGTCCCCTTCTTCGGGCTAAATTGGCTTAGAATGCCTTTTTGGAGCTAATTATGTCATTTCGAGGTTAATTAGTGAAGTATAGGTCATGTTTTATTAAATAGACCATTTAGGAGCTAACTAAGCTAATTATGTCATCTAGGTGGAACCCTAGCAAACTATACGACGTTTCGGAGCTAACTTGGGTAAAATAGGTCATTCTGGAGCAAACTATGCTTAATAAGCCATTTTGGATCTAGCTAGGCTAATTATAGGCCATTTAATACCTAAGTTAGGGGGAATAGGCCATCTTGCACCTACGTAAGCCTTATTATGTCATTTAGGAGAGAACTTAGCTAACTATAGGTCATTTTTTATTAAATAGGTCATTTTGGAGCTAACTAAGCTAATTATGTTATTTCGTAGGATAATTAGCCAATTTACCCTTTCTTGGATGAGTCTAAGCTACATAGAAGAAGAGAAAGAGAAGAAGAAGTAAAACAAGGAGGAGGAGGAGGAGGAGGAGAAAGAGAAGGAAGAGTAGAAGAAGAAGAAAAGAAGAAGGAGAAGCAGAAGGAGGAAGGAGGAAGAAGAAGGAGAAGGAGGAGCTCCTTCTCGTTCTTCTCCTCCTTCTTGTCCTTCTTCTTATCCTCCTCCCTCTCCTTCTTCTTCTCCTCTTCTTCTTCTAACTTCCAGTCATTTTTCCTCTTTCTTTTCCTCTTGTCCCCTTCTTCGGGCTAAATTGGCTTAGAATGCCTTTTTGGAGCTAATTATGTCATTTCGAGGATAATTAGCTAAGTATAGGTCATGTTTTATTTAATAGACCATTTAGGAGCTAACTACGCTAATTATGTCATCTAGGTGGAACCCTAGCTTACTATACGTCGTTTCGGAGCTAACATGGGTAAAAATAGGTCATTACGGAGCAAACTATGATTATTAAGCCATTTAGGATCTAGCTAGGCTAATTATAGGCCATTTAATACCTAAGTTAGGGGGAATAGGTCATCTTGCAGCTACGTAAGCCTTATTATGTCATTTAGGAGAGAACTTAGCTAACTGTAGGTCGTTTTTTATTAAATAGGTCATTTTGGAGCTAATTAAGTTATTATGTCATTTCGTAGGATAATAAGTCAATTTAGCCTTTCTTGGATGAGTCTAAGCTACGTAGAAGAAGAGAACGACAAGAAGAAGTAAAAGAAGGAGGAGGAGGAGATGGAGAAGGAAGAGGAGAAGAAGAAGAAGAAAAGAAGAAGGAGAAGGAGAAGCACGAAGAAGGAGGAAGAAGAAGGAGACGGACTCCTTCTCCTTCTTCTTCCTCCTTCTTCTCCTTCTTCTTATCCTCCTCCCTCTCCTTCTTCTTCTCCTCTTCTTCTTCTTCATTCCTTTCATTTTTACTCTTTCTTCTCCTCTTGTCCCCTTCTTCGGGCTAAATTGGCTTAGAATGCCTTTTTGGAGCTAATTATGTCATTTCGAGGTTAATTAGCGAAGTATAGGTCATGTTTTATTAAATAGACCATTTAGGAGCTAACTATACGTCGTTTCGGAGCTAACTTGGGTAAAATAGGTCATTCCGGAGCAAACTATGCTTATTAAGCCATTTTGGATCTAGCTAGGCTAATTATAGGCCATTTAATACCTAAGTTAGGGGGAATATGTCATCTTGCAGCTACGTAAGCCTTATTATGACATTTAGGAGAGAACTTAGCTAACTGTAGGTTATTTTTTATTAAATAGGTCATTTTGGAGCTAACTAAGCTAATTATGTCATTTCATAGGATAATAAGCCATTTTAGCCTGTCTTGGATGAGTCTAAGCTACGTAGAAGAAGAGAAAGAGAAGAAGAAGTAAAAGAAGGAGGAGGAGGAGAAGGAGAAGGAAGAGGAGAAGAAGAAGAAAAGAAGAAGGAGAAGGAGAAGGAGGAAGAAGGAGGAAGAAAAAGGAGAAGGAGGAGCTCCTTCTCCTTCTTCTCCTCCTTCTTCTCCTTCTTCTTATCCTCCTCCCTCTCCTTCTTCTTCTTCTCCTCTTCTTCTTCTTCCTTCCTTTCATTTTTCCTCTTTCTTCTCCTCTTGTCCCCTTCTTCGGGCTAAATTGGCTTAGAATGCCTTTTTGGAGCTAATTATGTCATTTGGAGGATAATTAGCTAAGTATAGGTCATGTTTTATTAAATAGACCATTTAGGAGCTAACTAAGCTAATTATGTCATCTAGGTGGAACCCTAGCTAACTATACGTCGTTTCGGAGCTAACTTGGGTAAAATAGGTCATTCCGGAGCAAACTATGCTTATTAAGCCATTTTGGATCTAGCTAGGCTAACTATAGGCCATTTAATACCTAAGTTAGGGGGAATAGGTCATCTTGGAGCTATGTAAGCCTTATTATGTCATTTAGGAGAGAACTTAGCTAACTGTAGGTTATTTTTCATTAAATAGGTCATTTTGGAGATAACTAAGCTAATTATGTCATTTCGTAGGATAATTAGCCAATTTAGCCTTTCTTGGATGAGTCTAAGCTACGTAGAAGAAGAGAAAGTGAAGAAGAAGTAAAAGAAGGAGGAGGAGGAGAAGCAGGAGGAGGAGAAGGAGAAGGAAGAGGAGACGAAGAAGAAAAGAAGAAGGAGGAGGAGAAGGAGGAATAAGAAGGAGAAGGAGGACCTCCTTCTCCTTCTTCTCCTCCTTCTTCTCCTTCTTCTTATCCTCCTCCCTCTCCTTCTTCTTCTCCTCTTCTTCTTCTTCCTTCCTTTCATTTTTCCTCTTTCTTCTCCTCTTGTCCCCTTCTTCGGGCTAAATTGGCTTAGAATGCCTTTTTGGAGCTAATTATGTCATTTCGAGGATAATTAGCTAAGTATAGGTCTTGTTTTATTAAATAGACAATTTAAGAGCTAACTAAGCTAATTATGTCATCTAGGTGGAACCCTAGCTAACTATACGTCGTTTCAGAGCTAACTTGGGTAAAATAGGTCATTCCAGAGCAAATTATGCTTATTAAGCCATTTTGGATCTAGCTAGGCTAATTATAGGCCATTTAATACCTAAGTTAGGGGGAATATGTCATCTTGCAGCTACGTAAGCCTTATTATGTCATTTAGGAGAGAACTTAGCTAACTTTAGGTTATTTTTTATTAAATAGGTCATTTTGGAGCTAACTAAGCTAATTATGTCATTTCGTAGGATAATTAGCCAATTTATCCTTTCTTGGATGAGTCTAAGCTACGTAGAAGAAGAGAAAGAGAAGAAGAAGTAAAAGAAGGAGGAGGAGGAGAAGCCGAAGGAAGAGGAGAAGAAGAAGAAAAGAAGAAGGAGGAGGAGAAGGAGGAGGAAGGAGGAAGAAGAAGGAGAAGGAGGAGCTCCTTCTCCTTCTTCTCCTCCTTCTTCTCCTTCTTCTTATCCTCCTCCCTCTCCTTCTTCTTCTTCTCCTCTTCTTCTTCTTCCTTCCTTTCATTTTTCCTCTTTCTTCTCCTCTTGTCCCCTTCTCCGGGCTAAATTGGCTTAGAATGCCTTTTTCGAGCTAATTATGTCATTTCGAGTTTAATTAGCGAAGTATAGGTCATGTTTTATTAAATAGACCATTTAGGAGCTAACTAAGGTAATTATGTCATCTAGGTGGAACCCTAGCTAACTATACGTCGTTTCGGAGCTAACTTGGGTAAAATAGGTCATTCCGAAGCAAACTATGTTTATTAAGCCATTTTGGATCTAGCTAGGCTAATTATAGGCCATTTAGTACCTAAGTTAGGGGGAATAGGTCATCTTGCAGCTACGTAAGCCTTATTATGTCATTTGGGAGAGAACTTAGCTAACTATAGGTTATTTTTTATTAAATAGGTCATTTTGGAGCTAACTAAGCTAATTATGTCATTTCGTAGGCTAATTAGCCAATTTAGCCTTTCTTGGATGAATCTAAGCTACGTAGAAGAAGAGAAAGAGAAGAAGAAGTAAAAGAAGGAGGAGGAGGAGAAGGAGAAGGAAGAGGAGAAGAAGAAGAAAAGAAGAAGGAGAAGGAGAAGGAGGAAGAAGGAGGAAGAAGAAGGAGAAGGAGGAGCTCCTTCTCCTTCTTCTCTTCCTTCTTCTCCTTCTTCTTATCCTCCTCCCTCTCCTTCTTCTTCTTCTCCTCTTCTTCTTCTTGCTTCCTTTCATTTTTCCTCTTTCTTCTCCTCTTGTCCCCTTCTTCGGGCTAAATTGGCTTAGAATGCCTTTTTGGAGCTAATTATGTCATTTCGAGGTTAATTAGCGAAGTATAGGTCATGTTTTATTTAATAGACCATTTAGGAGCTAACTAAGCTAATAATGTCATCTAGGTGGAACCCTAGCTAACTATACGTCGTTCGGAGCTAACATGGGTAAAATAGGTCATTCCGGAGCAAACTATGCTTATTAAGCCATTTTGGATCTAGCTAGGCTAATTATAGGCCATTTAATACCTAAGTTAGGGGGAAAATGTCATCTTGCAGCTACGTAAGCCTTATTATGACATTTAGGAGAGAACTTAGCTAACTGTAGGTTATTTTTTATTAAATAGGTCATTTTGGAGCTAACTAAGCTAATTATGTCATTTCATAGGATTATTAGCCATTTTAGCCTGTCTTGGATGAGTATAAGCTACGTAGAAGAAGAGAAAGAGAAGAAGAAGTAAAAGAAGGAGGAGGAGGAGAAGGAGAAGGAAGAGGAGAATTCTCCTTCTTCTTCCTCCTTCTTCCTCCTCCTTCTCCTTCTTCTTCTTCTCCTCTTCTTCTTCTTCCTTCCTTTCATTTTTCCTCTTTCTTCTCCTCTTGTCCCCTTCTTTGTTCTAAATTGGCTTAGACTGCCTTTTTGGAGCTAATTATGTCATTTCGAGGTTAATTAGCTAAGTATAGGTCATGTTTTATTAAATAGACCATTTAGGAGCTAACTAAGCTAATTATGTCATCTAGGTGGAACCCTAGCAAACTATACGACGTTTCGGAGCTAACTTGGGTAAAATAGGTCATTCTGGAGCAAACTATGCTTAATAAGCCATTTTGGATCTAGCTAGGCTAATTATAGGCCATTTAATACCTAAGTTAGGGGGAATAGGCCATCTTGCACCTACGTAAGCCTTATTATGTCATTTAGGAGAGAACTTAGCTAACTGTAGGTCATTTTTTATTAAATAGGTCATTTTGGAGCTAACTAAGCTAATTATGTTATTTCGTAGGATAATTAGCCAATTTACCCTTTCTTGGATGAGTCTAAGCTACATAGAAGAAGAGAAAGAGAAGAAGAAGTAAAAGAAGGAGGAGGAGGAGGAGGAGAAGGAGAAGGAACAGTAGAAGAAGAAGAAAAGAAGAAGGAGAAGCAGAAGGAGGAAGGAGGAAGAAGAAGGAGAAGGAGGAGCTCCTTCTCGTTCTTCTCCTCCTTCTTGTCCTTCTTCTTATCCTCCTCCCTCTCCTTCTTCTTCTTCTCCTCTTCTTCTTCTAACTTCCAGTCATTTTTCCTCTTTCTTTTCCTCTTGTCCCCTTCTTCGGGCTAAATTGGCTTAGAATGCCTTTTTGGAGCTAATTATGTCATTTCGACGATAATTAGCTAAGTATAGGTCATGTTTTATTTAATAGACCATTTAGGAGCTAACTACGCTAATTATGTCATCTAGGTGGAACCCTAGCTAACTATACGTCGTTTCGGAGCTAACATGGGTAAAATAGGTCATTACGGAGCAAACTATGCTTATTATGCCATTTCGGATCTAGATAGGCTAATTATAGGCCATTTAATACCTAAGTTAGGGGGAATAGGTCATCTTGCAGCTACGTAAGCCTTATTATGTCATTTAGGAGAGAACTTAGCTAACTGTAGGTCGTTTTTTATTAAATAGGTCATTTTGGAGCTAATTAAGTTATTATGTCATTTCGTAGGATAATAAGCCAATTTAGCCTTTCTTGGATGAGTCTAAGCTACGTAGAAGAAGAGAACGAGAAGAAGCAGTAAAAGAAGGAGGAGGAGGAGATGGAGAAGGAAGAGGAGAAGAAGAAGAAAAGAAGAAGGAGAAGGAGAAGCAGGAAGAAGGAGGAAGAAGAAGGAGACGGACTCCTTCTCCTTCTTCTTCCTCCTTCTTCTCCTTCTTCTTATCCTCCTCCCTCTCCTTCTTCTTCTCCTCTTCTTCTTCTTCATTCCTTTCATTTTTCCTCTTTCTTCTCCTCTTGTCCCCTTCTTCGGGCTAAATTGGCTTAGAATGCATTTTTGGAGCTAATTATGTCATTTCGAGGTTAATTAGCGAAGTATAGGTCATGTTTTATTAAATAGACCATTTAGGAGCTAACTATACGTCGTTTCGGAGCTAACTTGGGTAAAATAGGTCATTCCGGAGCAAACTATGCTTATTAAGCCATTTTGGATCTAGCTAGGCTAATTATAGGCCATTTAATACCTAAGTTAGGGGGAATGTGTCATCTTGCAGCTACGTAAGCCTTATTATGACATTTAGGAGAGAACTTAGCTAACTGTAGGTTATTTTTTATTAAATAGGTCATTTTGGAGCTAACTAAGCTAATTATGTCGTTTCATAGGATAATTAGCCATTTTAGCCTGTCTTGGATGAGTCTAAGCTACGTAGAAGAAGAGAAAGAGAAGAAGAAGTAAAAGAAGGAGGAGGAGGAGAAGGAGAAGGAAGAGGAGAAGAAGAAGAAAAGAAGAAGGAGAAGGAGAAGGAGGAAGAAGGAGGAAGAAGAATGAGAAGGAGGAGCTCCTTCTCCTTCTTCTCCTCCTTCTTCTCCTTCTTCTTATCCTCCTCCCTCTCCTTCTTCTTCTTCTCCTCTTCTTCTTCTTCCTTCCTTTCATTTTTCCTCTTTCTTCTCCTCTTGTCCCCTTCTTCGGGCTAAATTGGCTTAGAATGCCTTTTTGGAGCTAATTATGTCATTTGGAGGATAATTAGCTAAGTATAGGTCATGTTTTATTAAATAGACCATTTAGGAGCTAACTAAGCTAATTATGTCATCTAGGTGGAACCCTAGCTAACTATACGTCGTTTCGGAGCTAACTTGGGTAAAATAGGTCATTCCGGAGCAAACTATGCTTATTAAGCCATTTTGGATCTAGCTAGGCTAATTATAGGCCATTTAATACCTAAGTTAGGGGGAATAGGTCATCTTGCAGCTACGTAAGCCTTATTATGTCATTTAGGAGAGAACTTAGCTAACTATAGGTCATTTTTTATTAAATAGGTCATTTTGGAGCTAACTAAGCTAATTATGTCATTTCGTAGGATAATTAGCCAATTTAGCCTTTCTTGGATGAGTCTAAGCGAATTATGTCATTTAGATGGAAGTCTAGCTATTTTTTTTATTAAAACACTAGAAATAACATACCATTATCGTCATCACAGCAGTGAAGCACGGTGGCTCTCGCTTGTTTCACCTGGAGAAGGCTGCCGTGGAGAAGGCTCCACTCTAGAAGGGTCGTGCGATGCGTTTCGGGAGATATTCTGCACCAGACATTCAAATGCAAGATTTGAAATAACATGAAGAAGAAACTTACGACAAAGAGATCGTATATGGCCCTGTTAGACGCATCATTCCATGCCCTCTCCGCCTCCACCAATGTAGTCGTCCTCTCCTCCAGCTCCCTAATTTCCTTATCCTTCTTCGCCATAGCCGCCTGCATTGCCTCTCTCTCTTTCTGAATAGCAGCCTGGAACACAACTCATTGTTAGCAATGTAATCATATTGGTTCCAACGCACAACATAATGCGGAAAGATAGTTGAGTCCATTAAACTAACCTTGATGGCGAGTTCGACTGGCCGTGGACGACGTGTTATCTCCGGACAAGAGCTCGTTTGGCGTGCCTTTATCTGCCGGAGAGTTCTAGGACAACTTATAAGGCCGTCTCCGATAGTGATCGAGCCATGGGGCATCCCGTTGCCAGCTGTCATCACCAACTCTGGAGCAATAGGCCCCTCGGTCGAGTTAAATTCCTCCCCTTTCCTTGCCTTCCCGTGATCTCTGTAGTTCACGAGCTTGTGGTGGGAGGAGATGTTGGTGAAGTTTTATGGATGCTCGAGGTGAGACTTAGAGAATTCCTTGACCTTCTTGTACAAGGCAGTATGGGCCATCGCATACAGGTCGTACATCTGTGGCGCCTCCGTCTTATTGTGACGCGCCTAAAAGAGAGAGAGAGGAAAATTGTATTAGTAAAGGGCTCAAGATAGCATTAAGAATGAATTGCATGAGGCATGAAGCAAACCACATACCCAGTTCTCGCCAAATTGGATTAAGTTGATGCTCCCTTGATGGTGTGGCATGCCAAACATTTTGCCACGCCTCTCCTTGGCGTTGTTGTGGCTGGCCTCCCACGTTTCGGAGCAACACTGATCCACCAAGGCCTCCCAAAAATCCATCTTATCCACACACCATCTCGGGGGCACCTAAGTTAATAAAGAGAAATTTGAGCGCGTAAGAACCAAATCAAGGAAACTAACTACAAAGCCTTAATAATATGTAATTACCTTCATGTAATGCTCCTTCTCCATCTTAGCATCACGGCACTTCGCCTTGTCAAGCCTAATACGCCGCGTGGCATAGTAGTCTCGAACAGCCTGCACCCGAGCCTCGTGCCGAAAGTTTTGAAGTAGGCGGCGACATTCAGTTTCGATAACCTTTTCTGCGTCCTCCTCTTATCCCTCCTCACACCTGTAGTAGGTCTCCAAACGAGACAACACCGATTAGTACAATAAATAGCTATGGTTGATTTATAATTGTGTGAAGGACAAATTACCCAAAACTTTCGGATCACCATGTCCACCCTCGTGTCGCACAAAACACTGTCAATCTCCACCTCCGGCGGGGCCGTGGCACCCAGGTAGTGCTCCCAGGTCATTCCTACCTCTCGCTCCCGACCGGGCAACATAACAAACCCTGGGAAGTTTTTACGACAAAGAACACCAAGGACGTTGTTGGGCTTGCGGACACCGTTGGCAACAATCCAACCCCTACAGTATGACAAATTAAAGCCAAAATATTAGATATTTGAGAAAACGCGAAGGAAAAAGGTTAAATAAGAGTAAATTAACTTACTTGTCCCCATTTGGCCTAATCGACCACCTCTGCTCGGGGGTCGCTGGCACGAGCGGGAGCCCCGAACTACCACGCTGGTAGACGGTAGCCCCCTCACCCAGCTCCTCGTCGCTACCAGCATCCCATTGGGTCTCTTGGGACGTACCCTCATCCCTGCTTTGCTCCGGAGTCGCCTCGAAGGAAGCCTCTGGGACACGAGTCTCGTGGGTCGAAGGCTCGTCGACTGTGTAGCCTCCACCTCAGACGAATCCACCCTAGAAGTCTTGTGCCCAGGTGAATCAGCTTGGGGTGGTGGCGGAGACCGTGTAGCCGCCACCTCAGAAGGCGTGGCAGCCACCGCCCTACCTCTCCCGCGGCCACGTGTACCTTTAGTACAACATAAATACCAACATGAATAATAAAATGTATATAAATACCAATATGCATACAACATGAGTAGAACATAAATACCAACATTAATACAATGTGTACCTTTAGTGCCTCCCGGCTTCGCGGGGGGTCGACCTCCTCTCACGGGGGGCACTCCTTGCATAGTAGAGAGCAACACTCCTCGAAGAGGCGAGGCAGGAATGGAAGTACCCATCCCGTCACCCGCCGATGAAGAAGGATCCGCGGAGTGCTTTCGACCCTTTCCCACCATCTTTCAACAAGTGTCATGACAAAGAGTAAATGAAATTAGTACAACATAAATACCAACAGGACTAATAAAATGTATATAATTTAAGTGTATCATTGTCTTAAATACCAACATGACTAATAAAAATTGAATACCTAACATGAACTCAAAATTTATATATAGTATAACAGTTGAATACCTGACATGAACTAATAACAATCGTGCTCGTCTATATAGGCTTCGGGGTCAATAAATGCATCATGATCATCACTATAATCAATAAATGCATCATCATCATCACTATCACGAAGAACATGTGGAAGGCCACCATTATGTAATCGGTCAAGAAGTGACAGGTCATTCGCAGCAGTAACCTCTTCTTCTTCCAGCTCTTCCTGTTCGGGCTCAGGGGTTAAGACAGATTCACTGTCGCTGTCTACTTCAATGTTCTGGGGTGAAGTAGAGCGGTTCTTGAAACGTTTCTTGGACATCGTGTTTCTTGGAAGAATTCTCCTTCATATGTTTCTGGGTTAATGTGAGGTTCGTAATCCTCTTCATTGAGGGTAGGTGGTCTAAAATGTGGTGGCACTTCACAAACGACATCCCAACCTTTGAGATTTGGATCAGTTTGGCAGGCCCACGGTAGATAGAAAACTTGTGTCGCCTGTTGAGCCGTAATATAGACATCGGGAACATCTAAGTGGCTGTTTTGGTTGATTTTGACTAGTCCTATATGTTCATGAGTCCTTCTAGTCTCCCTCGCCTCAAACCAATAACATTTGAAGACTACAATGGTCGGTGGGTTTTCACCATAGAATAGAAGTTCATAAATTGCTTCAACTCTTCCATAATACTCGGTGTCTCCTTCGCCGATAGCAGAGACAGAACAATTTGTAGACTTTAGGTCGGGCATAGATAGCTCTTTGCCAAAAGTACGAAATTAATACCCGTTTATGTTGTATTTGTCAAATGAACGGACCTTATAGTCAAAACCATTAGCGACTTGTCTCAACTCGGCGTCCATAGACTCTGCATCAGCCTACAAGTTTAATACGAAAAAAATGGATGCATTAGCCCCAAATTAGACCAAGAAATCAAATGGGCCCTTAATGGTAATTAATTACCCTTTGTTTGAATCAAGAGATGAAACCGGGACAGTCGCCTCCATGCTTTGCGAGAAGCTCATACTCTTCGACGAAATCCTTTTCGATGACCGCTCCATCCAAGAATTCGGCGACGTATCGACTATATGAAATATCCGGGAATAAGAGTAGTTCAAAGCAATTAGAAGTTGCGGAACAATAAATTACTGAGAACTTACTCGATGTACGGCCGCACTTCTGTTAGGTTGGTGAAGATATACAATGAAATGGTCCGCCATTCTTTGACATCCAAAGATTTCCCTTTCGAAGCACCGGATGGTGCGATCTTACCTTTGAATAGGCTGAGGTTGGATCAAACTTTTTTTTGATCGCCATCATTGTACCGAGGCTTCGGGTCATGCAAATGATGATTTTTGGCTTCGTAGTGTGCTGCCATGAAGTGTGCCGCCTCCATAGTAATGAATGCCTCAGCCATCGATGCTTCAATTCTACGTTTATTTTTACACTTAGCTCGAAGCGTCTTCTGCATCCTCTCAGTTGAGTTGCACCATCGATTTTGAACGCCCCCCCCCCATTCTTGCCTCGGTCGGGAGATGCAAAATCAAATGTTGCATTGGATTAAAGAAGCCCGGTGGAAAGATCTTTTCTAATTTGCAGATCAACTCCGGCGCCAACTCTTCCATTTCCTCTAGCACGCCAGGCAATAGTTCTTTCGCACAAAGAGAACGGAAGAAATAGCTTAGCTCTGCCTGTACTAGTCATTTATCCTCAGGGATAAAGCCACGCAACATCACCGGCATTACCCGCTCAATCCATATGTGCCAATCATGACTCTCGAGCCCAAATATTTTCAATTTCTCAAGACTCGCTCCCCTCTTTAGATTCGCAGCATACCCATCGGGGAACATCAACCGCATTTTCACCCACAATAGCATTTCCCTCATAGCTGGCCTTTCAAGATTGAACCATGCCTTTGGCTTCGCTATGCTTTGCTTTGCTTTTCGTTGTCGCAAGTTTTGCAACGGTCTATCACATAGAGCTTCCAAGTCGATTCTGGCCTTAGCATTATCTTTTGGCTTCCCCTCTATGCCGAACAATGTACCCAAAATGGCCTCCGCAATATTCTTTTCAGTGTGCATCACGTCAATGTTGTGTGGGCAAAGGAGGTCTTTGAAGTAATGCAGATCCCATAAGCATGACTTGTGAGTCCAGGCGTGTTCCGTATTATACCCTTTGAAGTATCCTAGACGCAAAGGACCGGGCTCGAGAGCGTTTAACTGATTAAGGGTCTGTTGGCCTGTCAACGCAGCTGGTGCAGTGTTGTTGACAACTCTACCTTTGATGAAATTCTTCTTGTCTTTTCTGAACTTATGGTCATGATCTAGGAATAGTCTATGCATGTCGAAGCAAGAATACTTGCGACCAGCCTGCAGCCAACGGAACTGAAGAGCTGCCTTGCATGTGGTGCACGGGAACCTTCCATGCACACACTAGCGACTGAAGAGCGCAAACGCTGGATAATCATGCGTCTAGTACATGTACCACACATGCATTTTGAAATTTGTTTTGGTAGCCGCGTCATAGGTCTTGATCCCATTATCACAGGCTTCTTGCAACTCATCCTTAAGCGGCTCCATGTACACATTCATATTCTTCCCCGGATAGTTCGGCCCTGGAATTATCAACGTCAGGAAAATGTTCTTTCTTTTCATAATCTCTCCGGGTGGCAAATTTAGTGGAATGACAAATACAGGCCAACAACTGTACTGTGTTGCCGTCATACCATACACATTGAACCCATCCGTGCTGATGGCAACTCTAGGTTGCCTTGGATCTTCCGATTTATCCTTATGTAATGCATCGAAGTGCCTCCACGCAAAACCATCTGAAGTGTGTACCAGCATCTTGTTCCCATCCGCATCTAGTTCGGTTCTTTTGCCCAATTTGTGCCATGTCATCTGTGTGGCCGTCTCTTCGACCATGAAAAGACGTTGAAGTCTTGGTACGATTGGCAGATACCGAAGAACACTAATGGGGATTTTGGTCTGATTCTTCTCACCCATGTCATTGTCTACCACAATATACCTGGAAGAATTGCAAATGGGGCAGTAGTTCAAGGATGCATACTCAAGCCTAAATAAGGCACATCCATTCTCACAGGCATGTATCTTCTCATAGGGCATCTTAAGTACACGAAGGATTTTCTCTGACTGGTACAGGTTTGCAGGAAGTACATGGCCTTTGGGTAGAAAGCGTCCAAATATTGTCATCATCGCGTCATAGCATTCTCTACCTAGGTTGAATTGAGCCTTAAGAGCCATTACCTTGCGCGATGGCATCCAGCTGACAAAGCTCAGTCTGCTCGTGGAGAGGACGTTTTGAAGACTCCAACATTTCATAGAAGGCCTTTGCAGATTCCTCCATCTCATCGTCCGAATCCCGAGCATCATCAAAGTCTTGCACCATGTCTTCAATCCCAGTACCATGCTCGTCGGTGCGACGAAGAATCACCTCAGCTCTGGCACGTTGGTCAGACTCACCATGAAAAGTCCACACCATATAATTAGGGGTAAAACCCCACTTCTGCAGGTGTTTACCCATTTCAAACTCTGTCTGCTTTTTCCAGTTGTCAAAGTTGGGAGAGGGGCACCATGTTTTTTGCTGGCCATTTGCAAATGCGGCTCTCACAAACCCCCTGGTTTTTGTTAACCATTCATCGGTCATGTCTTTCTGACTAGGATGACAAGTGTACATCCAAGCACGATCACTCATGTTGCCTAGCTACCTATGGGGGAACAAGAAATAAATATATAATTCATCATCTATATTCATACGATAATCAAGTTTGTCAGTTTTATTACGTCCATGCAACATACACGCTAATAGGTAAAGATAGGTCCTAATCCCACCCAAGTATGTGTAGATTGGGTTCGTTTTCCCATGCTCTGCTCCAGATGCGACGCAGAATTTCGGCAGCACCTCCCTGCTGTTCTCCTGATACACGTCTCGGCAATAAGCAGAGAGGATGTGTACCCGGAGAACAACAGGGGAGGCACTGACGAAATTCCGCATCGGATCCGGAGCACAGCATACGGGAAAACAAACCCAATCTACACATACTCAGGCTGTCCATGGATAATGCTGGACAATTCGAAAGGATGGCGGTTATAAATATGCAAATAAATGCGTATTTATAGATGTCGCCCTTTCGAACGGGAGACGCATACTGGTCACGCATACTCATGATTGAAGAAACCTATAGCTAGCAAGTTTCATCGGCACGAAGACCGAAACATAGAAAATTAAGGGGTAGGAGGAGAAGTCATTTGTGCTCATCAACAAACGCAGGGGCGGATCTTGTCCAACGCACGTGGAGGTCGTCGAACAACTGCACATTGAAATTCACACGATCAACACAAATATTATGTTTTCATAATTGGAAAATATGTGGCCTAACTCATAATTTACAAGGTCGGTGGTGTCGGGTGTCGGTGGTGTCGGGGGTCGGGGGTTAGTTGCGTCGGTGGTCGGGGGTCAATGTTGTCGGGGGTCGAGGGTCACTGGTGTCGGGGGTCGGGGGTCGGGGGTCACTGGCGTCGGGCGTCGGGGGTCGAGGGTCGGGGGTCAAATGTCGGGGGTCGATAGTCAGTGGCGTCGTGGGTCGAGGGTCGGGGATCGATGGTCAGTGGCGTCGGGGGTCGAGGGACGAGGGTGAGTGGCGTCGGGCGTCAAGGGTCGGGGGTCGAGGGTGAGTGCCGGGGTGCCGGGGTTCATTTTTCCTCTTCTTTTTTCTTCTCCTCTCTCTTCTTTTTCTTCGTCTTCTTCTTCTTCTTCTTCTTCTTCTTATTATTATTATTATTATTATTATTATTCTTTTTTCTCCTCCTCCTCCTCCTCTTCTTCTTCTATTTCTTCTTTCTTTTCTCTTTCTCCTCCTCTCCTCTTTCTTCTTCTTCTTCTTCTTCTTCTTCTTCTTTTTTCTTCTAAGTTTTTTCTTTTATATCTACTTTACTCTACCTCATAAACTAACTATATAATTTAACAAAAAAAGAAAAATCTAACTATCTAATTTAACAGGAAAAAAACTAACTTTCTTCTATTATTTTCTTCTAAGTTTTTTCTTTTCTATCTATTTTTTTATATCTACTTTATTCTACCTAATAAACTAACTATATAATTTAACAGAAAAAAGAAAAAAAACATACCGGCGGGGCAGGGGGCGGGGCGGCGTAGGGAGGAGGGGCGGCGCAGGGAGGAGGGGCGGGCGGCGCAGGGAGGAGGGGCGGGCGGTGCAGGGTGGTGGCGGCGCAGGGTGATGGCGGAGCAAGGAGGGGCGCCGCAGGGTGGTGGCGGCACAGGGTGGGGGAGGCGCCGGGTGGTGGCGGCGCAGGGTGGTGGCGGCGCCGGGTGGGGCGACGTAGGGTGGTGGCGGCACAGGGTGGTGGCGGCGGGTGGGGGCGGCGCAGGGTGGTGGCGGCGCCCGGTGGGGGAGGGGCAGGCGTGCGGGAGGGGGCGTGCGGGAGCCGGGAGTAGGGCGAAGCCGGGAGGAAGGCGAAGCCATGCGGGAGGTAGTGGGGGCCGGCAGCCGTTAGTGGGGTGGGGCCGCTGTCCCCTTTGCCGTCCGCCGTGCTCCGAGGCAAACGACAAAGGAGTCCCAGGCAAACGGCAAAGGGGCAGGGTGGGTGTGGGTGGGTTTCGGCCGTTTGGGTGGGGGGCTTTGCCGTCTGCCCAACCTTTGTCGTCCGCATAGGGCTCCTTTGCCGTCCGCCAGCGGACGGCAAAGAGGTGGCCGACGGCAAATTAAAACTTTGCCATCAGCCACCTCTTTGCCGTCAGCACTATGACAGCTGACGACAAAGAGTACCTTTGCCATGCGTCAGCAGACGGCAAAGGCAAGGCACACGGTAAAATTTTGAATATGAGTAGTGGTAGTGTTTGGTTGTGATAAGTTTAGGCCTTACATTGTTGATTCCAAAGTCATCCTTCATACTGATCATGCTGCTATTAAGTATCTTATGGAAAAAAAGGATGCCAAACCAAGGCTTATCAGATGGGTCCTTCTTCTTCCAGAATTTGATCTGCAGATTGTTGATAGGAAGGGAGCAGACAACCCTGTAGCAGACAACGTTTCCAGGATGGAGGACATACAACATGATCCTATTTCGGCCAACGATAGTTTTCGTGATGAACAGTTAGCTGTTTTGCGGGTACAATCTAATTCCGATCCATGGATTGCAGATTATGCTAACTTTAATGTTGCAATGTTTTTGCCTCCAGGTTTAACATTCCAGCAAAGGAAGAAATTCTTCCATGACTTGAGGTATTACTTTTGGGATGACCCACATCTTTTTAGGGAAGGTGCGGATGGGATCATGAGGAGATGCGTACCGGAGCATGAGCAGAAGGATATCTTGGGACAATGTCATAGCAGTCCTTATGGAGGACATCATGCCGGTGAGAGGACCGCACAGAAGGTTCTCTAGTCAGGTTTTTTTATTGGCCTACTATCTTTAAAGACACTAGAAATTATGTTTTATATTGTGATAAATGTCGGAGAGTTGGTAATATTAGTAGGAGAAATGAGATTCCTATGAGTTATTCTCTAGTCATCGAGCCTTTTGGTTGCCGGGTTTTTTTATTTTATGGGTCCTTTTCCCCCTTCACACAAGTACACTCACATATTAGTGGCTGTTGATTATGTGACCAAGTGGGTTGAAGCAATCCCCACTGAAAGTGCTGAGCACAAGATATCATTGAAAATGCTCAAGGACGTAATCTTCCCTAGGTTTGGTGTACCTAGGTACCTCATGACCGACGGAGGATCATATTTTACACATGGTGCTTTTAGAAAAGCTCTAGACAAATATGATGTTAATCATATAATTGCTTCACCTTACCACCCTGAAACAAGTGGGCAAGTTGATCTGACAAATAGAGAGATCAAGTTGATATTGCAAAAGACAGTGAACAGTTCTAGAAAGGACTGGTCCAAAAAGTTAGGAGATGCCTTGTGGGCGTATAGAACTCCTTACAAAAATCCCATGGGAATGTCTCCGTATAAGATGGTCTATGGCAAGGCATGCCATCTACCTTTAGAGTTAGAGCACAAAGCTTTCTGGGATGTTAGAGAGCTTAATGCTGACCCAAAGCTTGTTGTTGAAAAGCGTCTCATGAACTTGACTTCTCTAGATGAGTGGAGAAGTGAAGCTTAAGAGAGCGCAAAAATGTTCAAAGAAAAGGTAAAGAAGTGGCATCACAAGAGAATTTTGAAACGTGAATTTAATGTTGGTGATAAAGTTTTGTTGTGTAGATCTTGTTTCAGATTTTCTCCAGGTAAATTGTTTTCTAAGTGGGAAGGACCATACCATATCGAAGAAGTCAACCGCTCCGGTGCAATCAATATTATCAATTTTGAAGGCACCAAACGAAATGTTGTGAATGGGCAAAGACTCAAGCATTACATGGCTGGGGACCCCATCAATGTAGAGGTGGATGTGATACAGATAGCTACTCATGAAGAACATATTGCAATACTGTGTCAGACACCAGCAGAAGCAGAACAAGAATAGGTATGTAATACGGTAAGGAAACTTCGCGAACATCAATAAAAGTTCCGTATTATCGGTTTTTGCAAAATTTGGAAAATTCCGAGCCGAAGTGGAGCCGGAAAGGAACTCCCGGGGCTCCAAGCGACCTGGTGGTGCGGCCTTCCTCCTAGCCATGCAGGGAGGCCGCCTGGGCCACCAGGAGTCCGTCTCTGAACCCACTTTGGCTTGTTACCTTCCTTTCGGTGCATAAATTTTTGCTATAGATTTTCCCGAATCGACCCGGTTTTGTATCTTGCCATTCCGTGTGTTTTCTCTTTTGATCTTTTTCAGCCAAGCAAAGAAGCTATTGTTCAAGATGTATTCTCGCGAGGAAGACTACACGGGTCGCCGTCTCCGCCGTGTCCAGCAAGATATCAACCAAGGGAAGGTCACCGGATGGGCTACTAATGAAGAAATTACCGCAAGACAAGAAGACATGGAGCGCTCCATGAGAGAGAAGTCAAGATGGTCACCATACAACAAGAAGGAGATCCTTCATCACGAGGATCCAGCTCGAACAACCCCATCCTCTTGGGGTTTATTAACCCTCAACATGATCTTTCTCTGAACCTTCTAGGAACTGTCCCTCCACTCGAAGCTCCACATGTGTCATCTGCTATATCCGAAGCTCACAGAATCTGAAGACCTACATGTGCTTAAAGTATAGATGGCCATATTGGAAGCTGAAAACCAAACCATTTGGCGCATAATAGCAGACTTGAAGAACAACAAGTAGAATGAAGAGTGAAATCTTCATGGGTAAAGGCATCCACTTAGCTTGTTCCAAGCTTGGGGGAGTGCCCGGTATCTTTATCTTTATCCTTTATCTTTTATGTTCAAGTGTAGTGTCGTATCATGTCTAGGGAAGTTATCTTATGAAATAGGTGTTTGCATTGAGGTCTATTACTCCTTTGTGGAGAGTCTTGTATCCCTGAGTGTGCAGTTGTCTATGATGGAATATTAATGAGTATTATATTGGTTTCTTCGCTGCACCTGGTATTCTCTTCATGCAGTCGACCATATATGTTGATACTTATGGGAGTATTTATTTTATATATCAGGTATGGCTTTGAAAACTTCATTTAATCTTGGCAAACATAGCATTGGTCATTACAACAAGCATGAGTTTTTCTAATAGCGACATAGCCAAAACCTTTATGTTCTTATGCTTGAAGTGTTATGCTCACAAGGAAGACAACTTGATGCTTCATGCCAATTCTTTATGTTAAACTTATATTGTTTTGCATCCAAGTCAACATCATTTGTCTGCTTTCAAAAGCCTTTGCTCCCCACCCTTGTACTAATCGGGAATACTGCTTGTAAACCCATACCTTGAAACCTCAAACTTCCCAAGAGTCCACAATACCTTCCCTATATGTGGTATTTCACCGCCACTCCTAAAGTATATTACTCATGTTCTATCTTTAAACCTTCAAAATATTATTCCCTGTTTTGTGCCTCTGTTTTAGCTCATGAGGAAGTAGTAAATAATTCATGATCTTTTCATATTGGACAAGCTTTATCCTGGGTTTGCATGTCTAATTTGCGAACCTCTAATACAAGGAGGGACTGGGATGAGTGCGCCCAGCTCGTAAAAGATAATATCAACAAACAAAACCTCCTTCATGCTTTGTTTATGAGAAATTAGAAAACTTTGGTAGTGATAAACAAAGGAGACTAAGGGGATGTGATCGTCCCCACTTTGGGAGCCATTTCTCAAAACTTGTCCAGCATGAGAAGTATTGGGCTATCTGCTAGCATTCGTTGACGAATTATGCACCTCTCAAAAGCTTGTTTTACAATCTTATTGATTTCAAAATCTCTAAAAGCTCTATCACATGAGTCTTCCCTACTTCCCTTAGCGAAGGACAAACCTTCACTTTTATGTTGAGTCAGTAAACCTACTTCTTTCTATCCTATAAAATAGCAAACACCTTATGTTGACAAAGTTGCATGCATTTATATTGTCTCATTGAGAATTGCCATATCACAACTTTGTTGACATTATCATTAAGATAAGCAAGTTGTTTGTTAAGCCTAGCTAAAGCAAACATCTTCCTTTGTGTTAGCATTTTCACTCCTTGACTAAAAACATATTCTTTCAAAAAGCTTCAATTGATCTCATCAAAATATAAGAGGAAGAGCAAAATTTAAAAGTTATTAGTTGTTCTTTGACCAAGGACATGTTTGCCATGGTTTGATGAGTTTCCTTAGCCCTACTTTTGATTATAATTGATATTACTATTTCACATGAACCTTATGAGTTGAGATTGCTGTTGAGGATGGTTGAGTTTAGTAGAGAAATTATGATGCCTCTTGTCTGTATTCTTATTTATCGACACTTCACTCTCTAATCTTGTGGACAGGTTTACCGAGCTCAGTATTCGCCTCGGGACAAGCGAGGTCTAAGCTTGGGGGATTGATACGTCCAAAATGCATAAATGTTCTGTATCATAATTTGTCTCTATTCATTGATATATTTAACAATATGATGTTGTTCTTATAGTATTTTGGCTTATTTTACACAATTTACAACTTTTCGGTGCTGAAACAAAGACACAAAATTCAGCGGAGAAAAGACCAAGAAGAGTTGCCATATCAGAACATCTCCAACTGAGCTGGAATTTACGGGCAAGGAGTTTCCGAACAAATCGCGAAGACAGGCTGAAGAAGGGCCGGAGGGGGGCCACCAGGCACCTAGGCGCCCTGCTGGCACGGGTCACCCTAGGCCGTGCCAGGTGGCCGCCTGGGCGGTGGGTCCCACCTCCGGTGCCCTCCTTTGGCCTATATGACCCTCGTGACCTAAAAATACCGGGGACAAAAGTTTTTCCATAGTTCCGCCGCCGCTCCGCGGCGGATGCCTACAAAGAAGAAAAGACCTTTCAGACGGGAAGATTACGTCGGGGAGAACTCCTCCCGGAGGGGGAGATCGTCCTCATCGTCATCACCATCATCTTCATCACCAGCGCCATCTCCAACTTCACCCTATCTCACTTTACCATTGCAATCGGAGTTGTACCTTGCTCTATTCATCCCCTTTACTCTACATGTGTTGATTACTATTTTGTGGTGGATGCTATTGAGTTTTGTTGGAGAATTATTGTTATGACCATGTTGTTCATCAAATTTTCATCCCCTATGATCATGATCTCTTTTATTTCTTGTGAGTAGTTCCTTTAGTTCTTGAGGACATGGGAGAAGTCTAGTTGATAGTAGTCATATGATGTTGAAGAAATATGTGTTTATTCATATTTAAGTTGTGGTGTTATTCTTCTAGTGGTGTTATGTGAACGTCGACTACATAACACTTCCCCTTTTTAAGGACCTAGGAGAATGCATCGTGTATAAAGAATGCTTATGGTGGGTTGCCGGAGTGACAGAAACCTGAACCCAGTTCGCATTTTTTGCACGAGGGAGTATTGGATCCTAAAGTTTATTGCTATGGTTAGGCTTTTCCTTAATTTCTCTCTTGTATTTGCGTATGCTTGCAAGGGATTTAACCATAAGAGTGTACTTGTCTTAGCCTAGATGATGAACTAGTAAAGATCCACCCACATAACACTTATGAATACAAAAATTAGTACTAAACGAAATATGGTGAAATCACTTGACTATCTTTGCCGTGTGTCCTCAGGAACGCCTTAGTATTTATAAGTTTATTCCCCCGTCTTATCCTTTGTGTTCAAAAGGATTGGGCCACCTGCTGCACCTCAGCAGCATTTAGTTTCCCTGTATTTATTTCCTTGTTGTTTATACCAGAAAACCCATAAAAAAATACCTTTCAGTGCTTGTAGTTATTCCTTGATCAAGATCGCTTGTGAGTACCTTCTGCTCCTCGTTGGGTTCGACACTCTTACTTATCGAAAAGGCTACAATAGATCCCCTACACTTGTGGGTCATTAGCTGCCGGCCTAGAACCCATCCTAGATTGATGAAAATGAAGAAGAAACTCCAAATGAACAATCAACGCGCTCGCATCAAGTAACTCTTTACTTGTACGTGCAACTGGAGTTGTAGTAATCTGTGAGCCACATGGACTCAACAATCTCATTTCCAAAGGTATCAAGACTAACAAAGCTTAATGGGTGAGGTATGGTTAAGCGGTGAGGTTTCCACAAGCGACTAAGCATTTAATTGACGTGGCTAACTTACGTGTACAAGAATAAGAGGGGAAAATCAACGCATAACGGATGTGAACTAATAATGATCAAATGAATGATCCTGAACACCTACTAACGTCAAACATAACCTCACCATGTCCTCAATTGGAGAAGGAGCTCACGAAAGATATACTCACGGTTACGCACTCAGTTGGCAAGTTTAAATTAAGTTTACTTCAAGTTATCTAGAACTGAATGTTAAACAAAGTTGCCTCGTTGCCACATAACCACGGGCATGGCATTCCGAAAGATTTAACCCTGCATGGGTGCTCCAACTATTCCATCACAAACTACCACACGCTGCGAGGAATGACCTCGATCGGGGAAAACCCGTGATCTCCTTGGATTCCTATTGGAAAATATCAACCTCAAGATAACGCATACACTACTGGAATTGAGAAATTGGTCGTCTGCCATAGCTTTGTCGTCCGCGGACGCATGGCAAAGATACTATTTGCCGTCAGCTGGCACAAAGCTCATGGCAAAGAGGTGGCTGATGGCTAAGGTTCTATTTGCCGTCGGCCACCCCTTTGCCGTCTGCCAGCAGACGACAAAGGCCTCAAATGCGGACAACAAAGGGTGGGCAGACGACAACCCCCCCCCCTCAAATGGCCGAATCACACCCCCACCCACCCCACCCCTTTCTCGTCTGCCACCCAGCCTTTGCAGACGGCAAAGGGGATGTTTCCGTAATGGCTTGCCCTGCCCCCGCCCCCTCCCCTAACGGCTCGCCCTGCGCACCCCCACTCTCTCTCTCTCGCCGTGCCCAACCCCTCTCTGTCGTCTCGCCCTGCCGACCCGCCGCCGCCGGAGCTGCTCCGGCCCACCACCCCGCCTCGGCGCGCCACATCCACAGCCGCCCTGCCAAGACCCCCTCCTCCACGCGACCACCTCCTCGGCCTCGGTGCGCCCCCTCCACAGCCGCACCTGCGCACCTCAGCCTCAGTGTGCCCCCTCCACAACCGCCCCCTCCGTCGACCCCCTCTCCTCCGCCCCCGCCGTCAAACCCCTCTCCTCCACCATCGACCCGACCCCCACTCCTCCACCACCACCGCCCCGACCCCCTCTCCACCACCACCACCGCCCCCACCCACTCTCCTCCACCACCACCGCCCGACCCCCTCTCCTCCACCACCATCGCAGCCGGCGCCCTGCCCCCGCCCGACGCCCTTGCCGGCCCTGGCGCCACACTGGCCACGCCCTCGCCGCCCCGGCACCCACTGCCCCTGCAGGTAAGTTTTTTTTCCTTTTTGGCTTTATTTCCTGTTTTGTCTTTTAAATTAGATAGTTCACTTAGATAGTTAGTTTATTTTCTGTTTTTTCTATTAAATTGGATAGTTATTTTTTTCTGTTTTTCTGTTAAATTAGATAGTTAGTTTATTAGGTACAAAAAGTAGATAGAAAAGCAAAAAAAATAGATAGAAAAACAAACTTAGAAGAAAATAAGAGAATAATAAACTAGAAGAAGAAGAAGAAGAAGAAGAAAGAGGAGAGGAGGAGAAAGAGAAAAGAAAGAAGAAGAAGAAGAGGAGGAGGAGGAGGAGGAGGAGGAGAACAAAGAAGAAGAAGAATAACAATAAGAAGATGATCAAGAAGAAGAAGAACAAGAAGAAGAAGAAGAAAAAGAAGAGACCCCCGACGCCCGACGCCCGACGCCACCAACCCCCGACCCTCGACCCCCACCCCCGCGCCACTGACACCCGACTCCCGACCCTCGACGCCCGACACCACTGACCCCCGACACCCGACTCCCGACCCCCGACTCCACTAACCCCCGACCCCCGACGCCCGACGCCACTAACCCTCGACTCCCAACGCCACTGACCCTCGACCCCCGACCCCTGACCCCTGACCCCCGACGCCACTCACCTTCGACTCCCGACCCCCTAGACCCGACCCATGACGCCACTGAACCCCAACCCCCAACCCCCGACAACTCTTTGGCCTCTTGTTGACCGAAAAGACCCGAACACCCGATGCCAGTGACCCTCGACCCCCAACGACACTGACCCCCAACCACCGACGCAACTAACCCCCGACCCTCGACGCCACCGACATCTGACACCATCGACCCTCGACGTCACTAAGCCCCAACCCCCGACACCTCTTCTGCCTACTGTTGAATGAGAAGGTGCTTTTCGGACTTCTAGAGGCCGACGGGGTCATAGTTTTGTAAATTATGAGTTAGGTCACATATTTTCCGATTATGTTAATTATAAAGACATCATATTTGTGTTGATCGGGTGAATTTGAATGTGTAGTTGTTCGACGACCTCCACGTGCTCTGGACGACCTCCGCCCCTGCGTTTGTTGGTGAGCACAAATGTCTTCTCCTCCTACCCCCTTAATTTGCTCTGTTCCGGTCTTCGTGCCGATGAAACTTGCTAGTTATAGGTTTCTTCAATCATGAGTATGTGTGACCAGTATACATCTCCCGTTCAAAAGGGCGACATCTATAAATATGCATGTATTTGCATATTTATAACCGCCATCCTATTGAATTGTCCAACGTTATCCATGAACAGCCCGATTATGTGTAGATTGGGTTCGTTTTCCCATATGTTGTGCTCCGGTTCCGATGCGGAATTTCGTCAGTGCCTCCCTGTTGTTCTCCGAGTACACATCCCCTCATCTTATTGCCGAGACGTGTATCAGGAGAACAACGGGGAGGTGCTGCTGAAATTCTGCATTACATCCGGAGCAGATTATATGAAAAAGAACCCAATCTACACATACTCGGGTGAGATTAGGACCTATCTTTACCTATTAGCGTGTAGGATGCATGGACGTAATAAAACTGACAAACTTGATTAGCGGATGAATATAGATGATGAATTATATATTTATTTCTTGTGCACCCATAGGTAGCTAGCCAACATGAGTGGTCGTGCTTGGATGTACACTGGTCACCCTAGTCATAAAGACATGACCCATGACTGGTTAACAAAAACCAGGGGGTTTGTGAGAGCCGCATTTGCAAATGGCCAGCAAAAACATGTTGCCCCTGTCCCAACTACGTTAACTGGAAAAAGCAGACATAGTTTGAAATGGGTAAACGCCTGCAGAAGTCAGGTTTTACGCCTAATTTCACGGTGTGGACTTTTCATGGTGAGTCTGACCAACGTGCCAGAGTTGTGGTGATTCGTCGACGCACCGACGAGCATGGTATTGGGATCGAAGACATGGTGCAAGAATTTGATGATGCTCGGGATTCCGACATTGAGATGGAGGAATCTACAAAGGCCTTCTATGAAATGTTTGAGTCTTCAAAATGTCCTCTCCACGAGCAGACTGAGCTTTATCAGCTGGATGCCATCGCGCAAGTAATTTCTCTGAAGGCTCAATTCAACCTAGGCAGAGAATGCTACAACGCGATGATGACGATATTTGGATGCTTTCTACCCAAAGGCCATGTATTGCCTGCAAACCTGTATGAGTCAGAGAAAATCCTCCGTGTACTTAAGATGCCCTATGAGAAGATACATGCCTGTGGGAATGGATGTGCCTTATTTAGGCTTGAGTATGCGTCCTTGAACTATTGCCCCATTTGCATTTCTTCAAGGTATATTATGGTAGACAACGGTATGGGTGAGAAGAATCAGACCAAAATCCCCATTAGTGTTCTTCAGTATCTGCCAATCGTACCAAGATATCAACGTCTTTTCATGGTCGAAGAGACGGCCAGATAGATGATATGGCACAAATTGGGCAAAAGAACAGAACTAGATGCGGATGGGAACAAGATTCTGGTACACACTTCAGATGGTTTTGCATGGAGGCACTTCGATGCATTACATAAGGATAAATCGTAAGATCCAAGGCATCGTAGAGTTGCCATCAGCACGGATGGGTTCAATGTGTATGTTATGACGGCAGCACAATACAGTTGTTGGCCTGTATTTTTCATTCCACTCAATTTCCCACCCGGAGAGGTTATGAAAGAAAGCACATTTTCTTGATGTTGATAATTCCACGGCCCAACTATCCGGGGAACAATATGAATGTGTACATGTAGCCGCTTAAGGATGACTTGCAAGAAGCCTGGGATAATGGGATCAAGACCTATGACGCCGCTACCAAAAAAATTTCAAAATGCATGTGTGGTACATGTACTCGTCGCATGATTATCCGACGTTTGCGCTATTCTCTGGCTGGTGTGTGCATGGAAGGTTCTCGTGCACCACATGCAAGGTAGTTCTTCAGTTCCATTGGCTGCAGGTTGGTCGCAAGTTTTCTTGCTTCAACATGCATAGACAGTTCCTAGATCCTGACCATAAGTTCAGAAAAGACAAGAAGAATTTCATCAAAGGTAGAGTTGTCAAAAACACTGCACCAGCCACGTTGACAGGCCAGCAGACCCTTGATAAGTTAAATGCTCTCGAGCCTGATCCTTTGCATCCAGGGTACTTCAAAGGGTATAATACGGAACATGCCTGGACTCACAAGTCATGCTTATGGGATCTGCATTACTTCAAAGACCTCCTTTGCCCACACAACATCGACGTGATGCACACTGAAAAGAATATTGCGGAGGCCATTTTTGGTACATTGTTCGGCATAGAGGGGAAGTCAAAAGATAATCCTAAGGTTAGAATCGACCTAGAGGCTCTATGTGATAGACCGTTACAGAACTTGCGACAACGGAAAGGAAAGCAAAGCATAGCGAAGCCAAAGGCATTGTTCAATCTTGAAAGGCTAGCTATGAGGGAAATGCTATTGTGGGTGAAAATGCGGTTGATGTTCCCCGATGGGTATGCTGCGAATCTAAAGAGGGGAGCGAGTCTTGAGAAATTGAAAATATATGGTCACAAGAGTCATGATTGGCACATATGGATTGAGCGTGTAATGACGGTGATGTTGCGTGGCTTTATCCCTGAGGATGAATGGCTAGTACTAGAAGAGTTGAGCTATTTCTTCCGTTCTCTTTGTACGAAAGAACTATCGCCTGGCGTGCTAGATGAAATGGAAGAGTTGTCGGCGGAGTTGATCTGCAAATTAGAAAAGATCTTTCCATCGGGCTTCTTTAATCCAATGCAACATTTGATTTTGCATCTCCCGACGGAGGCAAGATTGGGGGGGCGTTCAAAATCGATGGTGCTACTCAACTGAGAGGATGCAGCACACGCTTCAAGCTAAGTGTAAACATAAATGTAGAATTAAAGCATCGATGGCCAAGGCATTCATTTCTGAGGAGGCGGCAAACTTCATGACAACAGACTACGAAGCCAAAATCATCATTCGCATAACCCAAAGCCTCGATATATTGATGGTGATCCAAAAAAAGTTTGACCCAACCTCAGCCTATTCAAAGGGATTCTCGCACCATCTGGTGCTTTGAAAGGGAAATCGTTGGATGTCGAAGAATGGCGGACCATTTTATTGTATATGTTCACCAACCTAACAGAAGTGCGGCCGTACATCGAGTAAGTTCTCGGTAAATTATTGTTCCGCAACTTCTAATTCCTTTCAACTACTCTTATTCCCAGATATTTGATATAGTCGATACATCCACGAATTCTCGGATGCAGCGGTCATCGAAAAGGATTCCATCGAAGAGTATGAGCTTCTCGCAAAACATGGAGGCGACTATCCCAGTTTCATCCCTTGGTTCAAACAAAGGGTAATTAATTACCATTAATGGGTCATTTGATTTCTTGGTCTAATTGGCAGCTAATGCAGACATTCTTTCGTATTAAACTTGTAGGCTGATGTAGAGTCTATGAATGCCGAGTTGAGACAAGTCGCTAATGGTTTTGACTATAAGGTCCGTTCATTTGACAAATACAACATCAACAGGGTATCACTTTCGTACCTTTGGCAAAGAGCTATCTATGCCTGACCTAAGGACTACAAATTGTTCTGTCTCTGCTATCGGCGAAGGAGGCACTGTGTATTATGGAAGAGTTGAAGCAATTTATGGACTTATATTCTATGGTAAAAACCCACCGACCGTCGTAGTCTTCAAATGTTATTGGTTTGAGCCGAGGGAGACTAGAAGGACTCGTGAACATATAGGACTAGTCGAAATCAACCAAAACACCCACTTAGATGGTCCCGATGTCTATATTACGGCTCAACAGGTGACGCAAGTTTTCTATCTACCGCAGGCCTGCCAAACTGATCCAAATATGAAAGGTTGGGATGTCATTTATGAAGTGCCGCCACATTTTAGACCACCTACCCTCAATGAAGAGGATTACGAACCTCACATTAACCCAGACACATACGAAGGTGAATTCTTGCAACAAACACGTATGTCCAAGAAACATTTCAAGAACCGCTCTACTTCACCCCAGAACATTGAAGTAGACAGCGACAGTGAATCCGTCTTAACACCTGAGCCCGAACGGGAAGAGCCAGAAGAAGAAGAGGTTACTCCTGCGGATGACATGTCACTTCTTGACCGATTATATAATGGTGGTCTTCGACATGGTCTTCTTGATAGTGATGATGATGATGCATTTATTGATGATAGTGATGATCATGATGCATTTATTGACCCCGAAGCATATATAGACGAGCACAATTGCTATTAGTTCATGTCAGGTATTCAACTATTACTATATATAAATTTTGAGTTCATGTTTGGTATTCAATTTTTATTAGTCATGTTGGTATTTATGACGATGATACACTTAAATTATATACATTTTATTACTCATGTTGGTATTTATGTTGTACTAATTTCATTTACTATTTGTCATCACACGTGTTGAAAGATGGTGGGAAAGGGTCCAAAGCACTCTGCAGCTCCTTCTTCGTCGGCGGGTGGTGGGATGGTACTTCCATTCCCGCCTCGCCTCTTTGGAGAGCGTTGCTCTCTACTCTCCATGGAGTGGCCGCTTCTTCAACTCTCGCGGCCCCCGTGAGAGGAGGTCAACCCCCTACGAAGCCGGGAGGTACTAAATGCATTACTCATGTTGGTATTTATGTTGTACTCATGTTGGTATTTATGTTGTACTCATGTTGGTATTTATATACATTTTTTAACTCATGTTGATATTTATGTTGTACTACAGGTACACATGGCCGTGGGAAGGTAGTGTGGTGGCTGCTACGCCTTCCTCACCGCCACCCCAAGTTGATTCGCCTGAGCACAGGATTTGTAGGGTGGATTCGTCTGAGGTAGAGGCTACACGGTCTCCGGTTCAGGAGCCTCAGGTCGACGCGCCTCAGGTCGACGAGTGTCACATCCCTGACACCTTAAGCAAGTTAGTCTTGATCTCATGTCTTCTTTGCATTTGCATCTAAGAATTTTCAACAAGAACAAGGAAGTGGCAAAGGAAAAACTCAAAACCCTAGCCACTACTTTAAATAAAGGAAATCTCAAACTAGTTAAAATCAATGAACCCAAAATGGCCTCAAGAAATGTTCAAACTTTCTGATAAATCATGAAAGTAAATAAGCATCGGAGAAAACTATTTTCTTGACACTTTAAGCATTTTAAATTAATGCAAAAAGCCACTGGTTTCAAATTTTAAATTTGAAATCAGAAACTTTAAACTTTCAAAAATGTTGAAAACTTTAGGAATGGTTCGAAATATTCCAACAAATATTCTAGGGTGCTTAACATAGTTTTTACATTTTGTTTGGGAGTTGAAATAAATAGAAAATCAGTGATATAGCAAAACAGAAACAAAAACTGAAAAAAAGGGAAAAGAGTTATGTGCCGCTCACCTGGCCCAGCCCATCTAAGCCCCTGTCGTCTTCCTCCCCGCCAGTGGGCAGCAGGTGGTGGCCGTCGCGTTCTCCGGCGCGGCCACGCACCTGTGCGCCTGCCTGGCCACCGTCTCGCGCTGGCAAGGTCGGGGATAAGCTCCCCGAGGCCGACCCTATCCATTCCCAGTGCCAGATCCTCCCCCTCCTCTCGGATCTCTCCTCCCCCTTGTGCCACCATTGGAGCCGAGCAAAGCTCGAGCTGCCCGTGCCCCTAGCCATAGGATCCCCTCTGAGAGCACGCTGTTAGCTCCGTCTCGTCGGTCTGGTCCTCCCTACAGAAGCCGAAGCCACCCCGAGCCCTGCAACGCCCACGGCACCGTCGTCTTCAACCTTCGGCCGCCGGCGAGCTCTGCTCGATTCGTCACCCCCAGGCATTCCCCGAGCCGTCTAAGCCCTGCTCTGCACTCCCCGTGAGCATGCGGTCATTTCCCCTAAGTTTTCCCCGTCGATCCCCTCCTCTGGCCCTAGTTTCACCGGAGCTCGACGAGGACCGCCGCTACAGCTCGTCGCCGGTAAACCTCCGGTGAAGTGTTGGTCCATCTAAGGCTACCAACAGCCTCAAGACGTTGTGTAGATGCGATAGGTGCCCAACCCCGAGCGTTTTGACCCCGTATCCGATGGCCTCGACGATGACCGAACTTGGTCGCCGCCAAGCTCGTCGTCGGCGTTGATTCCGACCACCCCAGCCCCTGGGGCTTGTCCCATCGTGCGCGCCATCGAGTGGTCGTTCCTTCCATGGTCTCAACCGTGCGTTTGGCCCTCTGTGCGCCATTTCCGAGCCCCGCCCCGAGGTTCTGGTGCTCGCCGGAGGCTCCCCGCCGGCGAGGACGACCTCGCCGCCGGTGGATCTCGGCTGGCCTAAGCCACTGACTCGTGGGGCCAGCCTCTGGCAAGTTTAAAGATAATAGAAATAAATCAAATAAGTTAATCAGTCACTGACATGTGGGTCCAGTAAGGTCAATGAGTTAATTAAGTTTAAACTTAATCTAAAATTGACCAGAGAGACTGACCAGTGGGTCCCACTAGTCAGGTTTGACTTTCAACGGAAAGATGGACCTGCTGATGTCATGCTGATGCAATAAAAGTATTTTCCAGTATAAAAATAATTCCAGAAATGTTTAAAACTTCAAAAATTCATAGAAATTAATGTGTAACTCCAATGAAAATAATTTATATATGAAAAAGTATCAGAAAAATTAATGGAATCTGAGTATGCTACTTTCATTCATGTTTGAAAAAGTTACAGAACCCAAACAAGTAGATTAAGGAATAAGTCAATTCTTATAATTACTTATAAATGGAATATGAAAAGTAATTAAATTTCTCTTTGTTTGACTTGATCACACACTGTCCTAATTACAAATCAGTACCCTAACATGACATCTCATGCATGTTAACATCAAGTTGATGTGAGCATCAGGTCGAATCAATTAAATCGGTATTCGAGAATACCTCGTTTGAATTGATTTTGAATGTGATTCAAATCAACTTCAAACCTAACACATGTTGATTATAATTTTATCACCTTGCATTCTCATGCCATGCTCATGCATCATCTTGTTTGCATATGATTGTTATTGATTGTTGCCATTCATTTCGGTAGGCTCCGCACCCTCGGATTCCACCGAATATCCGTCTGACGAATATTGTCCTTCCTCTGAGCAACAAGGCAAGCAACCCTTTTGATCATCCCGATAAATCCCATGTTCTTGCTCCTGCACCTATTTATTGCATTAGGATCAAATGTTTCAACTGCTTTTGCCACGATTAGTTGAACCCACTTCCTTTGCATGACCTAACCTTGTCACAGTAAATAGTCGCACCTTGCAACCTAGCATACCTGGTAGTTGCTTGAGCTGTGATGTGCCTTATCCTGCTATGCATGCTATGCTTAGAGTTGTATATGGTCTGTCATCTGGGAGATGAACAAAATTGTGAGAATGTGTTCGGTAAGCAAAGATTGTGTGTTGAACCTGATTTGGTAAAGGTACCGGTGAAAGGCTGTGTAGGAGTACATGGCGGGTTGTTTCATTGGAACCGTCCTTAGGAACTGAGTTCCATGTATGTAATCCAAGACTAGATACTACCACACGTTGGGATACTTAATTGACCCTCTCGACTTATTAATCGCTTAGTACTCGGTCCAGGAGTTGCAAGTAGTTTCTGGTGTTTATAGTAATGCTGGAGGTCGTGCATCGTGCTGACCTAAGAGGTGGGCCGTGATGCGGTAGGCAGTGGCACGGTGTACCAAGTGGCACCCGGATGGTGGGCTTGGGAACCCTGCGCACTTCGTTTGAGGCCGTGGCGGAAACCTCGGCCGGACTTCCGTACGAGTTACTCTCAGATAGGCGATAAACCTGGACTAGGTACTAGTGTGGTTATCGTGGCCGACTCCCTCGCTGGGCCTCCGCTTGAATGTTGCCGAGGTGCATGAGGTGCACATGGCGATAAGTGGCGAGAGCGTGTGTGACGAAGTACACCCCTGCAGGGTTATGATCTATTCGAATAGCCGCGTCCGCGGACATGGACTACTTGGAGACATATGTTGTTCATAGATAACTTCAATGGCTACTCATAAAATTTCCAAGATAAGCGTGAGTGTCGTGGACGGCATTTCCGTTTGGATACGGAATGATTCCACGATAGTGTATTGTTGTGGTGTTAGTGGACTCGTGTGCGAGAAATCAAGTTGTAAAAACTATTTAAAAATGCAAGTTGTCTAGCCACGAGTCAAATGTTGGCTTTCCGCATGAAACCCCACAATACCTTTTGATACCTTGCATGAGTAGTTAGTTATCCTAAAGTCTTGCTGAGTACCTTCGTACTCATGTTTGCTTAATAAATGTTGCAGAGGATGCTAATGACCCTAATGGAGGGTTCTTCGTAGACATCGACGACGGCGAGTAGCTGGTGTCCCAGCTACGATCTGGCCCTACGTTGGTCTGTAGTATAGTCAGGCCATGTGCCTTCTAATTGCCCTGTCTGTACTCAGACAGTTTATAACTCGTCCGCTGGCTTGTAACTGAATGACTGCTATTATGGGTCGTGAGACCCTTAATGTGTAATATTATGTGTGTGGCTCTTCCGAGCCTCTTAAATAAAGCTTGTATGTTTATGGTTATGTTGTGATGCCATCGATGTATCTATACATATCGGTATGCCATGCGTACGTGTGTCGTACTTGATATGTATGGGGTTCGATTACCTAGTCGTGAACTTTAGTAGCACTCCTTACAAGGAAATGCCCCTTTGTGATCCAACGAGCCTTGGTAGTTCGCTACTGCTCCGAACACATTGGTTGACCGGCATGTGTCCTTCTTAGCTGCTGTGTTTGTCCCCTTTGGGGAAATGTCACGCGATGTAATGGAGTCCTTGTAGCTTGCTACGACTCGTCTACCTTCGCTGATGACCGACACCTGCTTTGTTGGGTCATGTATGCCTGTCCTTGTGCGGTACTGCCACTTTGGTTTATGACTAGACATGTCGATCCGGGTTCTTTGACATTGGATTGCTAGCGACACTATCGCATGTGAGTCAAAAGACGCAAACGGTCCCGGCTAAGGTAAGGCTGCAGCCGTGGAGTTAACCGTGCGTGAGACCACAAAGGGATGTGATGTGTTACAAGCTGGTTTCCTATGGCTTAGGATCGGGGTCCCGACAGCGTTGGTATCAGAGCCTGACTGACTGTAGGATTACTAAGCCAAACTGGTCGAAGTTGAGTCTAGAATTGCTTCAGTTATATATAAGGGAATTGTTTGTGGAAGGGAACGTAAGACTCTTGTTCTCTTCTCAAGTTATTCTATTCTGGTCATCCTCGTCTTTTCTGCGGGAATTAAGGACTAGGTTACTCATCTTCTCCTAGGCTCGTGTTTCTGATCGGTAGATTATAGGACTATGGGTCAAGAGATATTGGGTTTCTTTTATTCCTAGGAAAAAGGAAGTAAGTTTGATGATCAGAGAGTTGGACTTGATAGTTGACTGGTTACGCTATTCCATTTTGGGTTGTCTCAAAATTTGTTTTTGAGCATTTACAGCCATTATGCTGCCCAATTTTCATTCAGAGCTCTAATGCTTTTGCATTACTCTCTAATTACAGATGCCTGGCCGTCCTTCTCGTCAGGTGGCACGTCTGACCAGGTGCATTGATGTGCCGGGTCATACGGCCATGCTGGTCAGGGTGATGTCGGTGTGCGGTTACCGCTGGTACCCCGAGTACACAGTGGAGGAACAGTACCGAGACTTCAACCAGAGCCAGTACATCTGCGCTGTTAGGGTATTTCCACACTACCCTGGAGCTGAGGAGCCAATCCATTGGTCCTACGGGTTGGGAGTCACTGTTGACATGGCAGTACAAGACGCTGCCTATTCAATGCTGACCATTATGAGAGCGAGACATGCACTGCTGCAGAATTCAGAGTTCTGCTATGTTCCGGCCTCTCAGCCTGGTGAAGAGGGATACCTCAGTGGAGTCTATTTTGATTCTTCTATGGAGGATCCACTACTGCAGTCCACTGTTGAGGTGCTAGAGAACAAAGACAGGGATGCTCATGCTCTCCGTATGGAGCTTTATGCTACCCGTGCCCGTCTGTGGACGGCTTTGACGCAGCTGGCACCGGTAGTCCAGACAGGGTATGGAGAGATGGAGATGCTGAACCCTGTTAGGACCCATCTTCCGGCTCACGTTGACTGGCCAGCTATAGGAGGAGTCACACCTCTTCGGGGACCCCTCTTACCACCAGTCAGGGGACCAAGGCCACATCCGTGTCCTTATGGATCCCAGGGATCTCAGGCTAGAGTGTTTCCTGATCCGCAAGTTGAGCTACCAGGTCATGGAGGTAATCTCTATGAGATGTTCTATGCGGATGCCTGAGCTGTGAGCGGAAGGATAGGATGGTAGTAGCCGTACGTTCACTGTCCTGCGTGACTTGTGAAGTATGCCGGTGATGTGAAATGAATTCCGGAGGCCTAGATAAATAATGTATAGGAAGCTTGTAACCCTCTGATGAGTAGTTTCATAATTTCAGTAGTTTTCTCTTCGGTTAAGGTTGTACTGAACTATGTAAGGGTGTGTATGAACCATGGTGTATATATAGCAGTTGCTTGTTACCATGTTGTTCGGATATTCATTTCCGCATTCCGTGTGTTCAGTACATTCTTAATCCATAGCTAGTATTGATATGATATTGGTCTAAGCTGTGAGTTTGTTTGTCAGGATGGTGTTCACCAGGTTGAACCGTGCCCCTGCTCATGAGCAAGGCGAGGGTAGTCAAGCGTCGCAGGAAGACCTGCCTCACCCGCCTTCTCTGGTGGAAGTGATGCTTGAGGCAGAGAGAAATAAAAGAGAGATCAACCGACTGTTAGAGCGTATTGAGCAGAATACGGCTCGATAGCCTAGGAATGCTGCAGTGTCCCTCAATGACTTTGTGAAGCTGAATCCTCCAAAGTTTCATCATTCCGTCGATCCCCTCGACGCTGATGGCTGGCTGTGCAGCATCTCACGCAAGATTCGCTCTGCGAATGTGTCTGAGGCCGACAAGGTGACCTTTGCAGCGTATTTCCTGGAAGGACCCGCCAATCTGTGGTGGGAGAACTTTGAAGCTATGCGTCCCGCTGAACCAGTGGCCACATGGGCAGACTTCAGTGCAGCTTTTCGTCTGCACCATATTCCAGAGGGCCTGATGGACAGAAAGAGAGAGGAGTTTTGTGCCTTCACTCAGGGCAAGTTGTCTGTGGATGCCTATAGCCGCGAGTTCGGTAACCTCGCCCGCTATGCAACAGAGGAGGTGTCTACTGACGCCAAGAAGCAAGCAAGATTCCGTAAGGGTCTGAGCCCTGAGCTTCGTTGTGATTTGCGCCTCCATGAGTGTGCAAGCTTTCAAGCCCTGGTCAACAAAGCGATCAGTGCCCAGACTGGTCATACTGACTTCGAAGCCACAAGGAAGCACTTCCGTGACTTTGGCTCGTCTTCTGGTTCCGCGTTTCCAAAACGCAGGCTGTGGGTTCCAAACAGTTCTCTACCGCCAAGATACACTCCGAGGCCATCCCACGTGGCGCCTCAGACGAATCAGGCCAACCCTCCAGCAAAAGCTTATGGTGGTCCAACTAGCAATGCTGCACCACGTGCCAACCAAGTGATATGCTATAAGTGTGGAGAACCAGGGCACTATTCCCGTGAGTGTCCTCAGAATGTGGGTGCCAAGCAACCCGGAATGTCCGTCGGGCAAGCCAAGTCGGGAAAGCTTATTATTTGAAGCCAACTCCTGCACGTGGCCGTGTGAACTATGTGGCAGCAGAAGAAGCTGCAGAGGATCCCGACGTCATGCTGGGTACGCTTCTTGTTAATCATCACCCAGCGTCCGTTCTCTTTGACACTGGGTCTTCTCATTCCTTCATTTCATAAAGTTATGCACACTTGCATAACATGTCTTTTTGTGATATGCCAATTCCATTGGTTGTCCAAACTCCTGGGAGTAAATGGCCAACCTCTAGGATAACCTATGACAATGAAATTCTAGTAGACAGGCTAGTTTTTCTACCCTCATTGATAGCATTGAAATCTTCGGATATTAATATCATCTTGGGCATGGACTGGATGTCAGCTCACTATGCCAAGATTGATACTCATTCTAGAAATGTCCAGCTTACCCATTCCTCGGGTGAGATAGTAAATGTCTCCACTCGAGTTGCCAAATGCCAGCTCTACTCCCTAAATGCCAACCCTCTTCCAGAACTTGAAGACATTCCAGTAGTCCGTGACTTTCCGGATGATTTTCCAGAGGAACTGCCAGGAATTCCACCTGACAGGGATGTAGAGTTTGTGATAGATCTTGTTCCGGGAACTGTCCCAATAGCCAGAAGACCATATAAGATGGCACCCCTGGAGCTAGCCGAACTTAAAAAGCAACTAGATGAGGCCTTGAACAAAGGTTTCATTCGTCCTAGCTCTTCTCCCTGGGCTTGCCCTGTTCTCTTCGTCAAGAAGAAAGACGGAACGGATCGGATGGTTGTAGATTACCGACCATTTAATCTGGTCACCATAAAGAACAAGTATCCGCTCCCCAGGATCAACGACCTGTACGATCAGCTCGCTGGATCCTCAGTCTTCTCCAAAATGGATTTGAGGTTGGGATACCATCAAATCAAGATCAAGAACGGGGACATTCCGAAAACGGCTTTCGTTACTCGTTATGGCCAATACGAGTATACCGTCATGTCCTTCGGTTTGACCAATGCCCCAGCCACCTTCTCTCGACTGATGAATTCAATCTTCATGGAGTATTTGGATAAATTCGTCGTGGTATACCTCGATGATATTCTCATCTACTCGAAGAATGAACAAGAACATGTCGAGCATCTAAGGCTGGTATTGATGAAATTTCGAGAGCATCGCCTTTATGCCAAGTTTTCAAAATGTGAATTCTGGTTACCAGAAGTGACCTATCTAGGACACGTAATCTCTGGTAAGGGTATTGCTGTCAATCCCGAGAGAGTTCAAGCTGTCCTTGATTGGACTCAACCTGAATCGGTTAAGCAAGTTAGAAGTTTTCTTGGTCTAGCGAGCTATTGTCGCCGCTTCGTCGAGAATTTCTCCAAGGTTGCAAAGCCTCTAACTAAACTCCTCAAGAAAGATAAAAAGTTCGAGTGGACACCACAGTGTGAGCATAGTTTTCAGGAACTGAAAAGACGCCTGACTTCCGCACCTGTGTTGCTACCACCAGATTTTTCTAAGGACTTTGTTATCTACCGCGACGCCTCGCGACAAGGATTAGGTTGCATTCTCATGCAAGATCGTCATGTGATCGCATACGCATCTCGACAGTTGCGTCCACATGAGGATAATTATCCCACACATGACCTTGAGCTTGCAGCTGTGGTCCCTGCACTAAAAACTTGGCGACATTACCTTCTGGGTAATCGTTGCGAAATATTCACTGATCACCAAAGTCTGAAATATATCTTCACCCAGCCGGATTTGAATCTCAGGCAAATACGGTGGGTTGAGTTGATCTCGGATTACGACTTAGGGATAACTTACACCCCGGGGAAGGCCAATGTTATGGCCGATGCGCTAATCGTAGATCTTATTGTAACATTTGATGCTACAACAAGGTCAACCACATCTCTATGAGGACTTTCGAAAGTTGAATCTTCATATTGTTCCTCAAGGATTCCTTTCTACCCTGGTGGCGAAGCCTACTCTTAGGGATCAAATCATAGCCGTGCAGGCCTATGATAAGGGTATATCCCGGATCAAGGAGAATATTGCTAGCGGCAACGCTAGGGATTTCTCCATCAATGAGAAAGGTGTTGTGTTCTTTCAGAACCGTTTAGTGGTTTCCAAGAGCAAACGTCTGCGGCAATTGATCCTTAAGGAGGCTCATGATTCTCCTCTCACCATTCATCCCGGTAGTACTAAGATGTATCAGGACCTACGCCAGAGGTTCTGGTGGACTAGGATGAAGAGAGAAATTGCTGAGTTCGTTGCTAACTGCGACGTTTGTCGTCGAGTTAAGGCAGAACATCAAAGGCCTGCTGGCACCCTTCAGCCTCTAGCTATTCCTGAATGGAAATGGGATAAAGTTAGCATGGATTTTATTACCGGATTTCCCAAGACCAAGAAAGGGAATAATGCTATCTTTGTGGTCATTGACCGTCTTTCCAAAGTGGCTCATTTTCTTCCCGTTCGTGAGAGTATAACAGCTAGCCAGCTAGCAGAGTTATATATTTCCCGAATAGTGTCTCTTCATGGTGTTCCCCTGGAGATTAACTCGGACCGTGGAAGTATCTTTACTTCTCGCTTCTGGGAAAGCTTTCAAAATGCCATGGGGACTCACTTATCTTTTAGCACTGCTTTCCATCCCCAATCAAGTGGTCAAGTAGAAAGAGTGAATCAAATCCTAGAAGATATGCTCCGAGCTTGTGTTATATCGTTCGGTATGAATTGGGAAAAGTGCCTTCCATTCGCCGAATTCGCTTATAACAATAGTTACCAATCAAGCTTGGGCAAAGCCCCTTTTGAAGTTCTCTATGGACGAAGATGTCGAACACCTCTAAATTGGTCAGAAACCGGAGAGAGGCAACTCTTTGGCCCGGATATGATCCAGGATGCAGAAGAGCAGGTTGGCATTATTCGTGAAAAGTTGAAAACAGCCCAGTCTCGTCAAAAGAGCCAATATGATCATCATCATAAGGCTGTGACCTTTGAAGTTGACGAAAAGTCTTACCTTCGGGTTACACCTTTGAAGGGTACCCATCGATTGGCTCCTCGTCACATTGGTCCTTTTCGCTTTCTTGCCAAACGAGGAGAAGTTGCCTACCAGTTGGAACTTCCTCCGCATCTTTCCAAGGTTCATGATGTTTTCCACGTCTCGCAACTCAGGCGTTGCTTTTCGGATCCTATCCGTGAAGTGGACCACGAAACGCTTGATCTCCAAGATAACCTTTCATACCGAGAATACCCCGTGCGTATTCTTGATCAAGCTGAGCGTACCACTCGACGTCGAAACCTCAAGTTTCTTAAAGTTCAATGGTCAAATCATTCTGAAAAGGAGGCAACTTGGGAAAGAGAGGATCGTCTCCGACTTGAGTATCCTGCGTTATTCTCGATGACTTCTAAATCTTGGGACGAGATTCTTTTGAGTGGGGGTGAGTTGTCACATCCCTGACACCTTAAGCAAGTTAGTCTTGATCTCATGTCTTATTTGCATTTGCATCTAAGAATTTTCAACAAGAACAAGGAAGTGGCAAAGGAAAAACTCAAAACCCTAGCCACTACTTTAAATAAAGGAAATCTCAAACTAGTTAAAATCAATGAACCCAAAATGGCCTCAAGAAATGTTCAAACTTTCTGATATATCATGAAAGTAAATAAGCATCGGAGAAAACTATTTTCTTGACACTTTAAGCATTTTAAATTAATGCAAAAAGCCACTGGTTTCAAATTTTAAATTTGAAATCAGAAACTTTAAACTTTCAAAAATGTTGAAAACTTTAGGAATGGTTCGAAATATTCCAACAAATATTCTAGGGTGCTTAACATAGTTTTTACATTTTGTTTGGGAGTTGAAATAAATAGAAAATCAGTGATATAGCAAAACAGAAACAAAAACTGAAAAAAAGGGAAAAGAGTTATGTGCCGCTCACCTGGCCCGGTCCATCTAAGCCCCTGTCGTCTTCCTCCCCGCCAGTGGGCAGCAGGAAATGGCCGTCGCGTTCTCCGGCGCGGCCACGCACCTGTGCGCCTGCCTGGCCATCGTCTCGCGCTGGCAAGGCCGGGGATAAGCTCCCCGAGGCCGACCCTATCCATTCCGAGCGCCAGATCCTCCCCCTCCTCTCGGATCTCTCCTCCCCCTTCTGCCGCCATTGGAGCCGAGCAAAGCTCGAGCTGCCCGTGCCCCTAGCCATAGGATCCCCTCTCACAGCACGCTGTTAGCTCCGCCTGGTCGGTCTGGTCCTCCCTGCAGAAGTCGAAGCCACCCCGAGCCCTGCAACGCCCACGGCACTGTCGTCTTCAACCTTCGGCCGCTAGCGAGCTCTGCTCGATTCGTCGCCCCCAGGCCTTCCCCGAGCCGTCTAAGCCCTGCTCTGCACTCCCCGTGAGCATGCGGTCATTTCCCCTAAGTTTTCCCCGTCGATCCCCTCCTCTAGCCCTAGTTTCACTGGAGCCCGACGAGGACCGCGGCTGCAGCTCGTCGCCGGTAAACCTCCGGTGAAGTGTTGGTCCGTCTGAGGCTACCAACAGCCTCAGGACGTTGTGTAGATGCGATAGGTGCCCAACCCCGAGCGTTTTGACCCCGTATCCGATGGCCTCGACGATGACCGAACTTGGTCGCCGCCAAGCTCGTCGCCGGCGTTGATTCCGGCCACCCCAGCCCCTGGGCTTGTCCCATCGTGCGCGCCATCGAGTAGCCGTTCCTTCCATGGTCTCAGCCATGCGTTTGGCCCTCTGTGCGCCATTTCCGAGCCCCCCGAGGTTCTGGTGCTCGCCGGAGGCTCCCCGCCGGCGAGGACGACCTCACCAGACCAAGTAAGGTTAATCAGTTGGTCCAGTAAGGTTAATCAGTTAATTAAGTTTAAACTTAATCTAAAATTGACCAGAGAGACTGACCAGTGGGTCCCACTGGTCAGGTTTGACTTTCAACGGCCAAATGGACCTGCTGATGTCATGCTGATGCAATAAAAGTATTTTCCAGTATAAAAATAATTCCAGAAATGTTTAAAACTTCAAAAATTCATAGAAATTAATCTGTAACTCCAATGAAAATAATTTATATATGAAAAAGTATCAGAAAAATTCAAGGAATATGAATATGCTATTTTCATTCATGTTGGAAAAAGTTACAGAACCCAAACAAGTAGATTAAGGAATAAGTCAATTCTTATAATTACTTATAAATGGAATATGAAAAGTAATTAAATTTCTCTTTGTTTGACTTGATCACACACTGTCCTAATTACAAATCAGTACCCTAACATGACATCTCATGCATGTTAACATCAAGTTGATCTGAGCATCAGGTCGAATCAATTAAATCGGTATTCGAGAATACCTCGTTTGAATTGATTTTGAATGTGATTCAAATCAACTTCAAACCTAACACATGTTGATTATAATTTTGTCACCTTGCATTCTCATGCCATGCTCATGCATCATCTTGTTTGCATATGATTGTTATTGATTGTTGCCATTCATTTCGGTAGGCTCCGCACCCTCGGATTCCACCGAATATCCGTCTGACGGATATTGTCCCTCCTCTGAGCAACAAGGCAAGCAACCCTTTTGATCATCCCGATAAATCCCATGTTCTTGCTCCTGCACCTATTTATTGCATTAGGATCAAATGTTTCAACTGCTTTTGCCACGATTAGTTGAACCCACTTCCTTTGCATGACCTAATCTTGTCACAGTAAATAGTCGCACCTTGCAACCTAGCATACCTGGTAGTTGCTTGAGCTGTGATGTGCCTTACCCTGCTATGCATGCTATGCTTAGAGTTGTATATGGTCTGTCATCTGGGAGATGAACAGAATTGTGAGAATGTGTTCGGTAAGCAAAGATTGTGTGTTGAACCTGATTTGGTAAAGGTACCGGTGAAAGGCTGTGTAGGAGTACATGGCGGGTTGTTTCATTGGAACCGTCCTTAGGAACTGAGTTCCGTGTATGTAATCCAAGACTAGATACTACCACACGTTGGGATACTTAATTGACCCTCTCGACTTATTAATCGCTTAGTACTCGGTCCAGGAGTTGCAAGTAGTTTCTGGTGTTTATAGTAATGCTGGAGGCCGTGCATGGTGCTGACCTGAGAGGTGGGCCGTGATGCGGTAGGCAGTGGCACAGTGTACCAAGTGGCACCCGGATGGTGGGCTTGGGAACCCTGTGCACATCGTTTGAGGCCGTGGCGGAAACCTCGGCCGGACTTCCGTACGGGTTACTCTCAGATAGGCGATAAACTTGGACTAGGTACTAGTGTGGTTAACGGTCGTGGCCGACTCCCTCGCTGGGCATCCGCTTGAAGGTTGCCGAGGTGCATGACGTGCACATGGCGATAAGTGGCGAGAGCGTGTGTGACGAAGTACACCCCTGCAGGGTTATGATCTATTCGAATAGCCGCGTCCGCGGATATGGACTACTTGGAGACATATGTTGTTCATAGATAACTTCAATGGCTACTCATAAAATTGCCAAGATAAGCGTGAGTGTCGTGGACGGCATTTCCGTTTGGAGACGGAATGATTCCACGATAGTGTATTGTTGTGATGTTAGTCGACTCGTGTGCGAGAAATCAAGTTGTAAAAATTATTTAAAAATGCAAGTTATCTAGCCACGAGTCAAATGTTGGCTTTCCGCATGAAACCCCACAATACCTTTTGATACCTTGCATGAGTAGTTAGTTATCCTAAAGTCTTGCTGAGTACCTTCGTACTCATGTTTGCTTAATAAATGTTGCAGAGGTTGCTAATGACCCTAATGGAAAGTTCTTCGTAGACATCGACGACGGCGAGTAGCTGGTGTCCCAGCTACGATCTTGCCCTACGTTGGTCTGTAGTATAGTCAGGCCATGTGCCTTCTAGTTGCCCTGTCTGTACTCAGACAGTTTATAACTCTTCCGCTGGCTTGTAACTGAATGACTGCTATTATGGATCGTGGGACCCTTAATGTGTAATATTATGTGTGTGGCTCTTCCGAGCCTCTTAAATAAAGCTTGTATGTTTATGGTTATGTTGTGATGCCATCGATGTATCTATACATATCGGTATGCCATGCGTACGTGTGTCATACTTGATATGTATGGGGTTCGATTACCTAGTCGTGAACTTTAGTAGCACTCGTTACAGGGAAATGCCCCTTTGTGATCCAACGAGCCATTGTAGCTCGCTACTCCTCCGGACACATTGGTTGACCGGCATGTGTCCTTCTTAGCTGCTGTGTCTGTCCCCTTTGGGGAAATGTCACGCGATGTAATGGAGTCCTTGTAGCCTGCTACGACTCGTCTACCTTCGCTGATGACCGACACCTGCTTTGTTGGGTCATGTATGCCTGTCCTTGTGCGGTACTGCCACTTTGGTTTATGACTAGACATGTCGATCCGGGTTATTTGACATTGGATTGCTAGCGACACTATCGCATACGTGAGTCAAAAGACGTAAACGGTCCCGGCTAAGGTAAGGCTGCAGCCATGGAGTTAACCGTGCGTGAGACCACAAAGGGATGCGATGTGTTACAGGCTGGATTCCTATGGCTTAGGATCGGGGTCCCGACAACGAGCCTCATATCGACGAGCCTTCGACCCATGAGACTCGTGTCCCAGAGGCTTCATTCCAGGAAACTCCGGAGCAAAGAAGGGATGAGAGTACGCCCCCAGAGACCCAGCGGGACACCTGAAATGATCTAGGTCAGCCTGAGCCAAGTGGCCATGCTGATAGAGACGAGGAGCTGGGTGAGGGGGCCACTGTCTACCAGCGTGGTAGTTCGAGGCTCCCCTCGTGCTGGCCACCCGCGAGCAGAGGTGGTCGATTAAGCCAAATGGAGACAAGTAAGGTAATGTACTCTTATTTAACCTTTTGCCTTCATATTTTGTCAAATATCTAATGTTTTGGCTTTAATTTGTCATACTGCAGGGGTTGGATTCTTGCCAAGGGCGTCCGCAAGCCCAACAGCGTCCTTGGTCTACCATGCCATCAAAACTTCATGGGGCTTTTTACGTTGCCCGGTCGGGAGCGAGTGGTAGGAATGACCTCGGAGCACTACTTGGGTGCCCCGGCCCAGCCGGACGTGGAGATAGACGGTGTTTTGGGCCACACGAGGGCCGACATGGTGATCCGACAGTTCTGGGAAATTTCTCCTTTACACAATTATAAATCAACCATAGCTAGTTATTGTACTAATCGGTGTTGTCTCGTTTGCAGACCTACTACAGGTGTGAGGAGAAATACGAGGAGGACGAGGCAAAGGTTATCAAAACCGAATGTCGCCGCCTACATCAAAACTTTCGGCATGAGGCTCGGGTGCAGGTTGTTTGAGACTACTATGCCTCGCAACGTATGAGGAAGGACAAGGCAAAGTGCCACGATTCTAAGATGGAGAAGGAGCATTACATGAAGGTAATTACATATTCTTAAGGCCTTGTAGTTAGTTTCCTTGATTTGATTCTTACGCGTTGCGCTCAAATTTCTCTTTATTAACTTAGGTGCCCCCGAGATGGTGTGTGGATAATATGGATTGTTGGGAGGCCTTGGTGGATTAGTGGTGCTGGAAAACGTGGGAGGCCAGCCACAACAACCCCAAGGAGAGGCGTGGCGAAATGGTTGGTGTGCCACACCATCAAGGGAGCGTCAACTTAATCCAATTTGGCGAGAACTGGGTATGTTGTTTGCTTCATGCCTCATGCAATTCATTCTTAATGCTATCTTGAGCCCTTTACTAATATATTTTTCCTCTCTCTCTCTCTTTTAGGCGCGTCACAATAAGACGGAGGTGCCATGGATGTACGACCTGCATGCTATGGCCCATACTGCCTCGCACAAGAAGGTCAAGGCATTCTCTGAGTCTCACCTCGAGCATCCAGAAAACTTCACCAACATCTCCTCCCACCACAAGCTCGTGAAGTACAGAGATCACGGGAAGGCGAGGAAAGGGGAGGACTTCAACTCGACCGAGGGGCCTATTGCTCCAGAGTTGGTGATGATAGCTGGCAACGGGAGGCCCCATGGCTCGATCACCATCGAAGAGGGCCTTATACGTTATCCTAGCACTCTCCGGTAGATAAAGGCACGCCAAACGAGCTCCTGTCCTGAGATAACACATTGTCCACGGCTAGTCGAGATCGCCATCGAGGTTAGTTTAATGGACTCAACTATCTTTCCGCACTATGTTGTGCGTGGGAACCAATATGATCACAATGCTAAAAATGAGTTGTGTTGCAGGCTGCTATTCTAAAAGAGAGAGAGGCAATGCAGGCGCTTTTGGTGGAGAAGGATAAGGAGATGAAGGAGCTGGAGGAGAGGACGGCTGCATTGGTGGAGGCGGAGAGGGCACGGAATGATCCGACTAACAGGGCCATGTACGAGCTCTTCGTGGTAAGTTTCTTCTTCATATTATTTCAAATCTTGCATTTTAATGTCCATTTCATTAATAACTAAAAAGTTTGACTTGTCGAAACCAAATGTACAGTCTATGTGCGAGAAGACTGGCCACGTCCCTCTGGCGGTGCCAGTCATTAACATGGCGGGAACGGTGAGTTTCATTTCAATGTAGTGATCTCAAGAGTGCCATCATGCTAACGACACATTGCAAACAATGTTTGGTGCAGAATATCTCCCGAAATGCATTGCACGACCCTTCTCGAGGGCAGCCTTCTCCAGGTGAAACAAGCGAGAGCCATCGTGCTTCACCGTCGTGATAACGATAATGGTATGATATTTCTAGTGTTTTTCTTAACAACCACATAATGGTCCAATATGGTTTATTAAGCATAGTTCCAATATTACATATTTAACCCAAGTTAGCTCCAAAACGACATATAGTTAGCTTGGCTTCCACCTAAATGACATAATTAGCTTAGTTAGCTCCAAAATGACCTATTTAATTAAAAAATGACCTATACTTACCAAAGTTCTCTTCTAAATGACATAATAGGGCTATGTAGCTCCAAAATGACCTATTCCACCTAACTTAGCTATTAAATAGCCTATAATTATCTTAGCTAGCTCCAAAACGCCATAATAATCATAGTTGGCTCCAAAATGACATATTTTACCAAAGTTAGCTCTAGAATGGCCTATACTTACGTTGGTTTACACCTAAATGACATAATTAACTTAGGTAGCTCTAAAACGATATATTTAATAAAAAATGACCTATACAAAGCTAATTATCCTCCAAAATGACATAATTAGCTCCAAAATGGCATAATTAGCTAATTTAGCTCGAAGAAGAGGACAAGAGGAGAAGAAAGAGGAAAAATTAAAAGAAGAAAGAAGAAGAAGAAAAGAAGAAGAGAAGAAGAAGGAGAAGGAGGAGAGAAGAAGGAGGGCTCCTCCTCCTTCTCCTTCTTCTTCTCTTCTTCTTTTCTTCTTCTTCTCCTCTTCCTTCTCCTTCTCCTCCTCCTCCTCCTCCTCCTCCTTCTTCTTCTTTTCCTTCTCCTTCTTCTTCTTCTATTTTTGCTTCTTCTCTTTCTTCTTCTATGTAGCTTATTTTTTTCCAACAAAGACATACTTAGCTAATTATCCTCCAAAATGACATAATTAGCTTTGCTAGGTAAAAACATCATAAGAACCTTGGTTAGCTCATTAAAATAATTAATTTAGCTCAAAAATGACATAGAAGCTCAAAATGGCATCAGGACCTTGGTTCGCTCATGAATATTATATACTTAGCTTGTTTTCCTCTAAAATGACATAATTACCCATCTAGATCCAAAAAGACATACATAGCTAATAGTCAGCTATTTAATATCCTATAATTAGCTTACCCAGCTCCAAAATGCCTTCATAATCATAGTTGGCTCCAAAATGAGATATTTTACCCAAGTTAGCTCTAGAATCGCCTATACTTAGCTTGGCTTACACCTAAATGACATAATTAGCTTAGTTAGCTCCAAAATGGCCTATTTAATAAGAAATGACCTATATTTAGCTAACGATCCTCTAAAATGACATAATTAGCTCCAAAAAGGCATAATTAGCTAATTTAGCTCGAAGAAGAGGACAAGAGGAAAAGAAAGAGTGAAAATGAAAAGAAGGAAGAAGAAGAAGAAGAGAAGAAGAAGAGAATAAGAAGGAGAAGGAGAAGGAGGAGAAGAAGGAGAAGGAGCCCTTCTTCTTCTTCTCTCCTCCTTCTTCTCCTTCTTCTTCTCCTTATTCTTCTCTTCTTCTTTTCTTCTTCTTCTCCTCTTCCTTCTCCTTCTCCTTCTCCTTCTCCTCCTCCTCCTTCTTCTTCTTCTTTTCCTTCTCCTTCTTCTTCTCTTCTCGCGTCTTCTATTTCTTCTTCTACGTAGCTTATTTTCCCCAACAAAGACATACTTAGCTAATTATCCTCCAAAATGACATAATTAGCTTAGTTAGGTAAAAACATCATAAGAACCTTGGTTAGCTCATTAAAATGACTAATTTAGCTCCAAAATGAGATAATAAGCTCAAAATGGCATAAGAACCTTGGTTAGCTCATGAATATTATATACTTAGCTTGTTTTCCTCTAAAATGACATAATTAACCCAGTTAGCTCCAAAAAGACATACATAGCTAATAATCAGCTATTTAAAAGCCTATAATTAGCTTAGCTAGCTCCAAAATGCCTTAATAATCATAGTTAGCTCCAAAATGATATATTTGACCCAAGTTAGCTCTAGAATCGCCTATACTTAGCTTGGCTTCCAGCTAAATGACATAATTAGCTTAGTTAGCTCCAAAATTGCCTATTTAATAAAATATGACCTATACTTAGCTAATTATCCTCAAAAATGACATAATTAGCTCCAAAAAGGCATAATTAGCTAATTTAGCTTGAACAAGAGGACAAGAGGAGAAGAAAGAGGAAAAATGAAAAGAAGGAAGAAGAAGAAGAGAAGAAGAAGAGAAGAAGAAGGAGAAGGAGAAGGAGGAGAAGAAGGAGAAGGAGCCCTCCTTCTTCTCTCCTTCTTATCCTTATTTTTCTCTTCTTCTTTTCTTCTTCTTCTTCTCCTTCTTCCTCTCGTTCTTCCTTCTCGTTCTCCTTCTCCTCCTCCAGCTCCTCCTCCTCCTTCCTTTCTTTTTCTTCTCCTTCTTCTTCCACGCAGCTTATATTCCCCAACAAAGACATACTTAGCTAATTATCCTCCAAAATGACATAATTAGCTTAGTTAGGTAAAAAGATCATAAGAACGTTGGTTAGCTCATTAAAATGACTAATTTAGCTCCAAAATCACATAATAAGCTCAAAATGGCATAAGAGCCTTGGTTAGCTCAGGAATAGTATATACTTAGCTTGTTTTCCTCTAAAATGACATAATTAGCCCATTTTGCTCCAAAATGGCCTATTTAATAAAAAAAATGACATATACTTACCTAAGTTCTCTTCTAAATGACATAATAAGGCTATGTAGCTCCAAGATGACCTATTCCACCTAACTTAGCTATTATATGGCCTATAATTAGCTTAGCTAGCTCCAAAATGGCTTAATAATCATAGTTGGCTCCAAAATGACATATTTTACCCAAGTTAGCTCTAGAATGGCCTATACTTAGCTTGGCTTCCACCTAAATGACATAATTACCTTAGTTAGCTCCAAAATGGCCTATTTAATAAAAAAAATGACGTATACTTACCTAAGTTCTCTTCTAAATGACATAATAGGGTATGTAGCTCCAAGATGACCTAGTCCACCTAACTTAGCTATTAAATGGCTTATAATTAGCTTAGCTAGCTCCAAAATGGCTTAATAATCATAGTTGGCTCCAAAATGACATATTTTATCCAAGTTAGCTCTAGAATGACCTATACTTAGCTAAGTTCTCTCCTAAATGACATAATAAGGCTATGTAGCTCCAAGATGACCTATTCCACCTAAATTAGCTATTAAATGGCCTATAATTAGCTTAGCTAGCTCCAAAATGGCTTAACAAACATAGTTGGCTCCAAAATGTCTTATTTTACCCAAGTTAGCTCTAGAATGGCCTATACTTAGCTTGGCTTCCACCTAAATGACATAATTAGCTTAGTTAGCTCCAAAATGACCTATTTAATAAAAAATGACATATACTTACCTATGTTCTCTTCTAAATGATATAATAAGGCTATGTAGCTCCAAGATGACCTATTCCACCTAACTTATCTATTAAATAGCCTATAATTAGCTTAGCTAGCTCCAAAATGGCTTAATAATCATAGTTGGCTCCAAACTGACATATTTTATCCAAGTTAGCTCTAGAATGACCTATAGTTAGCTAAGTTCTCTCCTAAATGACATAATAAGGCTATGTAGCTCCAAGATGACTTATTCCACCTAACTTAGCTATTAATTAAATGGCCTATAAGTAGCTTAGCTAGCTCCAAAATGGCTTAATAAGCATAGTTGGCTCCAAAATGACATATTTTTCCCTAAGTAGCTCCAAAATGACATATACTTAGCTAAGTTCTCTCATAAATGACATAATAAGGCTATGTAGCTCCAAGATGACTTATTCCCCTAACTTAGCTATTAAATGGCCTATACTTAGCTAACTTCTCTCCGAAATGACCTATACTTCTCTTCTTCATCTAGTCTTCTTCGTCTAACTTTCTTATTTTCCATTTTGCAGATTAAATTCACTTCACGGGAAGCTTGGTTTATATTGATGGAGTGCTTGAATATGGTTTCTTCTACCATGGCTTCACGGAAGCTTGGATTGAAACTATTGTCGTATATGGATATATATGAAACTTTGTATGCATGGATGAAACTAGTGTAATATATGGTTTGGTACGGATTCACCTTGGATAATATGTATGTATTATGGATGAAAGTTATTTTAATATAGTTATGAGTATGGAAAAAAATTACTTCTGTCAAATATATATATATATATATATCCTGATTATTGTGAAAATTATTCCTGATTTTTGTGAAATTTGCTAGATATTATAGAAAATAAAATAAATAAGGGCTGTTTTGAGCCTTTGCCGTCCGCCCACCGACGGCAAAGGGCTTGCAGCAGACGACAAAGGCTCAAACATGCCTGGGATGAAACACACTCGAGGTGCCCCCTTTGCCGTCTGCCTCAAACATGGCTCACTGGAAAGGGGGAGGGCAGACGGCAAAGGGGGGTAGGGCAGACGACAAATTGGGGGTGGGCCCAGCAGGCTGCCGTTAGCACTTACGGGAGCGCTTGCGGATCTGCTGTCCCATTTTCTTTGCCGTCAGCCCCCCATGGCAAAGATTCTTTGTCATCCGCCTTCCAAAGGCAGATGACAAAGAACCTCTTCACCGGATAAATCTTTACTGTCTAGTTTGTTGTCCGCTGACAGACGGCAAAGGCTTTGCCGTCCGGGGTGCCCCACTTTGCCATCTGCCATGGCGGACGGCAAAGTCTCAGATTCCTATAGTGATAGCATCCTCCGAAGACGCTCGAGAAAGGTAAAACAAGTCCAACAAGACCGCCCGACGTGTCGACAATCCCGATAGGAGACTCGTATCTCATTCTCAGGAAACAACCGGATGGGCAAGTCATCGGGTTAGATAAACCATTGGTAACCATGGGGCGCCGGATATCGCCCGGTTTGGACGAACACTCATGAGGATGACTGGCCCAGGGGTTGATTATTTACTCCGCGGGTGCCGACGGGTCCCTGTGCATTTTATTCGTTATTAGGAAAATGTAGTACCAAGGTTGGGCCTTGCCGTACGAGTTTTATCCCAAAACGAGAATCTAGGGGGTCCCCATAACAACCCCAAGCATGTTGGAAGCGCTCATTTATGGAACATCACACCGGTAGCCGAAACTAAGGTGACAAAGGTAGAACAAAACACCAGGCTAGAAAGGCCGAGCCTTCCACCTTTTACCAAGTATATAGATGCATTAAATTAAATAGCAATAATAGGGTGATATAACAAGGAACCCATGTTATCACATGGAAGCAACTGCACCTGCAACTAGCAACCCTATCCAATGGTTAAGCAAGCGGTAACATAGCCAATCAGTGGTTTGCTAGCTTGTAGAAAGGTGAAGGTTTTCATGGCAATGTTGGGAGGCTGATATTTCACACGTGGTAGGCAGCGAGACATAATGATAGAAACGATACAACTAGGATGACAATGATATAATAGTATCTAGGGAAATGATCATCTTGCCTGAGATCCTGCTTGGAAGAAGAACGACTTCGTGAAGCGGACGAACTGACGTAGTTGAAGGGGTCCTCACATTCTGACATGCTTGCGGAACTCTATCGATACGAAGCAAACCAGAAACAAGAATCAACACTCGAAATTCACCACGACACATGCACGACATGATGCACACCTAATATGATGCATGTTCAGTTTCAAATATGCAAGGCATGGCATGACAATTCACGACAATCAAACACTACACATTAAGGAAGCTCAATATGCAACGAGTTGCATATTGACGAAATTCCACTCTCAATTATTTAGTTCACTCTCATTTATTTACACGACAATATTAAATGTTGTTAAACATGGCAAGGGTTGAAGCACAATTTAAAGTACCTACCTAGGCATTTTAAATGAGGCCGGAAACGACATATAGCATCTCCGAAATGACCCCACACATTAACTTTGAATTCTGTCCAGATTTGTCCTAATCCCATATTATGTTTGTTAAATGGAAAACAAAGTGGTTCATGTGATTCTACTCGTCGTTCTAGTCCATTTACATATATGGCTCATCTCCAATGGAGCTACGGTTAAATAACTATGACCTAAACCGTTTCAAACACGTCGACATGCAAACCGTTCCAAACAACACGTCTAACAGTTCTAAATATGGATGGGAGTTTGAAATATTAATCTACGCGAAATTCTAGCCAAGTTACATATATAACTTGTCGCAATCCGACGCATAGATTAAAAGATACGGGCATTTCAAAATCATGTTTTTTTTAAATTAAAGAAAATCGCATGTGCTTAAAAAAACTACACGGGCCGAGTCTGTTCTAAACGGACTAAACTAGGCAAGCGAATAATACTATATTGCGCTCATGGGCGCGGGATAGAGGGGCAGAGGGGCTCAACTTGGTGGGCCAAGCCCATGAGAGAAGAGGAGGCGGGCCGGCTGTTGAGGAGGCCGGAGGTGGGCTGGACTCGAGGGAGCAGGCCGGTGGGCCGCTGCTGGCCACGTGGGGGCGAGGTCCGCTCGGCCTTAGTGATGAGGTCAACGGGGAGCCTCGATCTTGATCGATTGAGTTCTAGAGCGAGGCGGCGCACAAGGCAACGGCCGGCAGGAGGCACTGCTCCGGTGGCTGGCGACTGGCGGCGCATGGCGTGTGCATGGGGCAGGGGCAACAGGAGGCGGTCGAGGCTGGCCGGGACTGCGGCATGTGCAGGGGCTGGAGGTCGTGGACGGCGCGCATGGCGGGATCCGGTGCCTCCAGCTGCGGGGGGACATCCTCCAGCGAGGAACCGGCCCGATCCGGGGGTGTTGGGCAGCGGCAAGGGCCGGGGCGATGAAGGCGCATGCCACAGGCAGAGGAGCTCGGGGAGCTCGGGCTGGGAGCTGCTCGCCCTGATGGGGAGGCAGGGAGGCGCAACTCGGGCAGGCGGCGGCGGATCCGGGCCCGACGGACCTCATATGGGATCGGGTGGACGTGCGGCGGCTGGTGTGAGAGAGAGGTGGGAGCTGGCTGGCTCAGGGTTGGGGCGCATGGTTCTCGAGGTGGAATTAGAGTTAGGTCCAAATTAGGCACGGGAGGGATGTCTGTTTATAGAAAACAGGCCAGGATTAGCTATTTGCTTCGTGTTTGGGCCGTTGGATCACGATCCGATGGCTCCGACCAAAGGGGGTTGGCTCGGTGGGTATGGTGGGCCGTGTAAAGGGGGCTCACTGGAGATGAGAAAGAAACAGGAAACCTCGATAGAATTTTAAACACCGAAAACGTCCGACTATAAAATCGGTTATAGTGCTGCTATATGTTTAACGGTTCGGGTATCAAACGAGCTCCGATTGCGAGAAAATTTGGCAGGCAGTCTACCTACACTATTTTAAGACCGCACGCCAAGTTTCAACCCAATCCGAGAATATTTTATACACACTTTCAGAAACAAGATTTTATCCATGTTGCGGGCGCGTGAGTGTGTGGTCGGTCTCAAAATGGTCAACGACGAACACAGAGAGAACCGACAACTAATAAAGGATGCAAGTTTTGAAAACTGGCAGCAACGGAGTTCCGATGCAATGCGGATGATGCGCATGATGCGATGATGAGTGCGACAAACAAATCATAACACGACGACAACGAATTAAAAGGGGAATCTTCTGGAGCGTCGGTCTCGGGCTGCCACATTGGTTGAGCTACACAACAATTTGGAGAGTTGGAAGATAAAGCTTTGCCTAACTTTGTTCATTTAAAGGGGATATTTTTTGTGTTCTCTTTGTGTTGAAGAGAGATGATATCCCCATTGACTGATCCTTGTGATCAATTATTGCGTTTATTGGATGGACCAATCTTTGATTTGAGTATTGTTTATCTTCAAATAAAAATCAGAACCAACGATTGTTGTAATGTTGTCTTACTCGTGGATATTTCCTTGACCATAACCATTATATCTTTTGGTCTGACTAATGTTATCACCTTGCTTACATAGTTGTGGAGTTCCATTTATATGGATATCTCTATGAATTGTTATTGAGCCCATCGACAACATTTCCATTTGTTCCATGACTCATGCTCGACATAAAGCTAGTGTTGGAAACTTTACACGCAATATCTTCGTGTCCTCTACATGAACTATATCTTAGGTGTAAGAATTGACTCCCTTTCAGTTCACGTGTATTTTATGTAGGTTTCCGCGATGAATTTGAGATAAGTTATTTTGTTCCTTTGTAATCATCCAAACTTAGTATGCACGTACAAAGTGTTTTATGGTTTGATAGGTTGACCTCCTCCATTCCATATGTTTCTCCTAGCACACCAAGCCATTCATTGAGTTGATCAAGGAAAAGAAGTTCCTTATTAAGATCTAGCCTTATGTATGTACTTCCATATCTCCAATGATGGTTCCTAACAAGAACTCGGTAGTGTTTTATTGTAAGGTTTCCGTATGACTGCATTTTTCTTGGACAATGTGTTTACGTGTGTCTTGCAATGCATCTCATGTTTTGGAGTTGGCTTCCGTAGTTCATTTCCCAAGAATCTCGCAATGTTATCTCGTAGCACTACCAGAAAAATGCTCAATTATGACCCCAAAAAATGACGGTGGTTTAATTGGTCATTGATCCATGACCAAAATTTTGAATTTAGTCATGGCAAGTCTAAGAGGGTCCAAAGCCCATAACGTTATGACCTTTTGCGTCCATTAGGTCATGATACTATTGCACAAATTGGTCATTAAGTGCTACTGATTGAAAAAATAAGAAGAGAAAAAGTGATAGAGGTGTGTTGGATGAGGGAAGGGTTTTGGAGCGTCGGATGTAGGAGGAGTGGATGGCCAGGATCTGTTTCTGGCGAGGGATCCGTGGCCTCGCATGTGATAGGTTGGCTTCCCATAGTGAAAAGAAAAGAGAAAAAAGTGAAAGACAGAAATCCCACGACCCCATCTCTCTTGGCGATCCCCATCGCTCTCTCCCCCACGACCTATGGCGGCCGATCCTCCCCTTGGCCCAAATACCAAAATCGACAGAACTTCCGCCGTCTCCACCTCCCCATTCCCCACCTCCTCTGCCCGATCTCCAGACGCGACGCAGTGGGCATGGAGGTCGACGACGCGGCGCTGCGTGGTGGGGACGGGGGCGGGGAGTCGCCCCTCATCTGGTGACTGGAGGAGTCAGTGGTGAACCGCATCGCCGCGGGGGAGCTCGTCGTTGGTATGGCGCGACAATTCGTCGGTGGGAAAAAGTGGTTTTGCTTTCCTTGGTCCAATTACAGAGCACGTGATGTCGCGGATTTATTCTTGTGGATTTAGGGCTGAATTCTCATGCCCCTCGCTGCTGTTTTTTGGCCCCCTGGGGATTTGATGTGTGCTGTGTGATGGAAATAAGTAATAATTGATGAATGCTTTCATTCTGTAATCAAAGCGGTTATGCTCGATTGTGTGATCCAGCAACAGTACAAGGGTTCTGTATAATGTTTGTTGTGTTCTACCAAATTTTAGTTTTAGGGGAGATCCACTACCAAAAACCGTAATATTTTTGTGGGTCGCCTAATTTTGCTGTCGGGCCCGCAACTAGCCCACAGGAAAAACAATTGGGTTGTCGGTCGACCCTGCACACCAGGGATATGTCCAATATTCGTGTGGGCAGAGTAAGCAACGACGTGAATACAATTCCCGGCCCACCCGAGTGCGCGAAGAATTTTCAGCCCCGCGCATCTGGAAACTGCGCCCCGCCATGGAGCCCTCTTTTCGCGGTCGTCATCGCGGCACACCCAAATCCAATCCCCGTGAATCTCCTTATCCCTTCCTTCTGCGCCACCCAATCCCTCCATGTCGTCGAGGACTCCGACCACCATCCCTCCACGTCTCCCCGCCCAGTTCCTTCCAAGGTCACCCGAGCGCCTCAACCTGCTCTCTATGACATGGATCTGTACCCGCCGGCCACCACGTCGTCGTCCCATCTCCGTTCTGAACATCACCCTGCGACACCAGCGCTTGGCCCGCTCCTCCACCACGTCTCCATCGAAGCCACCGTTGAGAATCCACCCCAACTCAAGAAGTTCACTAACATCAAGGAGGTACATGACCTAAATCTCAAAACTCGATCGTTTCCTGTTCCGAGCATCTCGGAATCCCCAAATATGGTGCAGCTCTATGAATACCCAAATCCGACTCTAGATTTGATCTATAGAACTGTGGTTTGGATGCAAATAATCCCCAAAACTAGTGCAGCTCCTTGGATCCCAAATCTCGTTATGGACTTCAGCTATGTCTTTGAGGAAATTGCAACCAACTTTTTGTCTTATTAATTAAACTAGTTTGAGGTAACCACGTATCCACAGGATCTGAAAATATACTAAGAATGGGTGGGATAGTTGGGGTATACTCATAGCGTGTTTGGTAGTTTATGGGAAAGGGACTAGGAATTTGTGAGAGGGAGTTGCCGACGGATTTACTTGGGTTGTGGACTATTTAGTCCCAATTCAGCGTTTGGTATTGGATGGGAATTATTTGTGGGAATAATTCTCATAAACAAAGAAAGGAAGGGTAGGTTACTGGAGATGTGCTCCTATTTGACGTAGATTAGGAAGTAGTTAGCGTTGGCCGGTTTGTTTAGAGGAGAAATTATGCTGCCGCTTGCAATTAGCTAGTTTGTTCGTAGTTTTTATTCTTCTTTTTCTTCTGGAGGTGGGCCACAAAATCAATAACAATATGTTTTTAGACATCAACTCCCATTCCTTCGCTGAATTACCAGGGCTCCCCAGGGTAGAGATCGATGGGAGTTGGCCCTAGTAATTCCCCTTCCTCTTCCCTGATTAAATCCCAAGTCCGTGAACCAATCAACAGATTTTTAGTCTCATTAATCTTAAACTCCCATTCCCTACCTCCAACTCCCCCCAACCAAACACGCTGTCAGGGAGTTTCAGTTAGTTCTCAAACTTTTAGTACGAATGTGTTGGATACAACTGCATGTATCCAAAATGCATGTAATGTTGTTTCAGACTATATAATAATTTTTGTTCTATTTCAATGGGATTTTTCCATTGACTTACTGTACAACACCATAATAATTCAATCTCTATTTTCTATCTCCATACATTTTGATTTTACCTACTTTAAATATGTTGACATTCAGGAAGCACTGAGCAGTTGCATTGCAAATACGAGGAACATCATCAGTGCAAGAAGTTAAAATTGAACATATAGTGCCAAATTGGAATGCAATTCCAACTTCTGCTGGTATTGGATCAAAAGATGGAAAGGTTGTTAATTCAGTTTTAGCTACTCATGTACGATTTCATGTATTATTTCAACTATGTACATAATGCTTAACTATATTGTTACTGATTCTCTCAATATGTTGTAAATGTATGCATTTTCTCAATATTAATGTATAATACTCCATTGCTAATAATATTATTGCAGATACAAGTATTGAAATACAAATTTATCTATTATTAATCCAACTCCGCAGATAGTGCTTAAGTGTACTGATTTTGCCTTTTCTAATTATTATACTTAGTACTCTCATGCCAAACATAATGTTATTGTAGATAACTGAATGCACATGCAAAATACTTTGGAATCTAGTCATCTGTGAAGGCAAGGCAAGATATATCCACAAGATTGTTCGACAACAGTCTAAATTTACTATGCAACACTCAAGTTATGCTCATTGCTTTGCACAGTGAGGAGGGATGGGGTTCGGATTAAGACAGTATTGAAAGCTAATGTGCAAAGTTTGGTTGCAAAAGGGGCGCACACAGCCACCACTTGTCCTCACTGGTTGCAAAAGCCTAAAAATGATATTTAGTTGTTCATTGAATAATGCGAATGCAACTAATTATATTTCCAAAATCTAGCGGACAACATGCACGCAACATTTGTTGAACTTACTTCCAGTAAAAAAACTGAACTAGGATGCAAGTGCCTCATTATTTATTTATGTCTATTTATTGGTTGTCCTTTATAGGATGCCATGGATCTTCTTCAAGGACGTTAAATCACATCTGTTAGTCGAGACATGGCACCGCCAGCAAAAGCAGCATTTGTAGAGAGCTATGCGGTGAGTACAATTTTACTATTGCTTTCTGTTCTTACCTGTCATATTGTGAAGTTGTTCATTGGAAGATGGAAATGTGTATTTAGTATTCTAGGATAAGTCAGCTCTGCAATATTTTTGATATGAACTTGGTCTTTGGGTTGAGTGTTACTAGGCACAAGATTGGAGACACTTAATACTCACTTTAGCTCCGGAATAGCTGTGTATGGTACACAGCTAGAATGGGTGCAGAGTTGGGTTTCGTCTATTTTCCCAATAGAAAAAATCTCACACTTGTACCATTCCTCTTTTACAGTCCGCTCGCCTTGCTTTTGTATTGGTTTCCGGAGCTTTTATATTCATGATGATGTTATTGATGCACGGTAAGATTTGTCAATCTGCTGAAAGCCTGAAATATGTGCTTGCTATGATTTGCTTGCATTCTGTCAACTAGTACTTGCTATGATTTCTTTGGCTGCTTGTGATAATTATATCAGCTAGTGCTTGCTATGATTTGCTTGCATTCTGTCAAGCAGAAACTTTGAAGTCTGTTTTTTGAGAACTCTTTGGGTGCAATGCTGGACGCACAAGTTTTGCCCCTAAATAATTGCATCGCACCAAACAAGTTTCCATGTTAATCCACATCATTAAGAAATTATATTCGCTTGTTTCGCTTTGTACATCAATAAGTAATAGTAAATACTTATATTCACTTGTTTCAACCAGAATATATTTATATTTTAGTTATGTATAAGCATGAGATAAGTGAACATCCTCATTGTAGATACAGAAACTGTAGGGCATGATTGAGTGAATGAGTATACTAGAATTCAGGAGTACCAATCGTAAAGGCAATGTTGTGGTACACCAATTAGTAATAGTAAGTAATTATGTTGGCTTGCTTTGACAAGATTCTGTCTATATTTAGTTATGGAAACGTGAGATAGGGAAACATGATTTACATAATGTGTAGATCATGACCGAGTGAATGAGTATATATTGGAGAATTCAGTATAGGTATTTTCACAAGTTTGTGATTATTTTCATGGCATGATGCTAGGGACAGCCGCTTATTTGGGCTTGTCCCTATGACTGATATTGTTAAAACTACCAGCTTGCAAATTCTAATAGTGGCTTCAAGTATTGTATGATTTTTCTAAAATAGCTAGCCGGTGGAGTAGCACGGGTTGACGACTAGTAGTTCTAATTTATTTATTACTTGTACATTATAATATTTGATTATTTTGTATGATTTCTTATGTTTGATTATTTGAATTACCAGGATAATCTGAAGCACCCAGAAGAAGTAGAGGATAGAACAGGAGGAGGGAACAATAAGCTTCGTTTATCATTGATGTTATGTGTGATCAACAAAAACTTGTGCTTCTCATCCAATCTTTGGCGAACTATGTTGATGTGTGATTATGCACTTGTTGGGCCCTTTTGTTGTACACCTGCTGCATTTGTAGAACTATTTTGTTGTGCACTTGTTGGGCCTTGAACCTTTATGTGTAGAGGAGTCAATGGATGATGTATTGTAATTCATGCGATGTGCTACCGAAATGAAATATATACAACTAATTTGCAATCTTGTACTTGTTTTTAATGGGTCTATCCTAAGATATACATGCCTTTGGCAAAATAATGCATCAGCCTAAACAATTTAGACATTTTTAATAATAAAATAACATTGGTGGAGGCCCATGTAGACTAGATTATTTAATTGGGTTGTGAAATTTATGATGATTCCATTTGGTCACTAGCAATGCAATGTCAGCACAGCCACGTCAGATCCTATGTGGCTCACACAAATGGGTAATGACCAAACCAAAATTTTGGTCAATAGAGATCTATGACCAAAATTTTAGAAAGGTCAAGTTTGTTCATTTTTGACGGCCAACTGTTGACCTTGTAAATTTGGTCAAAAGAAGGTCAATAAACAACAACAATGACAAATCAATGACCAATATAGGGAGTCATAATAGACCTTATTTCTTGTAGTGTGGATTTGTGTTGCAAACTTTCTTTTCAGGCATGCTGAGTTTGAAACATCATGTCACCAACCAGATATAAATCTCAGGCGGACATGATGTTTGGAACATTTGCCAAGAACTATAATATTGGTCTCTCTACAACATAGTAAAGTGGTGTCGTGGCTAACACACCCAGTTGGAAGACCTATTATCATTGTATCTTGTATCAGCAACATTAGCCACTTCCCGATGAGAATTTTATATGAATTATTCAAGAAGTTGTTCCTCATGGGTCTCTGTGATCCCTCGAAGTCCGACCATTACTTGATATTCTAGCTACCAAACATTACCTATAATTGGGTTATGCTATTACATCAAGAACAACATTAGAAGTGGAGTGTTAAATGTCTCTCGGTCAATCATCCAGACTTCGTTCCCCGCGACATAGCTAAGGTGAAACCTGAGAAAGTGTTGTCTTATTTTGCATATGCATCCTCCATCATTGTTCATCAAGGTAGTATGATATTTTTCCAATATCCTTGGCATGGATGTTGGTAATACCCTGATTATTATGGAACTGCTCAAGTTCTTGAGAGCATGCTCACACAATAGGTTATACCTCGGTATAGATCGGAATAAGCCTTCTGTTTGCTGGCTTCTTCTATAAATCTAGTATCCCTTCCAAACTGAGTACGACATTCTTTAGAATTCTTTCAAATGATCATTTTTGAATTGCCTAAACTTGGTATGAAGAGTTTCAGTTATCTTTATATCATAAGTAAATTATTTTTGCCACTTCAGGAAATAATTCTATGAGACACCTGCCATAAGGTGACCCGTTATGGTATGAAGGGCAATTTAAGTCCTCGCTACTTCAAAACCTTTTCACCATCTATATTAAGCATGGAATTGTTGCCTACCAAATTGAACCTTCGTCTCCTACTCTTTCCATTCCCCTAATGTGTGTTTTGAGTCTCATCTCGAGAGTTGTTCTTACATATCATTCCATGAGTTGATCGTGAGTTGCTAATCTTCGAGAAGATCGGTTCCTATAGATTTTTCTTCTTTTCATTGTTGTGTTGGATGAAGAAATCAAAGGAAAAGATGTCAAGATCAACATGATGCAATGAATAAACATCTTCGAGAAGGGCAACTGGATCAAGTAGATTGTGATGGTTTAGTGTCCCCTCTTCCTCCTACCCTACGCCTAAATTTTTGGAAGAGATTATTCGTTAGTGGGGGTGAGTTGTCACAATCCTAGAATAATGCTTGTAATTAGCTGCATCAGCGAGAATCATGCATCACCTTAAATTCAAGAAAACTGAATTGGGGAAAACTGAAGCCTCAGAATTTAAATGAAGGGGAACACAACCCTACAAATGCACTTAGTGAACCCAAAATGTATTTATCAATGTTTGACAATTTTGGTAAGGGTTTTGATACTAACCAAAAATATTGAACATTTTAAAAGAAAAAGTAGGGAATTTAATTTAAATCAATACCATATTTGAATTTGAACTTATATTCATAATTTACACTGAATATATTTTCAAATACCGTGAAATGTTTGTGTGCCTTTGGAATAATCCATTAAGAAACATAAAATTATTCGGATGATATTTGGCGCTGTTTTGAATTTTTCTTGAAGTTTAAAATGAGTGGTAAATAAATAAAAAGAAAATTAATAATAAATAAAGGGAAAACTTACGTCTTCAGCCATCCTTGCCCAGCATCTAGCCCAGCCTGCTAGCCCGTGCGAGTTATCTCCTTCATCTCCCAGAAGGCATAGGCGAAGGAGGCACGACACACGACATACGCACGCGTGCCACGCCTCCCATGTGCCTGCCTCCCCAGGCCACATTGATGCTCGGGATAAGGACACCGACATAGTATGGATCGGGTAACCTCCCCGATAGCTCCCTCCTCCACCCTCTCGCCCAATTGTCGCCATGGCCGAAGCGCCATGAGCTCGTCGCTGCCACCCGCGTGAGCACCACATGCCCCTTGCCTCAGCTTAGTGTCCCAATGCACCAAAGCAACGTCCACGATGTCCTTGCCGAGTCACGCGACCAGGAGAGCCCCGTAGTGATGACAACGACTCTCTCTACAACCTTCGGTCGCCGGTGTTGGTGTACTAAAATATGGGGGCTTTAGTACCCACAACTATACAAACGCAGTCATGGCCCCCGGACTGGCAGACCCTGTCAATCAGCACCAGCCTCGTACTACATCAAGCGAAGACCAAAAACATGCCCCCGACAAGCCACCTTGCTAGGAGAAGGGATGTTAGGCAGCAACCGTGCCCGACATGGCCCCTCCAGATCTAGAACACTCCGCCTCGTCGGACTAATTGTCAGCATGAGCGAGGTGTCGAGCGGGCGGATGGTTAGGTGGGTCTAGTTAGAGGCATGTAGTGGCTATAACGACACCCGTCCCATGGCATGTCAATCAAATATAAGGTAGCTCGGTGAACGGCACAGAAGGAGAGTGATATTTTTTCTGTAATTTTTGATTGTTCCATGCTATTATATTATCATTCTAGGATACTTTTTGAGTAATGATCTACCAATTTATATTATTTTTTAGCACTAACCTATCGACCTAGTTCCTAGTTCTAGTTCATGTCTTTCTGTGTTTTTTGTTTCGCAGAGAATCCATATCAAACCGACTCCAAACGCAATAAAAATTTACGGAGATTTTTTTCGAATATATGTTAATTTTGGGAGTCAGAATCAACGCAAGACGATGCTCGAGGCAGGTGCGGCCTGATGACTTGTGACCACCCCTTAAGTCAGTTAATGCTCTCCTTCTGCCACAAGGAAGATATTTTCGCAACAGAATTCCCCCCAAGATTTTAGGCCGGTCGGAGTTACGGATCTCCAGATATTTAAGAAATGGTGAAGAGCGAGAAAACAGGAGAGAAACAGAGAGAGACAAAGAGTGATCCAATCCCAAAGGGGGTGCTACCCTCTGGGTGCAATAGCAGCCATGGACCCGAGGAGAAACCCTCCTCCCACCTACGGAGGAAGCCAAGGAAGAATAAGAAGGAGGCGGCTCTCCCCCCTCTCTCTCGGTGGCGCCAGAGCACCGCCGGGGCAACCATCATTGCGGCGATCTACACCAACAACTTCTCCGCCGTCACCACCACCTCTCGCCTCCTCTATATAGAGGTGTAAAACCTCTCTTCCCTGCCATAATGTCTACTTGGACATGCTCCTTAATGCTATATATTATTATCTAGTGATGTGTGGTTATCCTATGATGTTTGAGCAGATTTCTTTTGTCCTACGGGTTAACTGTGATATGATGTTATTGATATGAGTTGTGTGTTGATATGGTGTTGTCCTAAGGTGCTTTCCGTGAGGCGCACACCTGAAGGATTAACACTGGAGGGTTTGCAATATATTCATAATTCGCTTATAGTGGGTGGCTAGAGTGACAGAAGCTTACACCCGAGTAAGGGAGTTGGGCGTGTATGGCAGTAAAGATGACTTGTTGTTTAATGCTATGGTTGGGTTTACCTTAATGATTTCTAGTAGTTTCAGATTCTTTCTAGAGGTCCAATCATAAGTGCATATGATCCATGTACGTAAATTGCGTTAGCGTATGCCTCTCCCTCATTGCATACGATAAGTATCTATTTTGTTTTTTATTAAACCAGAAATGAAATTTTCTTTCCTTGTTCTTTATTACTCCCTCTGTAAACTAATATTGGAGTGTTTAAGTAACTAAAAGAGTGATCGAAACGCTCTTACATTAGTTTACGGAGGGAGTAGCTTGCAAACCTATCTATTACACCTACTAAGTACTTCTAGTTCCTTTTCCGCAAAGTAGTTTCATACTTGTTCTAGGTAAAATAAGCGCTAGCTTGCGTACAGTTTTATTGCTGGTCAATAGAACTTGAGAGAATATTATTATACCATTGGATCCTCGTTGGGTTCGACAATCTTACTTATAAAAAAGGTAACAAACGATCCCCTGCACTTGTGGGTTATCAGAGAGGCAGACCTTGCAGGGAGTATCGCTAGCGTGCCACCTCACGGTGCATTTAATGTGTCTCTATCTATCCGTCACAGTTAGGTATTTCCCACAAAAAGACCAATTTACATCATGGATAGCATGTCACATCAAAAATTAAGTTTTTATTGTTTACCTAATCGAGGACGAGCATGAATTAAGCTTAGGGATGCTTGATACGTCTCCAACGTATTTATAATTTTTGATTATTCCATGCTAATATACTATCATTGTAGAATAGTTTTGGGTTATTTATTTACCAAATTGTATTACTTTTCAGTACTAACCTATTGACCCAGTGTCTAGTGTGAGTTGTTGCTTTCTACATGTTTTCACTTTTCAGGTTTTCCATACCAAACAAAGTCCAATTGACCTCAAACTGTTCGGTGATTTTTTTTGGACCAAAAGAAGAGCAACAATCATTGGAGGAAGGCACGTATCCACATGAGGGCCCCACAAGCCATCACAATGTGGCCTAGGGGGCGCACCCTATTATCTTGTGGGACCCTCAAGGCCCTCCCGACTCCTTTCTCTCACTTATAAATTCTATTATACCCTAAAAACAGTAGAAGGAGTCCCGAAACACTTTTTACGCCACCGCAAGTATGTGTTCAAATGGGAGGCCATATGGAGCTCCGTTCCAACACCCTACCGGAGGGTGATCAATCATGGAGGGCCTCTTGAACAACCTTGGTGCCCTCACGATGATGTGTAAGTAGTTCACCACACACCTACGGGTCCGTGGCCAGTACCTAGATGGCAATCTCTTTTTCTTGATATTTAATACAATGATCATCACATCTTCGCTTTGATCTACATGACGTAATTCCTTTTGTGAGGTGCGTTTGGTGGGATCCGATGAATTGTGGGTTTATGTTCAAATTATTCCTGACAAATATTGAAGTCTCCTTTGAACAATTACATGATTCTTATGCGCATGATTATGATAGCTTCGTAATTCTCTCTGATCTATTGAAATTGTTTGTCCAACTAGATTGATATTTCTTTTATGAGAGAGGTGCATTGTAGTAGGTTCAACCTGGCAAATTTCTATATCCTAGTAACAGAAGGGACAAGTTGCGTCTTTGTGTTCATGCTACTAAGGATAAAACGATGGGTTTTATTTATATTGGTTCAGTTTACGTTGTCTACATCATGCCATTGTTCTCCATGCATTACACTGGTTTACTTAATACTCTAGATGCATGATGGATAGCGGCTGATGAGTGGAGTAATAGTAATTGGTGCAGGAAGGAGTCGGCCTATATGTTTATGGACGTTATGCCTACATACACATGATCATTTCCGTTAATGTCGCATAACTATCCGCTTTTGTATCAATTGCCCAACAGTAATATGTTTACCCACCGTATGCTATTTTTCATGAGAGATGTCATTAGGGTAAACTATGGCCCCCAGGTTTGTTCACAACGTATATAAAAAACCTTCAATACCTTTCTTCCATTTACTTTTTTATTTAATCTTGCTGTCCACAATTATGTACACACCTCACTCACTTGCAAATAACAAGAACAAGAAGATTGACAACCCTCTTGCCCGCGTTGGGTGCAAGTTGTTTGTTCTTTTTTGTGCAGCCGCTGAAGAAGGTTCTAGTTGATAGTACTACTAGTTCGATAAACCTTGGTTTCAAAACTGAGGGAAATACTTACTCATATTGTTCTACAATTACCCGTTCCTCTTCACGGAAAATCCAACGCACATCACAAGTACCAGGAAAATTTCTGGCGCCGTTACCGGGGAATATCATCACCAACTACCACGTAACTCCACACAAATTTTCTTTCACTTGTTATCCTTTTTATTTGCTTGCATATTTAATATGTCTCCTGAAAAATAAAAATATAAATTATTTACCTTTGCTTGTCACTAGTTTGCATCTTTGCTCTCTAGTTTACTTGCCTAGTTATGCTATATTTGTCTTTGTAACACCAAAATAGAAATTAAAATGCAAAAATAATGATAAATGGATCTTCATCCACTTGCTAATCTTTTCAAAAGACACGTTTATGTTAAAACAAGTACTAGTGAGAGTGCACTATATTATCTTTATGAGGTCTTGCTTGAAAATGATAAATCTAAAAATTGTGAAATTTATAAAGTGGTTCATGATAGTCCCTTGAATAAAAAGCATGATTACTATATTGTTTAATTTGAATATGATCCTACATGTAATCATTATGAGAGAGGCAAATATGGTTATAGAAATTTTCAAGTTACTCACTTACCTCTCTTCATATTCAAATTGTTAAGGCTTCATTCTTCCTACTTGTTTATGCTAGACACTTCTTGTCTTGACAAAATGTTTGCCTATAAAATGCCTATGGATATGTTAGACTTAAATGTTCATGTCACATGTTTTAAGATTCTCTCTTTGTGATTTAATACTTGTGTTTTATGTGAGCATCATTGAAATTTCAAGCCTATATTAATGGCTATAAAAAGTGCTTGCTGGGAGACAACCCAATAGTTGTCATTTTTTCATGTTTTTTTGTGATAACATGATTATTTCCTTTGCAATGATTGTGTTTTTATGTTTTAGTTAGTGTTTGCGCCAAGTAAAGCCTTTGGGATGATTTGTATGATTAGTAGAACTGATACGGTGCAAAAACAGAAGCTTTAACGTCCAGTGTAGAATTTCTATGATTTTACTAGAATGTATTTTTAAGCTGAATTTTTAAAATTTTATTTCTATATAAATTCCTCGGGACTTCCTAATTTTTCACAATTTTTGGAGTTATAGAAGTATAGGTTCATTACAGATTACTACAGACTGTTTTGTTTCAGTCAGATTCTGTTTTTGCTTGCATAGTTTGCTTCTTTTGATGATGATGTGGATTGTATAGGGCTATAAGCAATGGAGAAGTTACAATACAGTACCCTATGCTAAAAAAATCAACTTATAACACCACGTGAAAGTATTTGATATGTTGCTTATACTAACGGATCTCACGAAGTTTTATTGTGTTTTGTGTGACTGAAGTTTTCAAGTTTTGTGTATTATCCCGATGGACAAAGATTAAGGAGCATTAAAAGCCTAAGATTGGGGATGTACAATGCACCCCAAGGTAATATTCTAGGAAGACTCAAGCATCTAAGCTTGGGGATGTACCGGAAGGTATCCCCTTTTTTCATGTCAATCCATCGGTATGTCTACATTTTTATTAATCACATGATATGAGTTTTGCTTTGAGCGTCGTCCATTTTTGTTTGATTTTACTTTCAGTTTGCGACAACCGTTGTTTGTTGGATACACCTATTTGAGAGAGATACCACATCATCACAATTTGTTAGAATACTCTATGTGCTTCACTTATATCTTTTCAGCTTAGCAGTTGCTCTAGTACTTCACTTATATCTTTTTGAGCATGGTGGCATGTAGATTTTATAGAAATATTATGCTCTCTTTCTTAAATTATATTTGTTTGAGAGTTAATTTAGTTGGGATGGTAATTTTCATGGGTTAGAAGACTAGATAAAAAATAATGGATTTTCAATGAGTGATATTTAAAACCATCATGTAGCACATACAGAGAAATTATGAGTTAATGATTCTCATGTGCTGATACGAAAAAGGTGTGAGTGCATTATTATGAATTCAGAGAGGTGTCAATATTAAGAGATGTTAAACTTGTTGTTCATCCAAAAATTTAAAATTGTGATGATGTGTGAGCATTTGTACTCCTAGTCAAAATCCTAGTGTTGTTTTGAGTCGCAGTCACCCGATGGTAAATTCCTACCAACCCTCTCCCTCGGGGCATGCAAGTATTACTTCGATTGGTGATAAAATTAATAAAACTTTGCAATAAGTACATGAGTTTTTCATGAGTAATGTGAGAACATGGATATACGCAATCCCACCTCCTCATATTTGGTACCGTGCATCGCCTATTCTCACCTTGAGGATCGGTGCAACTTTCGCCAATGCATCCAAACTATTTGACATGACACACTCTGTTGCACATAAGACTTTTTATATCCTCCTCGAAACAACCACCATACCTACCTATGATGGCATTGTCGTAGCCATTCTGAGATATATTGCCATGCAAATGCCATCATCACTTCACATTACTAGTTTGTTCATCATCATAATGCTTTACATGATCATATAAAGCTGACATAGTATTTTTGGCAAAGCCACCATTCACCATATTTTTGATACATGTGACACTAGATCTTTGCTCATCCTGGTATACCACCAGAGGCATTCATACAGAGTCATATCGTCCAATCAGTTTTCATACTGAGTTGAAAGTAAATAGAAGTGTGATGACTATCACTATTAGATCAATGTCCAGTGAGGAAATAAAAAATGGGTAATGCAAAATGATCCCACCATGTAAAAATGATGAAAATAAATAAATGAATGGGAGAAAAAGAGAGAAGGGACTTTGCTACTATCCTTTCCCACACTTGTGCCTCAAAGTGGCACCTTGTTCTTCATATAGAGAGTCTCATGTTATATCATTCATATGTTAGTGGGAATCACTTCTTGATAAACTTGTCTTGTTTAATCTGATGACGGGCTTCCTCAAATGCGTGAGGTCTTCATGAGCAAGCAAGTTGGATGCACACCCCAACTTAGCTTCAGTGGATCTTTCACACACCTATACCTCTAGTGCATTATTTGCATTGCAATCCCTACTCCTTGCATCGATATCTATCGATAGACATCTCCGTAGCTTGTTTGTACGCCTAGTTAATGTGAGACCATATTCTCCATTTTTTACCCCTCTGCAAGCTACGACCATATTCTATTCCACCTTTATGCTATGTCCAATGGTTCATGCTCATGTATTGCGTGAAGAATAAAAAGTTGATGCATATTGAAAAAGTTAAGATCCTAGTTCCTGATTTGGACACCGTGGTGCTTGACATTTGTATCGATGCGGTGAAGCTGGAGCCATGCCTTGATAATATAATAAGATAAAATGGGGTAAGACAATCTTTGAGGATTGTATACATTGAAATATTAATAATTTTGTTGCTTATACCTATAACTATTGTTGTGTTAATGTTTGTTAATTCATCATTTCTCAATGAGCATACATGCATAAGGTTACATCATGGATAACATGTCACATCAAAATGTTGTTTTTATTATTTACGTACTCCAGCACGAACAGGAATTAAGCTTGGGGATGCTTGATACGTCTCCAACATATCTATATTTTTTTGTTGTTCCATGCTCATATATTATCATTATAGAATACTTTTGGGATATTTATTTACCAATTTATATAATTTTTATTACTAACCTATTGATGAGTGTATCACTCGAGTTGCTGCTTTCTGCATGCTTTTCACTTTTCAGGTTCCCATACCAAAGAAATTCGAATTGACCTGAAAGTTTTTGGTGTTTTTCTGGACCAAAAGAAGAGTAACAAGCATTGGAGGAATGTTGGAGGCTACACGAGGTCCCCACAAGCCATCACGGCACGGCTGGGGATGCCCTTTTTTGCTTATAAATTCTCTTATACCCTAAAAACATTTGAAGGAATCCTAAAACACTTTTTATGGTCCAGCAAGTCTTTGTTTCGATGGGAGGCCATTTAGAGCTCCATTCCAGCACCCTGCTAGAGGGGGGATTGATCACAGAGGGCCTCTTCATCAACCTTTCTACCCTCACAATGTTGTGTGAGTAATTCCCCACAAACTTACGGGTCCATTGCTACTACCTAGATGACAATCTCTCTCTTGATCTTCAATACAATTGTCATCACATATTCGCTTTGATCCACAAGATGTAATTCATTTTGGTGTGTTTGTTGGGATCCGATGGATTGTGGGTTTATGTTCAGATTATTCATCATAAATATATGGGTCTCCTCTAATAATTTATATTATTCTTATGTGCGTGACTATGATAGCTTCGTAATTCTCTCTGATCTATTGAAATAGTTTGGCCAACTAGATTGATATTTCTACACTGAGATAGGTGCCTTGTAGTAGGTTCAACATGGCGAATTTCTATAGCCCAGTGACAGTAGCTGACAAGATGCGTCTTTGTGTTGCTGCAACTAAAGAAAAAATGATGGCGTTTATTAATATTGCTTGTGTCTACATCATGTCATTGTTCTCCATGCATTACTACATTATACTTAATACTCTAGATGCATACAGGATAGCGGTCGATGAGTGGAGTAATAGTAATCGGTGCAGGCAGGAGTTGGCCTATTTGTTTATGGATGTGATGCATATATACACATTATCATTGCCATGAATATCGTATTACTATTTGCTTTTCTATCAACTGCCAAACATTAATTTGTTTACCCATCGTATGTTATTTTTCATGAGAGATGCCATTAGGGAAAAATATGGCCCCCGGGTCTATTCACAACGTATATAAAAAACCTTGAATACCTTGCTGCCATTTATTTGTTTTTATTTTATCTTGCTATCTACAATTATATACAACCTCACTCGCTTGCAAATAACAAGAACAAGAGGATTGACAACCCTGTTGCCCGCATTGGGTGCAAGTTGTTTGTTCTTTTGTGTCCAGCCGCTGAACATGGTTGTGGTTGATATTCCTATTGCTTCCATAAACCATTCTTTTATTACTAAAGGAAATGCTCACCCACATTGTGCAGAATTAACCCGTTCCTCTTCACGGAAAACCCAACACAGATCACAAGTATCAAGAGCGCGGCCACGACACTGCATGAAACTTCCGCGAACTGTGACCCAGACCCAACCGTCATGACGTCTCAAAATGCATGGGCGAGTTCCAGAGGCGGTACTGTGGAGGCGGCGGATGATGCAGCTAACGCCATTACTAACGTTGCGGCGCATACGGCGGCGCCTCTACAGTGCACTTCGCAAGACCATCACAATCAACACCCGGGTGTAGGCAACCCTGATCGGCGTGCGGACAAGACCCCTACATAGAAAGTTCAAGCTACGCGTGGAAAGCATCATCCACAACCTCCTTCTGAGAACGGGCAATGGACTACAACGAGCAGAGGTGCTCGTTCTCGCATTGCTAGGAGTTAGAGCACCACCCATGCCTCAAACCAGGGGGAAGCCTTGGTGTAGGACTAGCTGCTTCTGAACTTCCCAGCCACGCTAGAAAACATGCAAGAGTGGAGGGAGACCATCCAGAGTCTACTCAGCTTCACAAACAATGACCGGCTGGATGCAGAGGAAATCTCGCAGACACGTCATGTAGCCTCGACAAGGTGTACCATCGGACGCGGTGCCAGTGGAGCGCCTACAGTGCAGTCACCCAATGACTTCAATCAACCAACGGGACCTACGTGCAGGACGAGATGTCCCACGCCTCGGTAGACAGGCAGATGAAGAAGGATCAATGCCAGGTGTTGAAAGACAGTCACAAGGAGGACGTGCGGACCACCATCGAAGGGTGACGAGAGACATGTCACCAACTGGACGGTCACATTGATGCACTCGTCGACGAGCCAGCGCCGGAAGCACTCGACGGCCTACCTTATGAGGTGGGTTGTCTCGCCTTCAGCCGCGAGCTAAGGCAAGTCCCTTGGCCTTCTAGCAAAGCATTCAAGGTGGAGCTATTGGACAAGTACAACGGTAAGATCAGCCTGTCAGAGTTCCTTGGCATCTACTCCATCGCGATGCAGGCTACCGGGGGACGTGACAAAAATGTTCTCGCCAACTACTTCCCTTCGCGCTCAAGACTTACATGAGGAGTTGGCTGATGAACTTGCCAGAGGGATCTATCTCCTCCTTGGTGGATCTATGTAATAAGTTCGTTGGTGCCTACCACGGTGCAGGGTCGACACCTATGGGAATCAACGTGAAACCCTTGTGATCGTAGGGTGGGGAATGGTGACGTGAAGAGAAGAGCTAATGATCAGCACCCGGCAAGCCTTTTTACCCAGGTTCGGGGCACTTACGCGTAAAACCCTACGTCCTGCCAGTCTGGTTGTATTAAGCGTGTTGTTGTTGATTGTTACAATGACCATTGATGATCGCTTTATGGGTCAATGTCCAAAGAGTGTAACCCATTATGGATGAGCTAAGGGCCTCCTTTTATAGGCAAAGGGGTCACCTACAGTGCTCGATGGTAGGTTCACGAGGAGTTACAGTGAACTTAGAGCGGTGCTTATCCATCTACTGCTCTCAGGTGCATTAAATGCACATCTTGTCCTTGTCTGCGGTATGCTGGTGAAGACATGTATCCAGGTGCTTCGACACTTGGACGCTGCGCTGGCGCATGCGAAATGCACTGGAACTTGGGGGCGGTGGCACTGTGGCAAGGGTGGTTGCCCACCAGTGGCCACCCTCGTCATCCCGACAAGGAGGTTGACGGTCCTTGGGTCTTCGTCCCGGCAAGGGAGCTTGCCGGGGGCTTCGGTCGTCATACCGGGAAGGGGGCTTGTCGAGGTCTTGTACTTGGTGAGTTCACCACGCCCACTAAATGGGCGTGGTCTAGGTCATCTTCCCGGCAAGGCAGGCTTGCCGGGGCCTTGATAATCTTGTGGGTTGTATCTTGACTCGGTCCTGCCATGCTCTGCCGGCAGGGGCTCTTTGCGCCCGTGCACAAGTCTGGGGCACTAGGGACCCCAGTCTTTAGTGCACCGACAGGAGCCCCCGAGCTTGGGCCACACACGCATGCGATGCGTTGTTGGACCAGGCCCAGAGAGGTGCACGGGCCTTCGTGGTTGGATCCGTTGGCGGTTTCTTTTCCCCACATCGCGCATCGGATGCGCGAAGTGGGAGGTCATGCGCGCAGTGGCCTTGGTGGCCGCGAGCGTAGAGAACCGTTGGTCGAGTAGGCAAAGGGTCGGACCGCGTCCCCATAAGAGGGGGAAACACGAGATCTCCTAGCCCACTGTTCCCGGTCCTTTTCCAATCTCAAACGCCGCCGCCGTCGTATCCCTTGTCTAGAGCTTTCCCACACCTCCCTTTCCTCCCTGAGGTTCTGCTTCGGGCGAGAGCGTCCATCTTCCGTCGTCGCTATGCCGCCGAAGGCCTCCAGGGGAAAGGGCGCTGCCACGAAAAAGGAGTTGGCGAGGCTGCGGAAGAAGTGCGCCTACTTCCCCAAGGGTCTAGATATGGCCACTCTGAACATCCGCTACCAGATCATGTGGGATGTCGAGACGAAGGCGCATCCGGCCACCCCACATGCTCCTCGAGACGGGAAGTAGGGGCGGGACCGGTTCCCCTTCTTTGCCGATTATTTCTTCTGCGGGCTTTGCCCACCATTCTCAGAGTTCTTCGTCGACCTCATGCATACCTACGGCTTCCGCTTCCTCGACTTCACGCCGAACGCGGTAACATGCATGTACATCTTCGCGCACCTCTGTGAGAACTTCGTTGGGATCACCCCCAACACAGCTCTCTTCCGCCAGTACTTCACTCCTCGCATTCAGGGCAGGGAAGCCCTTTCGGCTCCATTGCCTGGGTCCCAAGGACTGGGTGCAAGGCGGCATACCCGGGTGGTACCCTTCGTGATAAGTGGGACGAGTGGTGAGGGAAATGGTTATGGATTCGTCCGGGGGGTACCTTCCCTGGTGTGAGCACAGGACCTCCAAGATTGGGTCCCGGGGAGAGGGTTGGAGCGATCTGTCCCCTGACGATGATAAGCTGACCATCGCCACCACCAGGATCCTGCGCCTCAGGGTTGCAGGGTTGACGATGGATATGGTGGCCGCCGATTTCAGCCACAGGCGCATCGCCCCCTCCAGTACAGGGGAGAGAGGCCGGCTTCGTCCTTTGTGAACGCAGCGGATGTCATGCGGATGCGACCGGGGGTGGACAACAATCTGACAACCATGGAACATGGGTACTTCTGTCAGAAGTTGTTCAACTCTGAGTTGAAGACCTGGCTGCTGTCGGGGCTCTTTCCGTTGTGCAACATCTCGTCCCTGAGCAGTGTCACGGCGATGGTGCTAGACTGCGATGCTCACGGCATGGTTGCAACCTGGCTAGAGCCTGCGGCGGAGGTTATCTTGTCTTTCTTCAGTGGGTTATCGAAGGTCTCCATCCGAGAGGAAACCGGCCTCATCCGCGAGACCACCGTCGAGGAAGAAGCGTACATCACACGCCGGGTGGAGGAGCCTACCCTCGCCCTCCAGGCTGGGGACGTGGGCTTCCATGACGGGGAAACGACTGGTGAAGAGATGTCGCCACAAGCGGAGTTTGCCGGGGGGCGGGAGCTCGGCTGTTGGAGGTCGCCTAGAGGAACGGGTGCTTGTCGCCGAGGCACAGGAGGAGGAGGAGGAGACGGAGGAGCCCTTGGTTCGCCAGAAACCCAGGCGAGTGCTCCGTTGCGTTAGCAACAATATCCCGGTCCGCTAAGGCCCGCCTATCGCACCCGCCAAACGTTCGAGGGCAGCGCCCCCCTCGACGAGCGTGGGGGCGGAGGTGGATTATGAAATCTCAACTCTAAGCTCAAAGGAGGAGAAGGAGGACGAGTAAGAGTTCGATCTCCTGTCCCCCCCCCATCCTTACTTGCTTGGTGCTTTTACTGATTTGATGATGCCATCCACCCGTAGGGACACCCAAACGCTGGCCCAAAGTTTGGTGAAGAGGGCCGGGGTGTCGGCCACCATCGAGCCGTCGGCGAGGGCGGATACATCGGCTGGTGGGATGCCCCGACAAGCCCCAGGTGGCCAGCCGATGACGATCCCTTGGTGGATGCTGATGCGCCGGCCGGTGATGGGCCCCCAGCAAGCGCCATGGAGCCAACCAGTGAAAACCCTTTGGTGGACATTCTGGAGGATTCGCCGGCGCCATGACCACTCCCGTGGCCAGCCCCCCGCAAAGCCCCCAGTGTGCATCATCGGAGCCTGCGGAGTTCGAGGACGTGCCCCCGTCCATGGATGATGCCGGGAAGGGGACAACTACCATGTGCGAGCAGGAGGAAGGTGAGTGTTTGTCCAGGAACATCTGCAAGTTGGGCCTTGATTTTTCTTCTTGATTAATTCATCTGATCTTGATTATGCATGTCCTCTTCCCGCGCCACAGATTCTTCTCCTACGGAGGATATGGACGTTGACGCCGTGGGTATGGAGACCGCCCGTGAAGCTGCAGCTGAAGCTTTCGAGGCAACAGTGTACGAGGCCGCCCATGAGGAACGGGAGCAGGAGCAGGATATCCAAGAGCCTGCTGAGGGGTCCATCGAGGGCCCGGAGGCGTGTCCTGATGACTCTTCGCATGCCGGGGCGAGCATACTGCCAGGGGCGAGGTGTCCCAGCCCACTGGAGGAGAGACAGTCACCGGTCAGCCTCCCGGGCCCGAGGATACCTTGGGTAGAGCGTACTTCCGCGTCGGCGAGGAGACGTTCGTCGTCCCGGCAGGGGCGGAGCAATCGAGGATCTTCATTGAGGGAGAGAGCGTCGATGCGGAGCTTTCCACTGGCATTGGTCCCAGCCCCTCGGTGGGGTTGGGAGCCGGCAGTGGAAAGCTCAGCGACGAGCAGCTCTTCTTGTCCATGAGGGACCACGTCGGCCAGCTCCAAGCCTTGTATCGCGCTAGGAGGGAGAAATTGGTCTCCCGGGAGGCGGTTATCAAGGCGGCGGAGGAGGCGTTTGAGAAGCGTTTCGAGGAAACGCTAGCTCACTTCGACGAGGCCTACAAGGCGCTGCAAAACGAGCGCGAGAAGCTAAAGGCCGAGGACCAAGCAATCAACCTTCGGTTCGATGATGTCCAGAAGGAGGAGGAAGAGTCTCGGCGCCGAATCTCAGCCGAGTAAGCTCGCCTCACCAATATCCGGATCGGCCTAGAAGACTATGAGAAGGAGCTTACCTCTCGCGAGCCCGCGCTCAGTGAGTGGCTCCGCACCAAGGACGAGGAGGTCAAGGAACTGGTGGCACAGCGTACTCAGGAGCTTGCAGACCACTTCAAGAGTGACCTCGATGCTTAGCCTTCAGAACATGCCGGCAAGCTCCAAGAGGCCATCGACCGAGCGTCTGCCACCAAAGTCGCCAAGGATGGGTTCACCGGGATGGCGAAAGATCTCGAGGAAGAGCTCGGTGGCCTCCGAGAGAAGGTATCAGCGCTCTCTTCTACAAGGGACGAAGCCCTCGCCAGCATGACGCATGCTGAGGCCACTGCAGCTAACATGTACGCCCGGCTTCGTAGCGCTAATGCCTCCCTGGTCGCCGTGCAAAACAGATTGGCTCCTATGGAGAAGGTACACAAGGAGGGCGCGGCCCGGGAGGAGGATTTGGCTCGGAGGCTCTAGGTTTCGGTGGAACAGCTCAATGTCGCCTCCGCCGACCACAATGGGTACGTGGAGCCCATCAAGTTGTGGATGGAGTGCCTTGTTCACGCTGCATCCATTATTGCCGATCAGCTGGCCACCATGGATCTCCAAGGCCCCGGCTATTCTCCTTCTCCCGGGGCTCCTCCGAGCATCAATTTGGCTTTGTTCTTCGAGAGTCTGACCGATACCCTGAAGCGTCTCCATACCGACGAGGCGATGGGCTGGTGAGCGAGGCCCGACGGCTGCGCCGAAACGTCCTCCTCAAGGTGCTCACCACGCTAGCGTATAGGAACCCCGATCTCAACCTCTCCTTGGTACGCATGTCGAAGGACATGGACCTCAAGCCTTTTGAGGAGAAGGTCATGTCCATCGTCGACAGGGTTGACCGAGTTAAGAGGGTGCAAGATTCACTTCGGGACTAGCCCACGTGCCCCTTGTTACTGCAATCTGTGCTTTGAACATAATTACTGTTATTTGTAATATACTTAGTGCTTCGCTCAAGAAAGCAGTGTTTCTCTTCCTCCACAACCCCTTTCTCTCTCTTTTTTTATCGTGGTCCGCCTTTGTGTTTTTGCCACGGAATCGTTAGCGCGATCGGCATTGTCGCGAGCACCTTAGGGGGGCGGTATCTTGACGGAGTCGTCATTACCAACAAGGTGTTTAGCTCCCCGCTGGGCTTTGCCATGGGTCGTCGAGCATGCTTTTTACAAAAGGGGTGTGCCGGAAAAGCCACCTCAGTTGTTGAGCGTGCTTCGAGACGACGTCTGGAAGGCTTATGACAGTGATCCCCAGCGCACAGGTTTTTCCACGTGAGAGGATTGAGGATGCTTAGAGAGGAGAGGGATGTACTTACCCGACGACTTACTCAAAGTGTTTGCAACTTATCTTTCGGCTGCGTTTACTTTTTTCGGCCTCGAGTGGATTATCTTGGCTCTTGCTACTGCTGTGGGCGTCCCCACTATCTCCCCCCCCCCGGCAAACTTGTGCTTGGGGTTGTACCTGTCTTTCAAGAGAAAGAAAGAAGGGAAAATATCTGTCGGGGCTATGGTCCCGTTGTTAGTTTATGCATTTCACAAAATCATAGATGCATGCATGTTTTCTATCATGAGAATCTATATGATGATGTGAAATGTTATGCTTTATTTGACTGCGCTCAGGGTCTTCGCTTGGCTTTGTACAAAGGATTACATGCAACTACGGCAAGACTTGTACAAAATGTGGTCGTTGGTCAGCCCGGCAACCTCTCCCTACGGGTAGAACTTTCGAAGATGCCCATTGTTCCAGGAGTTGCTCACCGGTAAGCCATCTTCGATCTCCAGGCGGACAGCGCCAGGCCTGGTGACTCGCACTACCCAATATGGGCCTTCCCACTTTGGCGTCAACTTGTTTGTATTCTTGGCCGACTGAACGTGCCGAAGAACAAGGTCCACTTCCTCAAGACTTCTGGCTCGTACCTTGCGGCTATGATAGCGGTGCAAGGCTCGCACAGCCGCCTGAATCCGGCTCTCGTCGAGGAGCACTGCGTCGTCTAGACGCAATTTCTCTTGCACAAGCTCGTCATAAGCGAGCACCCAAGGTGACCCATAAGTGAGTTCCATGGGAAGAATTTCTTCTGCCCTGTAGACCAGGAGAAGGGTGTCTGGCCGGTGGATCGATTTGGTGTCATTCTGACCGACCAAAGAACTGCTGGCAGTTCATCAATCCAGTGCTTTCCATGCTTGCGCAGCTTGTCAAAAGTCCTGGTCTTGATCCCACACAGTACCTCAACATTTGCTCTTTCGGCTTGACCGTTGCTCCTCGATAGAGAGACGGCAGCAAAGCATATTTTACTGCTGAGGTCCTGGGGGTATTGCATGAAGATGCGGCTCGTGAACTCGGTGCCATTGTCGGTGATGACCCCGTTCGGGACGTCAAAGTGACAGACTAGCCCCTTGAAGAACTTGACGGCTGATTGCGTTGTTACCTTTCTCACTGGCTCCACTTCTGGCCACTTTGTGAACTTGTCGATTGCGACGTACAAGTACTCAAAGCCCTCGGCGGCATGGGGAAGGGCCCGAGAATATCGAGCCCCCAGACCGAGAATGGCCATGAGAGAGGGATCGTTTGGAGAGCTTGTGCTGGTTGATGAAGCTTTCTTGAATGGAACTGGCACGCTTCACATTTGGTTACTAGTGCATTTGCATCCTGGAGGGCTGTGGGCCAGAAGAAACCTTGTCGGAATGCCTTGCCGGCAAGGGCCCTTGACCCTATGTGGGATCCACATATTCCTCCATGTATTTTGGCCAACAGCTCTAGTCCTTCCTCCCGGGGAATTCACTTCAGCTTCACATCGTTCAGTCATCTTCTATAGAGGGCATCATCCACGAATTGGTACATGCACGACTGGCGGGCTACTTTTTTTGCTTCTTCGGGTCCTTCAGGCAATTCCCCAGTCTAGAGGTATCGGACTATGTGTTGCGCCCATGCCGGAGCGTGGGGCTCCATGCGAAGGACTAATGGCATGTCTTCTGTTGTGTGGGATCCCCCCCGGCATGCTCTGCTTCTGGTCCGGCAACTTCTTCCGTGGCGAGGTTCTTGCCGGGGCTTCTTGGTAGGTTTACCAGGAAGTACTTGTCGGAGTTAAGCTTCTTCCTTTTTTCTTGTTTGGTTGATGGTGCCATGGAGGGTTGAGTCAATCGTATCACAAAATTCCTGGTTCCACGGGAACTTTAAGTGTTGCACGCTTGAAAAGGTCATTTGCGATGGTGTTTTCGGCACGGGGTACGTGCTCCATCTGTAGACCGTCCAAGCGTTCCTCCAACTTTCTCACCTCCTCCACGTAGGCTTCCATCAACGGGCTCTGTTAGTCTTTGTGGACTTGCCGGATGACCAACTGGGATTCACTTATGATGATGAGCTTCCGAATTCCAAGGTTTGTTGCGATCCTGAGTCCGACAAGCAACCCTTCATACTCTATGGTGTTGTTGGTGGACTTCTCCCGGGGGAAATACATCTGGACCACATACTTGAGATGAACTCCGGTAGGCGCGACCAACAGCACACTAGCCCCGGCGCCCTGGAGGGAGAACGCTCCATCAAAGTACATGACCCATTCCTGATGTGATTCCTTGTCCAGGAGGGTTGATTCTGGTATTTCTTCGTCTGGCGACGGGGTCCATTCCGCAATTAACTCCCCAAGTCCCTCCTCTGTATGGTCGAGATGCTCTCGAACTTGAGGCTGAAGCTGGACAACTCCAACGCCCACTCCACTATCCTTCCAGTTGCATTGGGGTTTCGCAAAACTCTTTGTAGCGGGAAGCGAGTGACGAAGGTTATCTCATGTGCTTGGAAGTAGTGGCGTAACTTTGTTGAGGCCATGAGGATGCCAAAGAGCAACTTCTGCACCCTGGAATATCTCGTTCTGGCCCCTTGTAGGAGGGAGCTGACGAAATAGACCACTACTAGAAAAACGGCTATAGCTAATATGGATATTAATGGCGCAACATGTATGTGGTGCGCCATTGCTATATAGCAATGGCGCACCAGATATAGGTGCGCCATTAATGGCCATATTACTAATGGCGCACCTGGTGTGTGGTGCGCCATTACTAGTTTTGACCTGGCCCCACACCCTTCCCAGACTTAGCAGTGGCACACCAGGGGAAAGTGCGCCATTACTAGTTTTAACTAGTAATGGCGCACCGCACCCACGGTGCGCCACTACTAACAAAAAAAATTCTGTTTTTTTTCAAAACTAGTAATGCCGCATTCTTACGAGGTGCGCCAGTAGTAATCCTGGTTACTAAAGGCGCATTCTCTGGAGGTGCGACATCGGCAACCTAAGAGCAGGTAGATATTTTTTACAACCACTTACCACACTCACTCCCCCCCCCCACTTCATTCTCTCCACCTCTACCAAGCTTGTTGGTCTCAGCTGCCTCCTCCTCCTCCTCCTCACCTCATTTGCACCATAGATTCACCCAACTTACGTGGTTAAATTTCCTTTTTTTTTGATAGGTAAGTAAGGGGAAAGCTTTCTTTATGTTCTATATCTACTTTTTTCTACCTCCAACGTACACATTTTTTATGGCCTAGATCTACGTATGTTTGTGGTGTTGCATATGTTCGTGTTTGCAAGTACCGGTATTTGAAATGCGATAGTTGCCAATATTTTGCCAGAATGTTGATTCATTTCCGTTTCGGCAAGAATTTGGCACCATGCATTCTTTTTTGTCCTATTTTTAGGCAAAGTCATGCCAAAAAAATTTGGTTCTAAAATATTGTTTTGCTCTACCCGCAGGCGACCATGGTCCGCATGATGACCGAAGGCATTGTGAATAGGTTTTTGAGCTCCACGAAGGCCGAGATGCTTCAAAAGAACGAGACGAAGATAAGATGTCCGTGTCGAAGATGCAAGTTGAAGAGCCTTACGGACCCGGATTCCAGACATGTGCGGGACCACCTGCTCGTGCGTGGTTTCATGGATGGCTATCGGTGGCAAGGTGATGAAGATGATTATGAAGTCGTCCATGGGGGCTGGGCAAGAAATAAGGAAGGGCAGCAAGACAATAGCGGCGAGGGCGGGCGAGAAGACGAAGAGTCTCCAGGATATGATCACGAAGTAGATGTAGGACACAGTCATCATGTAGAAGATGTCGGACATGTTGATGAGGAAGATCAAGACGAAGGCCATGATCATGAAGATGAAGATTACGGAGCAGACGACGATGGACCGTCGATGGGCTGGGTGGAGGACCCTCATATTCGAGAGCTGCTTCTCAAGCAGACGGGTAACGCAAGAGCTGCCGCCCGAGAGAAAGCCAAGTTGGATCAACTGGAGATAGACGCGGTTACTCCATTGTATGAAGGATGCAGGCCCGCGGATACCCGCCTGAAAGTAACGCTCATGGCTGTGGAGATGAAGGTAAAACACAAAATGAACGATGCATGCTTCGACGAGAACATGTCATTCTGGCACGAACGTCTTTCCAAGGGGAACAAGTGCCCGACCAGTTTCGAGGAGGCAAAGAAAATCGTGTGTCCTCTGGATTTACCGCACGTGAAATACCATGTGTGCATGAACGATTGCATCATTTATCGGGACGAGCACGCGGAGTCTACCATATGTCCGGTGTGCGGCGTCACTCGATACAAGAAGAGGAATAAAGCTCCTCGAAAAGTGGTGTGGTACTTTCCGATCTCTCCTCGTCTGCAGCGGTATTTCGCGTACCCTAAGCAAGCAGAGCTCCTGCGTTGGCACGCGGATAGCGAGGAGAAGAAGCGAGAAGATGACGGAAATGATCCGGAGATAAATAAAAAAGACAAGATGTTGAGTCACCCTAAGGATTCGAGCCAGTGGCAAGCGTTGAACTTAGAACACCCAGAATTTGGGGATGGCCCAAGGAACATCATGCTAGGCGCGAGCACCGATGGAGTCAATCCGTTTGGCAGCCAGTGAAGCACACATAGCAACTGGCCTGTGTTTGTGTGGATGTACAACCTTCCCCCTGGATGTGCATGAAGAGGAAGTACATTCACATGAGTATGCTAATTGCAGCGCCGAAACAACCAGGGAACGACATCAATCTATATCTGGGGCTTCTGAAAGAGGAGCTAGACATGCTGTGGAAAGCGCCAGCCAATACGTGGGACGCTGCAGCGAAACAATATTTCCCTATGAGAGCCGCAGTGCTCACGAGGGTGCACGACTATCTCGGTTACGGATATGTCATGGAGAAGGTGGTCCACGGATTTTGTGCATGCGTCACGTGCATGGATGACACAACGTAACGCCAGCTAGATAGAGATCCTGGGTCTTCGAAAACACGTTCATGGGACATCGAAGCTAGCTTCGCGACGATGACGCATGGAGAAAACGCAAGGATCTATTCGATGGTGAAACAGAACCCCGAAGACCCCCATGTACGAGGAGCGGCGAGGAAATAGACAAGCTGTTGAAAAATTGGAAAGAGTGCCCACCGCCGGGAAAGAAGCGAAAGGCGCCACAGCCACTGCTGAAGGTATGGAAAACGAGGTCTAGTTTATGGGACTTTCCGTACTAGAAGATCCTCTGTGTGCCTCACAGCCTTGATTTCATGCATATCACGAAGAACGTGTGCAAGAGTCTGCTGGGTACCCTGCTCAACATGCCAGAGAGGACCAAAGATTGGCCAAAAGCAAGGGCAGACTTGCAATCAATGGGCATCAAGGAGGAGCTTCACGCAAAACGCCCTAATGATGATGACGATGATGGTGATGAGGCGAAGGACACGGAAAGTCGTTGCAAAGGTAGAAAGGCCAAGAAGATCGAATATGACTGCCCTCCCGCGTGCTTCACTCTAAGCAGAAGGAGATCGAGCAGTTTTTCACCTGCCTCGTAGGAGTAAAACTTCCTTACGGTTACGCGGGGAAGATAAGAAGATACCTAGACTCAGCAAAGCAGAAGTTCAGCGGGATGAAGTTTCACGACTGTCACGTGCTGATGTCGCAGATACTTCCAGTTTCAATCTGTGGGATCATGGACGCACGTCCGTGAAATGTTATTTGGCCTATGCAACTTTTTCGACGTCATCTCTCGGAAGTCGGTTGGCGTGAGGCGACTTAGAAGGCTACAGGAAGAGATCGTGGTGATACTATGCGAGCTTCAGATGTACTTCCCGCCCACATTCTTCGACGTTATGGTGCATCTGCTGGTCCATATCGTGGAGGATATCATCCCACTCGGGTCGGCGTTCCTGCACAACATGATGTCGTTCGAAAGGATGAATGGTGTCATCAAAGGATACGTTCACAACAGGGCACATCCATATGGAAGCATAGCCAAGGGCTTTCTGACCAAAGAGTGCATCTCCTTCTGCACAAATAATCTAGGAATCGAGAACCCCGTTGGTCCGTCCATCAACAGGCACCTCGGCAGGCTTGCTGGATGGGGTCACCGCGAGGGTCACTGCGAATTGCATGTCGACTTCAAGGGTCGACTCACCGACTTTGAATAAGCAAACCTAGTCGCGCTACAACACATAGACGTGTTCGATCCTTGGGTGGTAGAGAACAAAACCTTTATTGAGAAAACGTACAATGACCGAGGCCAACAGAGGACGGACGGAGATATAATCAAAGAGCACAACTCATGTTTCATGCATTGGTTCAAGGACAAGCTTTTGTCGTACTCTTTACATGAGAATTCTTCCGCGGAAGAAAAACTCATATTCGCCTTGTCACAAGGCGCCGAGCACAACCTGATGACCTATGAGGCGTACGATATCAATGGCTACACATTCTACATCGAGGAAAAGGACATGAAGAGCGATTATCAGAACTCCGGGGTAACGATGGAATCCTACACCCGTAACGACAAGGACAGATACTACGGAAGGATCGAGGAGATCTCGGAGCTGGGCTATGCTGGAGAGAAGGTCCCGATGTTCCATGTCAGATGGGCCAAGAGCGTCCTAAAAGAAGACCGGTATTTCACCACCATGGTTATACACGAAGCCAAATCCAAGACCGCGGGTGCAAACATCACCGCAAAAAATGAGCCATGGGTACTGGCTTACCAAGTGGACCAATGCTTCTTCATTACCGACCCGTCAAAGCCCAGTCGTGTTGTCGTGAGGAGAGGAAAAAGGAATCTCATCAGAATGGATGCAGACGCCAATGAGCAAAACTTTGAAAAGTACGGCGACCCGAAGATGGAAGTAGCACACACCACAAGAAGAAGCAGGACCACCCTACCTAAAGGACGTTCGTTCAAGAGAAGAACTCAAGGGGTTCCGGGGCTAAATTATTGAACCGCGAGAAAGAAGGGCAAGAAGATCATTGTGAAAAGATAGCTAAGATCGAATCACGACGTGTCCCGCGTGTGTGTGTGAGTGGCAAGCTCAATCTTTGATGACTGTTATTTCATGTCACTTTATTTCAACCATGTCATCTAATTCTAAATCTTTGCACAATGTGATATCACCTCATAACATGATTTTTTTGTAAGTGTCTCTCTCTGTGAGCTTTATGGATGGGTTAGGTGTAAACCGTAGGGCTAGTGCATTACTTTTCGGTTATCAAGTCATGTGCATGCAATACGTCTCAGAAAATTTAGATAACTAGAAGATACCCCACGCGTTGCGGCAGTAACCTTGTAAAAAGTATATGGATAAGTGGTAGAATACTAAAATTAATGCAAACCCAAGTATAAAACTTTCTTACATGACTTACTTACCTGAAAAAGGTGGTATAAGACTAAACTTCATGCAAAAACAAATATAAAACTTTCTTACATGACTTAATTCCCTAGGAAAAATAATGCACGAGGTGGTATTTTTGCAAGAAGAGATTAATAAAACAATTAACTTATAATTCCATCCAAGACTTACTAATGTGGCATTGTTGCATGAAACAAGATTACTACTTGTGATGACAACGGCTATTGCATTGATGTAACCAAGGGTTCAAAGGAGGTGATAAAAAAGTTATGAGTAAAAAAAGTGATAACCAAAATTATTACATGCAAATACAAATACAAAAAAATAAAAAACGTTAGTAATGGCGCACCAGGAGAAGGTGCGCCATTGCTATCACGGTATTTATGGCGCACCAGTAAAAGGTGCGCCATTGATATACCACTTTTCATGGCGCACCCATAAATGGTGCGCCATTGCTAACTCTCCCCCGCAGTATCCCCTTCTTTCCCTCCCCTCACTCGTCTCTCCCCGCATCTCCACTCCAACCGCACCCCTACCTCCATCCCATCTCCCCTCCCTCCACCCAGCACCGGTTAGGGTTTGCTGCCACCGCCCCCGGACACCACCGCGGCCCCCTCGTCAGCCACCATCGCAGGAGATCCACCCACGGCCGCCTCCTTTTCTGTCATCTCTGGCCGACCCAGGAGCCCCACCGCCGACCAGCTGACCTCCACCGGCGTGGCTCCTCGTCAACCATCGCCAATGGCCAACGCAGGAGCTTCACCGCCCTCCCGGATCCGCCTCGAGCAGTAGGAGCTCCACCTCTGCCCGCATCCGCCATCGCCACCCCCACCTCGAGCAGCAGGAGCACGGTTTGAGGCTGGCTCTTCCCACCTCCACTATGACCAAGCAGAGGTAATCAAGAAATCTAACTTTCATATGTTATTTTTATTTATGTTTCTAATTCTTATGAATATAAATCCCAGCATGAGAAACCTATGTGCAGATCCATATGATGCAAACTTGTGTGTTTGTGTCCTCAGCATACATTGGTTTGTGGTTATGTTGGTACACAACAACTTGTCTGTGTGAAACATCAACTATTACTTCCTGGTTATGGCCGCAGCGAAGCGTGTGACAATTTACCTTTTACATATGCTTGATTGGAATTTATGATGTGAAATGGATGGAAAAGTAAAAAAAAAAAGGCAAATTGGGATGCACGCAACATAGGGGGGATGTTTGAACCATAGAGATTATGATAAAATTCTTGGAGACAAGTTCTTGGCTAGGACAGGGAAACAAATTTCCAAGAATCAACCAAATAACAAATGGCATGTAGTTTGATTGTAATAGCATGCTGTTCTTGGAGACAAGTTCTTGAGTTCTTTGATTGTAATTGCATGATGTTTGATTTGTTCTCAGCTCCCAGGTACTTTGATGATACGCATGTAGTCCGAACCAATGAACATATACAGGGGAAAACGATGTGGTTTCTGAAACTTATCTTGCCTCTAAATAGAGGCCACTCTGCAGTGTTTTTGAATCACATTTTAGTAAAATTAAATCAAATGCGGTAACAAATGCACCAAAAGATTAGGCAGGGTCACTGCTGTAGACTGTAGTGGCATGGAAATTTACACCACATGTCTTGTTGACATTTCAAACGACAATACATCAGGCCTTACAGATGCATGCCAAGTTCATGAAAGTTTGAATTTGCATACTACAGTAGCTAACAAAAAGGTTTACACCAACCATAGTCATATAGCATAGAGTACTATATAACAGCGAAACCATGGACTGAAGAGGCTCAGCAACATAGTCACCTGTTTGAGTGATTCTAGTTTATTGTATGCATCCAGCTGTGGCTGAGAGCACCATTTGGCAGAACTTACTCCCTATATTATTTTACAGGTTTCGGAGGAATTATTGTGGGAGTTGTTTGTCCAAGCAGGCCCTGTTGGTAAGTAGCATGTCCACAATGGGATACTTTTATGCCCTATAATAGTATGGTTGTTTGTGCAATACCTGATTTTAATCTGTAGCAGAAGTTTTGCATAATACTTCCTTCATGCTTATTATCGGATCAACCCTGTGATAGTTGAAATTGGAGATCAATCTGTGAGACAAACAAAATTGTTGTTAGTTGGACTCATCATTATAATTGTTTGCTTAATTGTATCTGTTCCGAACTCATGCAAATAGTGAGATGAGCAAAGATTACCCCTTTCTCCTGAAATGTTGATTAATTTCCATTTCAGTTGAGAATGGGGCACTCCTAGGTCAAGAAAATTAGCAAAGGTCATGCCCAATTTTCTTGACCTAGAAGGTGCCCGATTCTCAACCAAAATGAAAGCATAGATAATGCATGTTACCTGGCTACTTGGCAGCACCAATGATTCACCAATTTGGGCTTGAATGCTATGTTACTTTTGTTTGAATTTGAACTAATTCCCAAAGAAATCCTCTCATGCAAAAAAAAACTTAATCTATTAGTTGGGCTGATAAGGAATGATCAAACATGAGCATTCTTTTCTCTCCCTTGTTTTCTTTCATTTTACATGTTGCTAACTAGTTGTGGTAGTGGCTTCGAAAAGAGAAAGTTGCTGATATGCACTGCCTTCACATGGAAACCCCATCTCATCACATAAGTCAGTAAGTTACCTAAGAATTAACATCAACACACCATATTCATTGAATTTAACCACTATGAGCAACACATATTTTTTAAAATTTTATCACAAATAAATTTGAAAAGTTGCTGAACAAACATGCAAAGTATTATTTGTCCCTTTCAATGTCATGAAATCCTAGCTCTTCTGCATGAAAAACATATTTATTTAATTTGTTGTGTTCAGTGCAAAAGCAAGAGTAGAAGTAGTATGATTCGTTTGTGAATCATTGGTGCAGTCTGTTTACATCTAAGTGCAAAAGCAGGAGTAGATAATGTGGAGGGAAGGCGGATGGATTGGGTTTTGGTGTCGGTGGTCAGTTTTAATAGCCAGTCCTCGGTAGTATGTGCCCGCCCGGAGGGGCACCACGCGGCGACGAAGGAGATGCCCGTCGGAGTGTTGGGTTTCCAAACAATCCCGTGTGACACCCCCACCGTCAGTGTGTGCCTGGTCATGTGTGGTTGAGGTGCCAGGATGTATATGCAACAGATCTGCCACGTTGGCACAAAAAATAATCTCTGCTAGTTGGCCATTGTGGCCATTGTCAATAGGTCTGAACGGCTGTGGTGGATGGCTCCTGGCTACATGTGTTGCAACAAGTAGTGGATGTTAGTATTTACTGCCGTCGTTGTACCACAATGTACTGCATGCAATGCATCCAACTCGACTAAACTCAGCCACTTAGTTGTTGCATGCACCCATTTTTCCCATCTCCATTCATACTTTTAAATGAATTATGGAGCGTGAATTTAGTGAATTGACTGGTGAGTTGGGAATATGCGAGAAGAAAATGTGCATTATCTAGAGCTTTTGTTTCACATTATCTGGCTACATGGCAGCACTAGGACATGGCACATGACCCATATCCTTTGGATCATATCTTAGGGGTCATGTCCGATGTCGAGGCGTGATGGTATTATCAGTTGCCAGTCAAGCAATGTAAGAATATTTGATAAATCAAGAAATAAACACCAAATTGGGACTCATATTCCGAGGCGGGCGAGTAATTCTTCAATATGTTGATCTCCGCATCTTCTGTAACCTCAGATCTGCACCCAAATCTTCATCTTCATCATATTGATTTGCATGTTTTATTATCAGTTTTCCTCTAAATCTAAGAAGAATAGATACTACCCTGATCTTATCCAATAACTCTAGTAGCCTTTTTTCCTATTTAGAGCGAACATGGCCAACAACGATGAGGCCGGCGGTTCGGGCAAGCCATTCTGGGAGATGTCCCAGGAGATGGAGGAAGAACCTTACCGCTATGAGGACGCTGCAGAAGGAACCGATCCCGACTACACAACCCCTAGTGGCGTCGGGGATGACAGTAGTGATGGTGCCGCCGGGGATGCCACCACTGATGATGGCAGCGAACGCATAGCTGGCAGCCAACCGAAGAGGCAACAGAAGGACCGGCGCTCGAACGTGCTCGGCACCGTCAAGGAGGAATTTACTAAAGTGTCCTCAAGTGGGCATCCAACGGTGCCCAAAGAATTAGTCGGTGGGTACGCAGGACAACTCGGGTGCATTCTCCGGAGCACCGTCTCGATCAACACCGAGAACCTAAGGCATCATGACCAAGAGAATTTGCGCAACCTCCTCTTCATGAAGCTGCACGAACGATACAAGTTCCCCGGTAACGTCGCAAACACATGCCTCTCAATGAATAAAGTGAACAGTGCCGCCCTCACGAAGATGAGCACGACCCTGGCTACTTGGAGAGCCGTGGTGAAGAGAAGGATTCTAAGAGGTGATAGTTATGAGAAGATCAAGGACACAAATCCTTCGATCAGTGAAGCTGACTAGCTCTTGTTCAAGATCAAGTGCGAGAGCAACACATCCGCGGAATCAAGTCTGTGGGGTAAAGATATGCGGGACTTGAACTTAGGGGTCCACAAACTCGGTCCCGGCGGTTACAGAGTGGCGGAACCTAAATGGGACAAGGAGTACGCGGAGCATGGAGAGCTAGGCCTACTGCCCCTCTTCGATAAATACCATGAAAATCAAACCAGGAACTATGTCAGGACCCGGTACAAGGTGGACCCGGTAACAAAGGAGCTTACCACGGATCCGAAGGTGAAGGAGCTTGAGTGTGTTCTAGTAAGGAATACACCCCCGCGTAATTAGCTCCATATGGTTGGATTCTAATTAATGAAGCCAAATTTCTAAATGGTTCACGTTCCTTCCGCAGGAAACTGAAAGCAGTAGCGTGGGGTCTCAGAGCTCCCCGTTTGCCCCTTGGGACACCACTTTAAATAGGGCGTTGAACGTAATGAAACAAAAGGATAAGTTCAGTAAGTCGTCATTAGTTGGTCGTGTGTCCGGCGAAGGCTTGTCCACGAAATGGTCGGAATACTATAAGGCCGAGCGGAAGGAGAGAAAGACCAGCTCGGAAAGCCAGGAGCACGAGGTTAAAGAACTCAAGGCACAAGTGGAGCGGATTCCGAAGATAGTCCAAGAGCAAGTGCGAGACCAACTGGGAGCGATGATCACCACCATTATGCCTTCCTTGCTTGAGGGGCTGCGGGGGTGCATTGCGGGCGGCCAACAGGGGCCGCCCCCGATTCCCAGCTTCACGGGCAGCAATTCGCACAACGCGCCGGCATATGTGCCTCCGACGGAGGCGGCATTGCAGGTGCCTCCGGTGTCGGCGCCGGTATTGGAGCTTAATGCACCCGTGTGTGGGAAGAATACGCCGGCCGGCACCTCGGCAGCAAGCGGCCCCTCCGTCACTTGCACGCCCGTCGTTGGCGGTGCCTCGACATTATCTGAAATCGACGCCATCACGGTAACTAAGCCTCGGCCGATGACTTCATCTCCTTGCCTTTCACTGGGCATCCCTAACACCCTACATGTTTTCGCAGGGCACCGCCAACGTTCCATGCACTCTCCTGCACTTTGTGGACAGCGAGTTGATCGATGTCGCCAAGGCCAAAATCGTTGAACCGGGCAACCGCATGTTCCACGGTAATTCGATGCCACCCATCGTGTATAGGGTTCAACTGGTTCGGGTGCTGCGGGGCTGCGATGACTTGTTACCTCTGTATAGACCCCCTGGGGCCGACGAGGATGATGTGATGACCCTCAACGACTGCTTAAACTGGCCCATGCTTTGGCCGAAGAGCCAGATTCGTTTGGGGCGGGGGACACCACCCCACAGACAACACCGCCAGTCGTGCCGGCGCCAAGCCATGGCAAGACCGCCGCAACTCTACCACCGTCAGCTTATCCGGATATGCATATGGCACAGGATCCGGACGACGACGACGGTACATTTTCCAACGTTGATAAGTACATCAACGAACATGGGTACGGTGACGAATTGTTGGAGCCTCCTTCTCAAGAACCCAACCCTGCAAAAGATGATCGCGATCTAGCTGGTACCGCGGAGAAACCCAATTGTTACAGGCGTCGTCTGTTCAGTTCTCAGGAGACGCCTCCAACTGCCGCCTTCACCGAGACACAAATAGCCGAGGTGCGAAATATTATCAGCCCCAATACACTCAAGAAGGTGGTGTCTGAGGAGAACTCGATCCCGTTACAGCAGAAGAAGCAGAAGGGACGGAAAAGAAAAAATAACAAGCGTGCGAGCCAGTCGGCACCGATTATGATCCGTGCTCAGGAGGGGCCACCTATATCTAAGGATATCTCAAGGAGGGTGCATGTGGCGGGTAGGCCGATTCTACCGACTAATCTTCTCAATGCTGCAATCGGTGCTATGCGGAGTCTGCATGACGGTGTTCTTTATATGGACAAGCGGCGTCTCTCCGAGAATGATCTGTCATACCCGGTTTTCGTGGCCAAGGTGCGAGAGGGCAAGGGCTTTGTCGATAGCACCATCGGGCGTATGATCATCCTGCGGTTTGATGACATCTTTGCTATGTTTAACCTTTATCCGTTGCACTACACCTTCATTCGGCTATTTTCGCTCAGTATGGAGATGCGGATCATTAGAGACAAGACCCAGGAAATCGTGATAGTCGACCCCTTCTACATGCGTGCCAAGATCTTGGGCAGCGCTGGGGACCAGCAAGTCGCGAGTTCATACCTCGAAGGTGTCATTCTGGCGAACGCAGATAAGCATAACTGCCTCGTGCCTTACTTTTCCGAGTAAGTCATCCCCTGACCGCCCCGTAACATATGATTTCTTAGATTTTGATCGTTCTTTTTTTTCTGACATTCCGTGTTTTGTGCAGTGACACACATTGCACACTCATCCTATTAAGCCTGAAATATTCCATGGCCACGTATTTCGACTCGGACCGTCAGTCGAAGAAAGACTACACAAATATAAAGAAAGTTCTTGATGATGCACTCCCCGGCTACGCCAAATCTGGAGGCACCTTCAGGAGGCCAATTCGTAGGTACGACAAGCACGTGTTCACCCACGTAACGACGTTCCCCTGTGTCAAGCAGCCGCCTGGCAGTCAGAAGGATGCCTACTACGCCCTCCATCACATGCGGGCGATCGTACGGGACCAACATCACCGTATGCTACCAAATGATCTCAAAGAATGGGCCGCACACTTGTCGGCAATCCAGGACGAGGACATCAGACAAGAATTCTTTCGCATCTACTCAGAATTTGCGGAAATCATCTATCAAGATGTCCTTGCTAGATCGGGGCAGTTCTACCTCAACTGTCAACCGTCCAACAGTGAAATAGACACAATGCTACAAATGGAGGCTAACAACGACCGCACATTCATGACCATCACGAAAGACGGAGGCTTCATTCACGCTCTGGTCCCTGAGTCGAGTCAAAAGTATTGATGCTATGTAGTTCTGAAATATCGATTAACTCATGCTATAATTAAACTTTAATGAACTTGTATGTCTCTTTAGTTTGGACAGTCGTTCAACTTATATGTAATCGATGCTATTTATTAGTAGGACCATGAATCGTGCTATTAATGTGTTGCTTTTCTCTTCCTATCCATTTGTTGCATACTTATATATTCTTATATATTATCTGTGAATTGCTACTAACGTTTTGTTGGTCTAGTGCATAGAGATGCCGTCGTATGTCATGTACAAGGGTGAGGTTCCATAGTCTATGACGACTAGGAGGAGTGTTGGAGACAGGTTCACCATTTCAGCGGTAACAGTTACAAAGGGTACACCACTAGGGCGGAGGCGGAACCTAGATACGCGCGCTATCTAGCGGGAGAGAGGAGGGAGCGGAGGAGGAACCGGATGAAGATCAGTTTCATCGCGATGATTCTTATCGTGACCGCAACCCTCTTTTATGTGATGGTAGTTTAGATATCGACATGTAATGTGAAGACAAACTCGCTACTCGCGGTCTCGAGACTTGTAGTGTTCTAACTTTGGTTGGTATTTTGAATCCAGAGACTAATATGATGAATTGTATTCAGAGACTAATCTTCTATTGTATTCGATAAATGTGTTGTTTATATGTTGTCTTGTTTATATTCGGTGTTGTAATGTATTTTGTAACCTGTGCAAATATCAAAAAAGCAAAAATAAATTCCTAATATTCATAGTAGTGGCGCACCAAATTGCACTTTAGTGGCGCACATGAATAAACACACGAGTGGCACATTATCTAAAAGTGCGCCATTAGTGTTTGGGATAGTAATGGCGCACTAGGTGGTGCGCCACTGTTATGTAGATTAACAGTGGCACACCAGGCGTGCGCCATTACTATTTATTAGTAGTGGCGAGATAATAGTGGCGCACCTATAGTGCGCCACTAATATCCAAAATAGGTGCGCCACTAACAGCCTTTTTTCTAGTAGTGGATTGGGCGTTGCACCAGTTTCTTGTTTTGCACAGGCCCGCCGGTTGGCGCGTATTTCTCTTGGTCGCCCCCGATTTCGTAGGGGGGCCTTGTTCACCGTCGTGCACATCCTCATTGAGCGGCATTGCCTTGGCCGGGGCTCCATCGTCCTCGTCCCTCTACGCCACCAAGGCAGCACTGACTACCTGGTTGGTCGCCGCTAGATACAAGAGCAGTGGCTCTTGGGTTCTAGGGGCCACCAGCATGGGTGCGGAGGAGAGGTACTTCTTCAAACCTTGTAGTGCCACTTCCCCCTCAGGATTCCACTTCATCGGCCCCGCCTTCTTTAGGATTTTGAAGAAGGGCAGGGCGCGCTCAGCGGACTTGGAGATGAACCGGCTCAGGGTAGCCACGCAGCCGGTTAGGCGTCGCACATCTTTGACGCGCTTCGGTGCCTCGATCTGTTAGATGGCCTTGATCTTGTCGGGGTTGGCTTCGATCCCGCGTTGGGACACAAAGAACCCGAGAAGCTTGTCGGACGGGACACCAAAGACACATTTCTTGGGGTTGAGTTTGAGGTTGATTTTGCGCAAGTTGGCGAACGTTTGTTCGAGGTCTTGTACAAGGGTGGACCTGTACTTGGTTTTGACCACTATGTCATCCATATAGGCTTCCAGATTTCTATGGAGTTGGGGTTCAAAACCAATTTGGATCACCCTTGCGAAAGTCAAACCAGCGTTCTTTAACACGAAAGGCATCCGCACAAAGAAGTATGTGCCACATGGGGTGATGAACGCGGTCTTTTCTTCATCTTGCTCGGCCATGTAGATATGGTGATAACCAGAGTAGGCGTCGAGGAAGGACAACAGGTCACAGCCCGCAGTGGAGTCCACAATTTGGTCGATGCGCGGCAAGGGGAAGGGATCTTTGTGACAGGCTTTATTGACGTTTGTGAAGTCAATACAAAGCCGCCACTTCCCGTTCGCCTTGCGGACAACGATTGGATTGGCCAACCATGTGGGATGGATGACCCCTATGACTAGGCATGCTGCTTCTAGCTTCTTGATCTCCTCGGCAATAAACTCTTGCCGCTCCAGGTCCTGCTTTCTCACCTTGTGCTTAACCGGCCGTGCGTGTGGACAAACGGCAAGGTGGTGCTCAATCACCTTCATGGGAACGCTGGGGACATCTGACGATTGCCAAGCAAACACATCAAGATTTGCCCGCAGGAAAGCAATAAGCGCGCTTTCCTATTTGCTGTCGAGGGTGGAATTGATGGTGAAAGTTCCAGCCGAGCCGTCTTCCTGGGCTGGCACCTTCTTGGTCTCAGGTGGAGCGTCCCTGGACTTTTTGCTCTGCGTGGTGGAGCTTTCAGGCACGTCCTTGCCGGCAGCACAGCACTCTGACGAGGCGTGCTTGCCGGGGTCGACGCGGGAAGTCCTCTTGCCAGCCTTCTTCTCTCCCGGGATCTTCGTAGTGGCGGAAGGGGCCTCGGCGGCGGGCGCCGCCACGGCTTCCCGGTAGAGGCGGTTGGTGCACAAGAGTGCGTCCTTCTTGTCCGCGCGGATGACGATGACGCCGACCGGGCCAGGCATCTTCAGGGTACCGTAGGCGTCGTGCAAGGCCGCCATGAATTTGGCCAACGCAGGGCGTCCCAGGATCTCATTGTACGCGAACGGGTTGTCGGCGACGTCGAACACGACCTTTTTCGTTCGGTAGTTGTGATCGCTGCCGAAAGTCACCGACAACGTGATCTTTCCCTTAGGCTGGATCTTCCCGAGGTTGATCCCTTGGAACACGCATGTGTCCTCAAGGTCTTACTTGGGGATCGGTAGCTTTCGGATCACATCAGGGGAGATGAGATTCAGACCAGCCCCTCCGTGTACCAACATTTTCGTCACCCTGAGGTTGCGGATCGTTGGTGATACCAACAACGGCAAGTACCCGACCGAAGTGACGCGGTCTGGGTTGTCCTTAGAGTCGAAAATGACCGATGTCTGCGACCATCTCAGGAGCTTGTGGACGCTGATGGAGGGCTCCACCGCAATCACTTCACGTGCCTGCTTCTTGAGTTGGCGGTGGGAAGAATGCAGTGAGGCGCCTCCTTCAAGGCACATTATATCCATTACCCTCTGGAATTCGTGGTCGCTGGAGTTGTCGTCGGGGCAGTCCTCATCATCATCCTCCTCCATCTTCTCCCGTGTATGTGCGGGCCTTGCTTTCTTCCCTTTGAACTTGCCAAGGCGGCCCCCTTGGGCGCCCTTCTTCCCGCCTGACCCTTCGCCACCTTGCCGGGCCTTCTCCTTGTTGCGCCTTTGGTACTCGGCTCTCCGCTTCTCGGCAAGTTGCTCGACGTGCCAACAGTGTTGGAAGTCATGGCCCTTGGTGCGATGGATCCTGCAGTACTTGGTGCTGGAGCCATCCGGCCTGTCGGCAGCCGCCAAGGCCTGGCAGGGGCCACAGCCGGCAGCGTCCTTTTTGGAGGTCTCGGCTTTTGCCTTCTTGGCAGAGTCGACATCGCCGGTCGCCTCGACGGCAAACACAGTCTTGCCGTTTCGCTTCTTGTTACGCCGCCTCCCCCTCTTGGTGGGATCGTCGGCGTCTTCGTCTTCGGAGTCGGCTTCAACATCGGTGTTCTCGCTGGGAAGCCTCCTCCCTTCTTTTGCACGCGCGCATCTGTCCGCCAGAGCGTAAAGATCGGTGACATCACGGACTTTGTTCACCTCCAACTCTTGGTGCATCTTTTGATTGCGCACGTTCTGGTGGAACATGCTGATGAGGGCAGCTAGGTGAACGTCTGGGATGTTGTGTTGGATGCAGCTGAACCTCTGGGTGTACTTGCGCAAGGACTCACCCTATTTTTGGGGGATGATGCAAAAGTCGCTTTCGTGACCAGGAGTTCGATGGCCGCCAGTGAAGGCACCAACACAGTCCTAGCACTATTCTTTCCACGAGGACATGGAGTTCTTGGGGAGGTGCATCAACCACGACCCGATGTTGGGCTTAAGCACCAGGGGGAAGTAGTTGGCTAATATCTTCTCGTCTTGTCCCCCAGCAGCCTACACCGCGATGGTGTAGATGCTGAGGAACTCCGACGGGTGGGTATTGCCATCGTACTTTTCCGGAATCTCCGGCTTGAAAGTACGGGAGCTGGGCCACTGGACTCGTCGTAATTCGCGGGTAAACGCTGGACAACACACCTCGTAGGGTAGCACTCCAAGGTACCCTGAATCTGGCGTGCTAGCAGCGGTCCCAGCGCGCATATCCGATTGATGGCGCGCCTCGCATCGTCGCTCGATGAGGGTGCGAGCGTCTTCCCCGCGTCGTTCGCGAAGAATGTCTCGCTGGTCACGGTGGTGGCGAGGGTCGGAAGACTCGGTCGAGTCGTTAGTGATGATGACGTGTTGTCGTTGCCGTGGACGAGAGTGCACTATGGCCGTGGGAGCCTCAGTCTTCTCAGTATGGCCTTGAGTGCGCTTGCTGGGAGTTTTTTCGACGTCCCCGCCTGCTACGGTTGGTCTCCATCGGCGACTGCGAGGAGGCTTTGGATTGTGTCTCTCCACTCCTCTTGCTTTTCCGCCATTGGAGGGAAATCTAGGATCAGCTGGGCTCGCTTCAGAGCTTCCTCCCATGCGGGTGGCGGCAAGATGTGCGAGGACCTTGGGGGTCACTTACTCCTAACCATGTTAGAAGGAGCTCCCTGTTGGTCACGCGGTGGCTCACCAGCCCGCACCGTAATAGAGTGGGTACGCCTGCTCGGCGTGCCCCAAGAAAGGGGTTCAGGGGTCCCCTTAGGCGGGGGCGGATCGCCGCCCTCCTAGGGCGACCTGTCCTGTCTGGCCTGAGAATGTCGCGAAACGCATGCTTGTGTGGGCGCCTTGAAAGGCGCCGGCGCGTCCTTGGACATGGCCGCGCTGTAGGTTGGTTGCGCGGCCGCGTCATTCGACGCACCAGGGCAAGGATGATTGCCGCGGCTGCGGGCGACTCCACTCCCCTAGGTTTATTCCCCAGAATGTTGCGGAAGCTCGGGGCCTCTGCCTCCTTGTCCTGCGCCCGTACCTCCTCCTGCCCCCGCCGGGGCCGGAAGGGTTGGGTGCGGGAGCATTGGTCGCCGGAGAGCCCCTTCTCTTGGGGGCCATGGCGATGAAGAAGAGGTGATGCGCTGATGTCTACGCCAGGTTAACGCAACCTTCTCCCTACGTGGCAGGCGAAAGATGTCGGCGACTGCGGGGCCGACACCTATGGGAATCAACGTGAAACCCTTGTGATCGTAAGTCGGGGAAAGGTGACATGACGAGAAGAGGTAACGATCAGCACCCGGCAAGCCTTTTTATGCAGTTTCGGGTGGCTTACGCGTTAAACCCTACGTCATGCCTATCTGGTTGTATTAAGCGTGTTTTTGTTGATTGTTACAGTGACCGTTGATGATCGCCTTATGTGTCGATGTCCAAAGAGTCTAAACCCTTATGAATGAGCTAAGGGCCTCCTTTTATAGGCAAAGGGGTCATGTACAGTGCTCGGTGGTAGGTTCACGAGGAGTTACAGTGAACCTAGAGAGGTGCTTATCCATCTACCGCTGTCAGGTGCATTAAATGCACGTCTTATCCTTGTCGGCGGTGTGCTGGTGAAGACACGTATCCAGGTGCTTCGTCACCTAGATGCTGCGCTCGCGCATGCGGAATGCGCTGGAACTTGGGGAGCAGTGGCACTTTGGCAAGGGCAGTTGCCCACCAGTGGCCAGCCTCGTCATCCCGGCAAGGAGCTTGCTGGGGCCTTGGGTCTTCATCCCGGCGGTCGTCATCTCGGCACGGTGGCTTGCCAAGGTCTTGTACTTGGTGAGTTCATCACGCCCACCAAATGGGCATGGTCTTTGTCATCTTCTCGGCAAGGCAGGCTTGCCGGGGCCTTGATAATCTTGGGGGTTGTATCTTAACTGGGTCCTGCCACGCCTTGCCGGCACGGGCTCTTTGTGCCCGTTCACAAGTCTAGGGCACTAGTGACCCCAGTGTTTAGTGCACCGACACACGGCAGACACAAACTCCTAGGGCACCCTGATGATTTTCATGGGATTTCTCACAGAGACGGGAAACCCTCCACAAGTACATCCATAGATTCATCCGCATACACCACAACATCCCGAATATCCACCCTGTCGCGGTGATTGCTTCATTCCATACGAACGTACGCAATCGCCGGACGCACGATGAGATGATTATCAACAAGATACGGGATGTCTCTCAGCTCTACGCTCTAGCCGATTGGTGTATGCGCGCTGAAGAAGGAAAAGACTTCCAGGGAAGGAGGCAGATGTGGAACTCGACTCATACGACAGCAACAACGTATCCGCCCCCAAGCGAAAGGGCCGGAAGCGCGTCAATAAGGGCAAGGGCAAGGAAATTATTTGTTGCCAAAGGTGCCAACAACTCCACTACCGACAAGAAGGCAAAGTCCCAAGATCCCAGCAGGGACGTTGTTGCCTGCTCTCGAGACGACGAAGCCATAGGAGTGGAGAAAACCGGCACACCATATTGCAAGATTCACCTCACCAAGGTCACGATATTACTGAGTGCCGCCAAGTGGACCAACTTGGTGTGAAACAGAACCAGGAATATGAGAGGCTTAACAAGTAGAATGGCGGAGATGGTGAGGGTGGATCCAGCAAGAAGAACTGTGGCCACCACCATGGAAAGGCCAAGAAGTAGAAGGAGAAACCTGATCGAGGCTGAGACAAGAAATCTAACAACGAAGAAGCTGATGATGATGAGGACGAAGAAGGATCTGAATACCAAGAGTATCAGAAGGTTGTGGATGCTTTGTGCATCAATGGAGGTGCATCTTTGCCCTCCTCCCACAGGAATCTCAAATAGTAGGATCGTGAGGTCAATGCGTTAAAACCAGGGGCAGAAGCAAGGGAACCCTTCAAACGGACCACTCCCATCATGTTTGACGCTGAGGATCACCCCAACCGGACCACTGCCATCGGTTGTGTGCCATTGTTAGTCTCGCCAACAATTTGCAACCTCATGGTGACAAAGATGTTGGTTTACAGTGGGACAGTTCAAACTTGATCTCGCCCACGTGATCAAGCGGCTGGAGATTCCTGATACGGATCTCAAGCCGACAAGGTCCCTGCATGGGTTCAACCCAGGGAAACTGCATCCAAGGCAAAGATAACTCTGTCAGTGACGTTTGGCAATGAGATCATCTTCGGGATAGAAAGGGTCACCTTCGACGTCACCAAGATGTCCCTACCATGCAACATGATCTTGGGCCGACCGGCGGAGGCGAAGATCATGGAGTCATCGCATCACGCGTACAACACAATCAAGATGCCAGGGCCGCTGAGCATCATCACCATCCATGCTGACAACAAGGACGCAGTCCTCCCTATCGACAAACCGTACCAGGAAGCAGTAGCAGCATGTGCTCACAAAGCACTCGCTCCCGCTGGCAAAACTCCCGAGGGGAAGAGCAAGAGTAAGAAATCTGGCAACGACTCTCACGTGGACTCCGAGAAGCACGCCCGAGGGTGTTGCACGCCCGTCGAGGATTCGTCAAAGGCTTCCACCATGACGAGAAAGAAGAATAAAGTGACCATCCCAAGACAAAGCATGTGGCTGCGTTGGAAGACACAGAGGGAGACACTTTCACCATAAGTGACACCCTCGACAGAAAATAGGAAAGTGTGCTCATCTCCTTCCCGCGGGCGAATGTTGATGTGTTTGCCTGCCAACCATCCGACATCCCCGGTGTTCCCAAGGAGGTGATCGAGCACCACCATGCCGTCTATCACCATGTGTGCCCCATCAAGCAGTAGGTCCGAAAGAAAGAACTAGAGCAGCATGAGTTCATTGCCAAGGAAATCAAGAAGCTGGAAGCAGCAGGTCGGGTCAGTGGAGTCCTCCACCCAACATGGTTGGTGAACCCTGTGGTAGTGTCTAAGGCGAACGGGGAGTGGAGGCTTTGCATCGACTTCACTGATCTCAACAAGGCCTGTCCAAAGGACACCTTCCTGTTGTCGCGCATCGATTAGGTAGTTGACGCAACTGCTAGCTGCGATCATCTGTCCTTCCTTGATACCTACTCTAGTTACAACAGATTTTTATGGCCAAGGAAGATGAAGAGAAGATAGTATTCATCACTCCTTGTGGTTCATACTGTTTCAAGTGCATGCCATTCGGACTGAAGAGTGTAGGATCAACCTTTTTGAGGGCCATCCAGAGTGGTCTTGGCCCACAGTTGCACAGAAATGTAGAAGCCTACATGGATGAAATTGTGGTCAAGACAAAGGACGAAGCCACGGTTGGTCAAGACCTTCAAGAAACCTTTGCCAATCTCCGCACGATCAACTTGAAGCTCAACACCGAGAAATGCGTGTTTAGAGTGCCATCGGGCAAACCACTCGGTTTCTTTGTGTCACCGCATGGGAAAGAAGCAAACACCGCCAAGATCGAAGCCATTGAGAAGTTGGAAGCTCTGAAGCACGTCAAGGACATACCAATTGGCGGGCTGCATCGTAGCACTCAGCAGGTTCGTATCAAATTCTACGGAACGCACCGTGTCGTTTTAAGATCTTGAAAAAGGCAGGTCCTATGAAAAGGACTCACGAGGAGGAGGTTGCATTGCAAGACTTGAAGAAGTACATGTCGTCTCTACCAACCCTAGTCGCGCCAAAACCCGAGGAATCGTTGTAGCTATATTTAGCAGCAACGAACCAAGTGGTTAGCGATGCGGTAGTGGCAGAGAGGGAAGCCGAGTTGGTAAACGGCAAGTGAGGGCCACCCGTGGCAATCTAAGAAGTCGAAGTCAAGGATGTAGCGTAAGAGGCAGGACGGCAGGTTGTGCAAAATAATAAGATAGTGCAACGACTAGTGTACTTTGTCAGCGCTCTCCTCTAGGGGGATAGATCAAGGTACTTCGGGACACAAAAACTACTCTTCGGCCTCCTCATGGCCTTCCGAAAGTGGCGCCACTACTTCCAAGCGCACCACATCACAACTTCGTCGCCTGCTTCCCACTTCGATGCATCTTTACATACCCGGAGGCAACAAGCCGGATTGTCAAGTGGTCCCTAGAGCTAGCAAGTTTTGATGTGAGTTTTGAGAGAACAACAACCATCTAGAGAAGATCCCTGGCGGAATTCATTATTGAATGGATGCCAACGCCAAATGAAGAGATGTCGGAGATGACCCTCCACGGCAAGGAGGAGCCTCAAGAATGGTTCATGTACTTTGACACGGCTTTCGCTCTGCAAGGCACCTGTGTCGGTGTGCTGCTTGTTGCACCCACCAAAGAGCACCTCAAGTGCGTGATCCAAATGCACTTTTTGCGGGAGATATCAATAAACAACACAACAGAGTATGAAGGTTTGCTTGCCGGACTACGTATAGTGGCTGATCTTCGTATCAAGAAGAAGATAGTCCGAGGGGATTCTCAGCTGGTTGTGCGCCAAGTGAAAAAAGATTATCAGAGCCCTCTGATGGAAGCATACGTGGAGGAAGTGAGGAATTTGGAGGAGCGTTTTGACGGTCTACAAATAGAACACGTCCCCTGTGCAGAGATTGACATTGTTGATGACCTGTCAAAACGAGCAGCTCAAAAGTTGTGTGTGGAACCACGCACTTCTGTACTCTAACTTACTCAGCCATCCGTCGCAGTATCAACAAGCCAAGAAAAGGAAGGTCAACTTTGGTGACTATTTCCCAGCAGAGCCATCGGTGGCTGCCAAGAAGGTTGCCAGGAGCAACGGAATACCTGGTAGTGAGAAAATGGCCTCGGGGGGACCAACTGCCCTTGCCGTAGAAGACCGTTCTACCATAGCAGAAGAAACGCCTTTAGTACTTGTCGTCGAGCCCCTGGCTCCGGCACGGGCACTCCAGATCGTCCAATTCCTCCAAATCGGACACCTCCCCGAAGATCAAGAATAGGCCAAAAAAGAAACCCGGTGGTAAAAATATGTACCTATTCATGGACAACATATTGCTCAGAAGAAGACCAAACGTGCTAAAATGGAGGTGCATCCGTCGGGAGGAAGGACAAAAACTATTGGCGGAGATACATGGTGAGATATGTGGCTCTCACATTGGATCGCGTGCCCTTGTCATAAAGGTGTTCCGGCAAGTGTTCGATTGGCCGATCGCCCTCCAACACGCCTTGGCGGTGGTGACAACATGTCAAGTATGCCAATACCACGCCAAGCAAACACATCAGCCCACACAAGCCCTTCAAACTATACAGCTTTCCTGTCTATTCTTAGTGTAGGGGCTCGATATAGTCAGGCCCTCCCCCACGCTATTGGGGGCTTTGAGTTCTTATTCGTCGCAGTCAACAAGTTCACGAAGTGGACTGAGGTGGAACCAGTGAGAAAGGTAACATCGCTAGCAGCAGTCAAGTTTCTCACAGGAATAGTCCATCGTTTTCGCGTACCCAACAAGGTATCACCGACAACGGCACACAATGCACCAGCAACACCTTCATGCAGTATTGTCGAGACATTGGCTCCAAGCTCTGTTTTGCAATGGTTTCTCACCGAACGAGCAACGGTCAAGCAGAGAGGGAAAATGCTGAAGTTTTCCGTGGCCTCAAGATGAGAACAATCACAAAGATGCACAAGCATGGAAGGCAATGGGTTGACAAGCTCCCGACAGTACTTTGGTCACTCACAACGACACCAAAACGACCAACAGGCGAGGCACCCTTCTCCGTTGCCTACGGGGCACAAGCTATGCTCCCCATGGAACTCACATATAGGTCACCTCAAGTGCAGGCCTTTGATGAGGACCAGCAAGAGCGGCTACGGCAAGACGATGCCACGCTCTTCAAAGAAGATTGTCTCCAAGCTGCACTGCATGCCACTAGATACCAGCAAGTAGTGCGTCACTATCATAGCCACAAAGTGCGCACCAGGAGCGGTTAGGAAGGCGACCTTGTTATCCGATGAATTAAGTCCGCAAACGTATCCAACAAGGTGACGACAAAGTGGGAAGGACCTTACAAGGTAGTACGAGTCACAAGGCCCGACGCTGTCCGCGTGGACACCGAAGATGGCACCCCAATGCTGAACTAGTTGAATATTGAGCATCTTTGCAAGACCTATCCATGAGAGACGACTGTTGGTCCTTTCAACAACCACTTTTGTATAAGGCTCGCACCCAATCGTGTGGTCCTTTGTACAAATCCAGGTGATGACACTATGCATAGTAAATAAAGCTAAGTATTCCCCAAACTTTTGTCAAAGTACATATTTATGTTATGTTTTCTTGCATGAACTATTGTGCTCGCTCATTACATGTCCAAGATGGATATGGGACCGGCAAGGTTTCTAGCCTTCTTTATTTTATGTTCTTTTTTTCTCAAAACTAGCAAAGTGACCCGCGGAACTGCGCGGTTAGATTTTCTAAATATGGTTACCCATGTTTTTTATTTGAAAGTACGATCCCCTAACACAATAAGTGAAAGGATTTAAAAATAGACACCCTTGAAAAATAATTTATTTTAAAAATCATGTAATCTTTTATACATATATATCCAAAGTTTGTACATGCTCATCTTAAAATAAGTTCCTATGCTCATCTTACTATAAGTTCCTATATCGTCCCTCACGTAACGCCATGTAACCATTGGTGTGCTCTCATATAAATATGGAAAATAAGATCTCTCCTGCACTATCATTGTCACTTATCTTTATTTTACCATGCCCACGTTTGTTTGTATTAACCTATATTTTCAACACCACTAAAATAAGTCACTACACTTCTCTCATTGCTTACAGATTACAACATTTACCGCTAGTACCAAAACATTGTGTTGCCACCTTGATGAAATTCACTCAGTTAACACATGCGTACACATTTGAAGCTATTCATCGATTCCTCTTATACTCTGCCATCCGTACCTAATAGAAGATTTTTATGTATGTACATACACTCTGGATTTTTTACATCTAACTCTTCTCAGTATTTTTGTTATATTTCTGAATACATGCATCACTAACCTCTTTTAAGCTAAGTAGTGCATGTTATGAAATGAAAACTGCTCACTGTACGATATTTTTTTGTATTCTAATTTAGGATTACTTTCATCTATTAAGTATTGATCGGTAATTTCTAAAATTTGGCTAATTACGGAAACTTCTAAATTTTGCACGAAAGAAGATTGTCAAATTACCTATTAATTTTTATTTTTGATATCCGTATATGAAGAGAAGCAAAGTATTTAATTAGCAAATAGGATGGTGTATTTAAAATGTTAGTCCTAATTTAGTGATTAGGGGTATTGTATCCGTGTACAAAATAGTATCTGATATTGTTTACTTATTAATCCTGATTTTCTATAAATCAAACTAACAATTTGATATAAAGTGATTCCATGCTTTTTTATTGGTGGACTATACATATATTTATTTTATATAAAAAAGAACTTGCTATTATCTTTTAGATTAACATTTCATCTCATTTGCCAGTCAACTTTCTAAAAAATTATACATGTTGACTTTGATTTTCAAATGATCTTGGGTGAGGAAATTCTAAGCATCGCTCTTCATGTAAATATCCTTACACGAAATTCTAATTATTGTGCTATAGAAAATACTACAAAAGATAAATATATTACTTTTACGTGATCGAATTAAAACTCTGAGCATCGCTCTTCATGTGAATATCCTTACAAGAAATTATAATTATAGTGCTATAAAAATCCCACAAAATATAAATATATTACTTTTACTTTATTGAACTAAATATTTTCATATATATTCATAGCCAATGGTAAAAAAGTTTGACTCGAACCATCCTTTTTAATCAAGTTTGTTTGCGTGCTAGATAAATCAGTGCCTTATGGTTTGTCATTGATAGCTAATTAGACACCAAAGGATGAAGATCAATGTAAAATGAAAGTAAATATATTATGGTTTTTTACAGAATTTGGAAGGATGTGCGGACAAATGCATCGGCCAGATCTTGAGTGCCACTGAAATGCCAATTGCATGCAGGATTCGATCAATCAGGCTGCTGGTATTTTCAATGACAAATGTAGTAAGCTTTGATTAATTGAGGAGGTGTCATCAACAATGATTTGCCGGCCGTGAATTTCGGTTTGTGTTATAACATGTGTGTAGAGCTAACCTATAGCGTACATCTGAAAAAACATATAGCCTCTCGAGCCGTTATTAATTTCACAATTTTTGTCCATGTATCAACTCAAAGAGAGAGAGAGAAATCGGTGTCTATGTGTAACATGTTTCTTTTTTTTAGAATCTACAACATGTTGGTTGATAGTCCGTAGGTTCTTATTTAATAGGCTTCCATCATACGTTTTCTTTTCTTTTTTGAATCTGCTTGGATTGTACGTGTCCTTGTAGGACTTTCCTGGTTTTTTTTTCTTGAGCTTAGGGCTTCGTCTTTGTTAGGTATAAACACGTGATATGTAGACAACTATGGTAGCATGAGTACATACGTGTCTTGTATCTATCTTTTTTAGTCCAATTTAAACACTCACATGTTATCTAGTATTTTTTCTATCTATTGCATATTCTCACGTACCAATTCTATTAAATGCTACTTTAACTACGTGTTGTCTTTGACTGGTTCCCACTTTTTTTTACATGTGTCACATTACGTGAGAAGTTATGGAGCCCTACCATGTTACCCAAATCGAACGGCCATAGATTTATAATTTTAAAAATCAAATGGATCAAGGATTGGTATTTTCTAATTAACGTGAGATTTTTTAGCTTATTTCTCTATATTGGATCCGTATTTTGCTTTTCTTTACCTACTAATAAAGCAAATAGTGCTTCTTCCGTACGTCATCCAAATTGCCCTTAAAGTTGACTAAAATTACCCACCAATGCCATTTATAAGTCATAAAAACGTTTTAATCAGGAAAATCTCCAGACTGGGCCGGCCCATGTAGGCACCTCCTATATTACGCTGTGGGCGTTGAAAAAAGATGCATCACACCTGTTTGGTCCGGCCCATGCGTGGACGCCTGTTTTTTTAGTTTAGTTTTTTTATTTTTCTTTTCAGTTCCATTTTATTTTTCTACTTTAAATAATTTAGAACTTCAAAAAACTTTTCTCCACTTTAAGAAACTGACAATTTCGAAATAAAATATTCAAAAAAACATATTTTTTTGAGAATTCAAAAACTACTCAGCAGTTTTGAAAAATGTTTGCATATAAAAAAATGTTTGAACTTTGAGAAAATGTCCATAAAATAAAAAAGTCAACGATTTAAACAAAAGTCCGTATAAAAATCTTAAAAACAGTTCGTGCCTCTATTTTTAGTCTCATTTTTTATTTACATTTTTCTGTTCCATTTTTTAGTTTAAATAATTTAGAACTTTGAAAAAGTTTCGCAATTTATAAAACTGGGAATTTTGAAATAAAAGTTTGAAGAAAATATAAAATGTTTGTGAATTCAAAAAATGCTCAGGATTTTTGTAAAAATATTCGCATATTCAGAAAAATGTTCATAATTTTGAGAACAATGTTGGTGAAAACAATAAAAGTCCATGATTTTGAAAAAAAGTTTGTGTGTTATTGTTTGACTGTAATTGAAAAAAATGTTTGCTAATTCAAAAAATGTTCATGCATTTCAAGAAATGTCCTAAAATTTTAAAGACATGATATGATCAGCACCATTGGAGATTATAATTGTTTTTCTTCCGTTGCAACGCACGGGTCCTTTTGCGAGAACCCCCCCCCCCCACCCCCAACCCACACCCACCCACCCACACACACGTACAAGCCTACTAGGGGAGGGTGACAGCAAGGAAACCTATGGATGTGACAATGACCACCTTACAACAAAGTAACGACGAAAGAAAAGGCTAAGTAGAAAACTTCTAAAAAAATTCCCGCAACCCAGATTGACAATCATGTGAAAAGACCTGCACGCATAGGGCCTTCATCAAAATTGTTGCGCACTTAAGTATTTTGAGCCTACTCGACACACAAAGTAGCCGCGACAAGAACGACAAAGGGGTCTTGCCGGCAGCAGTGCCACCACTAGGATATTAAGGACTCGATCCCACCTACTCCCTCCATTTTTGTTTGTTGGGCGCATCTCCAAATCCTTGATTTTTCAGAATAGGAGAGATTTAAGGCGTGTTTCATTAATCACAGAATTAATTGTGGCGTTTGGTGCATGCGGTGCTCTCTTTCCTTTCTCCTTCCAATTCTGCATGCAAGTGGGAACACGTCAGTTTTTGTTGAGGTGTGAATGGAGAAGGATTTGCATGCAGCAGCTTTTGATCTCCTTTTCACACCGCATCCCCATTCCTTGGTGTATAAAAGAAGAGCCATTTGCTTTGCTATTCCTTGAACCAGCGAGGTGGAAGCCAAATGGAGAAGGAAGTTGAGGTTCATGGAGAAGGAGAGATGGAGGGCGTCCATGGAGAAGGAGAGGTGGAGGGCGTCCATGGAGAAGGAGAGGTGGAGGGCGAGGTGGATGCCGTCCATGTCGAGGTGGATGGCGATGTGGAGATCACGCAAGGCCAAGTACAAGAACTAGAGGATGAATTTCAGAGGGTTGATAAAAACATCCAGGATCTTTTTCATAGAGTGGATCGTGCAACCAATGTCGACGCTACAGATGCAAGGATTTCGGCTAGGTACGTCCGCACCGCTAACCTCGTGCAAGATGTGTCACACAGAACCTACTCCAACCCGACATCAACTTGCGAGGTGTGCATTCATCCGGCTTTGTGCCTCAAGTGTGGCATCCGCGGTGAGCCTTCCATATTCCTTTGCTTAGGATGTAGGCTCCCGGTACCAAAAGATTTGCGTTCTTGCGAGGCTTGCGGAAATCCTTGCCTGTGTGACAACTTTTGGTGCAAAGATTGTGCGACTACGGTGGCGATAAACAAAGAAGGGGTATGCATAAGGTGCCGTCGCAACCCATCTATCTATCTAGAGGACGAAAAGAAAGCGCATAATGTGCCGGATAGTCAAGTTTAGATTCGCCGGATGATGAAAATAAAGTGAGTTGTAATGGTTTTATATGCTTCAAGTTTATGTAATAAAGTGAGTACGAATATGGTTTTATATAATCTTATTATGAGCTTATCTTGGTGATAGAATATGTAAAAGTGTATGAGTGAACCTGCGGACTATTGACAAAGTAATCAAGGGGAATAGCAATGAAGTATACCATAGGATTTGCGCAAAAAAAAGTGTGTGAAGTATACCATGGTATTATCTCATGTTGAGTTCAAGTGCTACTGAAAATCTGCCATTACATCTCATGTTGAGTTCAAGTGCTACTGAAAATCTGCCATTACATCTCATGTTGAGTTCAAGTGCTCAATTGCCTGCTCAACATATTCTCTGTCAACTGTCAAACGAACAGGGAGACATCCTTGTCTCTCTAGTGCTTTTTTCTTCAAGTGAGGAATTGCATAGTGCATAGAACCCTTGTGCTTGATGATCTCTCTCATACACGCTTGATGACTCAACCAGATCCTATTAAGCTTTTGATGGGGGTACTCAGCAAGGGATTGATTAACCTATTACACAAGAAATCAATATATAAACATGTAGCATTATCTCCATGGAAAACTGAAAATCAGTATGTAAACATTTAGCATTCTCTCCATGAAACACAAGAAATCAGTATATACCTTTTGAACAATCTCGGGCAGGGTTTTGGGCATCTTCCTATGGAACATTGCTTGAATTGAGGCAAACCATCCACGATCTAAAATGTTAGTGTCAGGAGAATTAGGTGGTTGGTATATCATCCTAATATCCCAACCACCTCTAGCAGCTTCCTGCAAAAATATTGGATCATCTGCCTTTATATTTGTCTTAGCATTGTCCTGCTGTACATAGATGGTTTTCCATCTATCACTCTCAGGCCACTTCTCCTTTATGGCCGGCAGCACATATTTCACTAAGTATTCTCTGCTTTTCTCTCTGTCCACTTTATATGCGGGCTTCAGCTCCCATGCCCCCCTCAATCTATGGATATGAAAACAGAGAAACTCAAACATAGCACAAAGAAACTCAAACATACCACAAAGTAGCAACAAGAACAAGTACTTACCTATTTGAACTCCTCTTTTTAGCTTGCACCCACTCTGTGTAAGCCCAAACCCCAATCTTGCCATCAAACACGCAATTGCCTTGAGCATCATACCGAGGTCTAGCCATTGCGGACAAGCATAATTTTTTGAATGTGATTTTTATTTTTACACTCCCGCTGTGGTGCTTCCTCTCTATGACTCAAGTACATGTTCTGGGTCTTGCGCGTACGGTAAAACCATTTTTCATCAATATGAACGACGTCCATATCAGCCCTAAATGTGGGATTAATACCACCTAGAGCTGTTATGCTACATCGCTCAAGATGCATAAGTGCATACTCCAGACGAGCCCTTTGGTTTGCATCAGTCAAGGAGGGCTTCAACTCACTTGTTATTCGTCGAATTTCCTTCGTCCTCAACCTATCATTGACATGTCCATATAAATAAAAGAATGTTGACATGAACAAATTTTACATCATCTCAAAAGTATTAGTCTCACCTGTGCCAAACAGTGGTTGTAGAGAGGTTCAGATGTCCAGCAACTTGTTCTAATGTTGTCCTCTCTCCAGGTGGGATGGCCTCCAATGCATCTATGTTTAAAATTTTCTTTTTCCTTCCTGATTTGAGCTTCCGATTGTTTTTTACCCCTGTAATGCCGCCACCTTTTTTAGCCTCCTGCCAAACCCTTTGCACTATTCTTCTAGGACAATCACAAGCTAGCGCAACAGCTTTAGAAACTCCATGCTTCAACTTTTTACCCGTACCATTACGGGCAAGGATCTCAGCATATATGTGATGCTTGTCATCTGTACAATACTGCCTTCTTGTCTCCTTGTTCATCATGACATCTAGATGCAAATGACAAATAATTAGAGAAGAGAAAATATTGAATATTTCTGAAACAAGCAAATATGATCGAAATGTGCTTACTCAAATCGATTGGTTCTTTTTGGGTTTCAACATGCTCTTGACTAGGAGGGTACTCGTCGGCATGGGCAAAATTTTGGTTGTATCCAACCCCTCGATAGCCAATGGTACTCTCATTTCCAACAATACCTTGTACAAACAGAAAAGTAAACATGAGATTTTACTTGCTAATCAGTACACAAAAATTCGTTGGTGCTGTCTACCTGTTGTGTTCTCTTCATAGGTCATGTCCTGCCCATTGTGTCCACCAAGGCCGAACCAGTTCCTTTGATCATGCACACATGACAACAAAACACATATTAGGATTGACACAAGATTTTATCTAGATCATCTACAAGCCGGAGCATTACCATAATTTATAGATGTGCACATAAAACTACAAAAACCAGGCGTATATGATGTACAACTAGGGTTTAAACATGATTTGTAGATCATCTACAATCTAGTCCATTACCATAATTTGTAGATCATCTAAGCTGAAGGAGGCAAAAGGGTTTAAGGTTTACCTTGTGTGACGCCGGAACTGAAACTGAAAGCCAAGGACTCGTTGCCGCCGCCGCCAAATGAGATCCCACCGCTACCATTGGCGATGCTGAACCCAACAAACGATGAAGTTCCGATCCGTGGGCTGCCTACCCCAGTCCCGCCGACGGAGGCACTCCAGTTCGAGGAACCAGCCTCGTTAGGTGCCGGAGGACGAGATGGGCGTGTGAGGCCGATGCGCCGTGGAGGCAACGTCGTTGGAGAACGATGCGGCTCGAAGCCAACAGTGCCGATGGAGAAGGACTGCATCGATGCGCGCCTGGTGAGACCAAGAGGAGGACCACGAACTACTCCTGGTGGCGGCGATCTGGGTTGGAAAGGCACCCGCGCAAGACCACGGAGGCCAAGAGGAGTAGGCTGGCGATCGGATCCACCTTCCTGCGGCGGCACCATTGGAGTGAGTTGGAGGAGAGAAGCACAGCGATGTCTGCTCGTGTGCCTCCATCTGCACACCTATAAAGAGAGCATTGGCGGGGAAGATCAGCGGGATGTTTTGATCTCACGAAAATTTTGTTTTCAATTTGGAACCGAGGAAGATCGGCGGGAGGCTTCGATCTCACGAAATTTTCTGGACAGGTTTTCATGAAAACTGAGCGGGGAGAAGAAGGGAGTGCGGGAAGAAGAAGGAAAGCTCGAAAAATTCCATCGGAACAGTCTCCACCAATGCATGCGAGATGACCGCTCGTTTAGAGGGCGTGGGGTTTAATCAGCGTTAATATCGCTGTTAGTTAGGCGCCCCTGATGCTCCCATGCCCAGGATTTCCATCCAATAGAAAAATGACTTGGTCCCAGAGAATTGTATTTTGCGCCCAACAAACAAAAATGGAGGGAGTATGATGAATACGTGCCCCGACAAGCGACGCGTTGGAATCCTGTCAGAATTATTGTGCACTTGTGTGTCTTAGCTAAGCATTCCATGAATTCACGGCAAGGACGGTGGGACAATCCTATCGATGACACGTCAACAAGCATTCCCAGAAATCATAAGGAATAAATGCTCACGAATGCGGGTGTGCTATAGAAAAAAGTGAGAAAAAGGAAGAGCAGGTTTTTGTCGAAACATGATGAAAATTCGTAGTACTTAACAGGGTAAACACTTGATGTTTTCTTTGCATGATTTTCTCCCAGGTTTACATGGGGTGCTACCTAGACATGGAAGGACATCTACCACTACGATGTGGCGGCTGGTCCGAAAACAGAGCCTCGTGGATGGAGTGTGAAGTTCGACTAGCCAGGCCAAGACGCGACGACACCTTCCCAATCCCGCCATGGCGACTCTGTGACTACTCGAAGTCGTTTGCCCTCGATCATGGCGTCGGGGAGGCTATTGTCGTCCTCATCATCGCTGGAGGTGTCGAGACCACTGTCGCTGGAGCTTTCTGCACAGCAATCCAGCCGATTGCCGGAACTCCCGAAGAACCTGACCGAGAGCATGGTCTCCCCATCAAACCTAAAGTGAAGAAGATGATCTGAACCCAAGTCGTGGGAGTGTGCGAATGACTCGCATCCTCGTGTCAGAAATATGGCGCCGCCAGGGGAAAAGTCAACCATCACCCATATGGGTCTGTTACGACATCCATCTGCCCGGACCCACAAGCCCGCGGGCCTACTGCCTTCCATGGATCTAGGGAATGGGTCAGGAGGCCGCAGCCAGCTATGGGGGCACTGGTGCAACGAGACCACAAACTCCTGCACCACATCCCATGGAGGAGGATTTGCTCGGGTCGGTAGGGGAGGGACGCTGCCATGGCCATAGTGATGTGGAGCATTCCGTACCCCATCCGTGTGCGACTGGGAAGAGGTTCGTAGGGTAACCACTGAAGTTTGGGCTCGACCACATCCTCTGCCCCTTGCCATTACGATGGTGGCTTCTGGGAGCCAAAGGAAAGGGATGAAGAAGAAGAATGGTGGCGAATGAAAGGGGAGATGAATGGGCAACATTTCCCTAGAACCCCTTCTTATAGGGAGAAGACGACGAAGGCCGACCCTTAACCATCCCAAGAGACAGTCACGCACTGCTGTCGCGGCTGCCCAACTTCGCCTATACCACTCCTCGCATGTGGTACGCGTCATAAAGGAAATAGTGGCGGATGACACGTTCGGCGCGTCTTCCCAATAACGCTCTGCAAGTGCCGACGTACCACAGCATCCCAAGCACGCTCAGCATGGCTACGAGTTTTGTGTGATGTCACACCCTGTTTTCAACTCATTTTCACTGTAGTTTTAAAATCTGAGTTTATTCAAACTTTTCATAGACCAATGATGTGAGTGCCGTTGTTGTCACTTTATGCTTGAATGTTTGAATGAGTGGGTTCAAAAACCATATTTTCATAACAAAAATATTCCAAAAATCTTTTTCTTATTTTTGACTATTTCAAAACCTTGCTTTGGGTTGCACTACAAGTCCTTGATAGCAAGGGAGTGGTCTTACCCAAAGATGGTGATCTGGATCTAAAACTATTTTAACTCTCCAAAACCATAAAATAATTATTTTAGAAATTATTTTCCTATTTTATTTGCATGTCCAATTCTGAGGCCAGAAATGATAATCCTATATGGAAAATTACTTTTCTGGCTTAGAAAAATGTGAGAAAATTTGGAGATACTCAAACGACATATATTTTCCATACATAAGATTTTCAACCCCTATTTATACTTCAAATATTTGAGCAAAACCTTGAAAACCTATTCTGACTGTTTTGATCTTTTGGAATATTTCCAAAGGAAATATTTCCAATAAAATCATAGAAAATTCCAGGAAACTTCCCAAGCTATATTTGGTGGCCACGCCAAGTTTTACCCCATTCCAAGGTGGTTTGGTTCACTAAATAATCCTAAAACCCTCTTTGTCCAGAACCAAGTTGAAACATCTCTACATTCCAAAGTTTATCCAAATGGGTTGAAACTTTGCAGGAGTGTTCAGAACCCCAAATGAGGAGTCTCTGCCAAAAATGGGATTTGCGGGAGGTAATCTACACACATTCCCTTTGGAAGGGACATATCTTCCCATTTGGGGGTGATTTCAAGTTTGCATTGCCAAACTTGTTCAATGAAGCTCAAATTTGGTGGAGTATCTAATTTTTGCATCAAACTCAATCTTGTTAACTCCAGTGTTGAGGTGTTGCTATCCAAAACACCTGTCGAACACCTTATGTCATATTAGCGAATCAGCTCCTACCCCACTCCACACCTAAGTTCTTCCCTCCAAACTCTTTGACGAAGCAGCCAGCACCACTCCCCAACTGCAGGAGAGTGGCCCCTCCTTGAATACAAGCAGAAGATCCAAAAAACCCAATTCTATGTTCTCGTTCAAGGCTGACATCTCTTTTTTCATCACGCGCCATGGCCAACAGAGAGTCCCTCAGCTCCCAAATGGCTAGGCCTCTCTAGGCCCTGCCCTAGGACACCCCAGACAAGGCCAAGGCGCCCCAGAGCGTGCCAACATGACGTGGCATGCAAAAACTTCGCTCTGGGCACGCTCCTGGGCGCACCCGAAGCAAATTTGGGCAGCCCCGGCCGGTTCGAGCGTCCCCCCATTGCCCATTCGAGTCCCCGAGAACCTCTGTGTATTAGGGCAGCCCCAGGGCCCATAGTCCCTCGCTCTGTTGATCAGAGTAAAGCGTGCTCGCGAGTGCCAGATCTAGCCAGAAGACCATGGCCACGCGTGCACGCTCCTCCTCGCTTTCTCTCCCTCTAAGTGGGTCACACGGGTCCTAAACCACGTCCACATACCGTGATTTTGACCCTGAGCACTCACTACCCCTCCTGCGAGCTGCGGCTCGGTGCATTGTCGGGGGCCTATAAATAGGCCTCCCCCTCGCTCCAGCACCCCATCCCACTCCTCCAGTGCCTAAATTCCACACCTAGGCACTACATTTGAGCAGAGCGAGCTCCTGTGCTCGAGATCGACCGAGGCCTAGTCGCGTCGGAGCTCCGTCGATCTCGGGCTACGGGCCATCACCGACGCTCCTCTCACCTTCTCCGTGACCCTAGAAGCCTCAGGGAGCTTCCCCATCACCTCCCTGAGCTAATCCACTCCCGCAGCACCTAGTTCTTCAACCTCCCGAAACAGCTCCGCCGCAGCCACCTCGTCGCCTGTGAACCAGGGCCTCCCTGTCGACCCCTCGACCACCAACAGGTAGGCGACGGTGAGCCCGTTCAATTTATGGCTTCGATTGGGATCAAGGACGTCGGTAGCATCGCCGGCCTGCCTCCCCTCCTCTCTGTCCCGAGGTGGAAGACGACCCCGATAGGTGGGGTACATCTGTCCATGGGTCTTCTATTTCCCCCTCTCCCCTCTCTATCGCTAACCGCAGGGTCCCGCGCGTCAGGTTTGAACCTGGCCGTGCGCGCGCCTATAGGCTGGCTCGCTGGCTAGCTCGGCCGGCTCAAGCCTCAGGCAAAGCCATGCCTGAGCCTGAGCCTCTTTTCTTTTTCTGTTTAAATCCAGTTTTAAAGGATTTTTATAAAATTTGTTATCCAATATATTTTTATTATTTTTCCATCATAATTCTTCTAAAAATGAGTTGAATTTAACACAGCCTTTGCACAAATTTCTAAGACAACTTTTCTGTTTTATAATATTTAAAAAGGCTATTTGGAATATTTTTGCTTCTGTTAAAATGATTTTTAAAAAAATCCGTTCACCAAAACTAGAGACAAATATTTTTAATATGACAATATGGATTTATCAGAATAAGACAACATTTCAAAAGTGACTTTGTGATCTGTTGTTTAGTGAGGTACTTATTACTTCTTTATTTATTACGACGATAGAAACCACATTTGACAAAGGAGTTGGACTTGAAGACCCCGAAAACCCCGGATACTTAGCTGATCAAGGCAAGCATCCCTTTGACCATGTTTGAGCAAAATATTATTTGCATGTTAGTAGAGCAATTATTCCCATTGCATATGATCATGAGTATTCGGTAAATCATCGATATGATGTTACCGATGGCTCCTTTGGAGCACTTGCATTTGAGCATGAGTCTACCACCTATGAGGGTCGCGCTAATATCATGTTGACAAGTAGAGCTAAGCATAGTAGAAGCATGAGCATGATGATGGTATATATCAAAGCTTTATGAAAACCCTGTCTGGTGGCACTAATGCCCGAGGGTGATGATGAGATAGGTGGCCACTTTTGGAGAAGTAGTGCACGGATTATATTTTGGTGTGAGTGGTTTCGAAAATGGGATTAAATTTATGATGGGTCGATTGTCCCAACCTTACATGTGCAACCACATTACCCCTTTATGGGACGGGGCTTTGTTGACTACTCAGGTTGGTGCTAGCAAAGAGCAACATTATTAGTGGCGGGAGTCATGTGTGGTCACTCTCTTGACGGGATCGTGCCAGGTAGGGCGACTATGCCATTTTTACGTGTTCCGGGCACACCGTTGGTCCATGCATGGATGATACATTCCAGAGTCGATTCTCCTAAGACGTACATCATGTGGGCTGGGTACCAATCGAGTGGACCTCTTTGTCTAGTATCATCAGGGGAAAGGCATTGATCGGGTACTTACCTCGGGTATGTTATATACCCTTAACAGATATGTTGATATATATGACATGTTCTTCTACCATCAAGCTTATGTTGCACTTCCATCTATGATCATGTTAATTTACAGTTAAGCTTCTATCCACCAATACTGCATATTAATTGTTAGACTACCAATTGCATTATCCATATCATGGGCTGTTCGCGAGTGCATTCAAAGTACTGATTGGCTTGCCACTGGTTATGTTATTGACCAGACATGCAAGGACCGGAGTTTGGAGACGAGTACGTCATCGGAGACGGACCTGCGAACTAGGAAGCTTCCCAGTCAGAGTGCATGTTGGTGTAGGCTGATGGCATGGGCACCCGCTTAGCCCCAAGATTTCGCTATTAGTTGTATTTGTGTGTTTTTGCCTTATAGGCCCTACCCGTGTGAACATGGCCTTATTGGTCATGTGTTGTAATATTTCGGTATGTTGGATGTACGACTCTTAATATTCAGCATATGTGTGTTCGGTGAGCATTGATCTCTGGGATCACTGAGCATGTTCATTCGGCGATCTCGACTCGTAAGTCGGGGTCCCCACAGAGCTGGTATCAGAGCCATCCTGACTGTAGGAAGCCTTAGGTAGCATGTACGATAGCCGAGACAAGTAGTGAAATCAACCCTTACACTTGAGATTTTCTGCACCCACAAATTTTTTTAACCCTCTCCTACAACCTTGTAGATGGCCGCCGTACCTGAGATGCTCCTGGAGACGGGCTTTCCCCTACTCTTGGGAGATAGCCTCGAGAAGTGTGAAATACGTCGCACGCCCATTTTTCTCTACCACGAGCACTGGGTCAACGCCGACACAAAGGAATATGACGTGCACGTGATAGCGAAGGCTAACGACTCCCCAACTAGTTGGTTCTTTGAAGGACCACAAATGGAAAATCTGATGTTGGCAGTGGAGACAGCTGCACAAGAGGCGCTCGTGTGTCTCCGCGACCTCCTTCCCGAGATGGCTAACGAGTCGGCTACTCATCACCTACCTTTTATTAAGGATGGATTTCACAGGAGTTGGACACTTAACACATCCTCGGAGGACGGAACGCCACTCGGGATTCAGACCTACTTCAGCCTCTCCGCCGAAACCTTGACTTACCTTCTGATCAAGGAGTCGGTGACACTTCGCCAAGAGCTACACCAATTCAAGGACCTAATTCGCTTGGAAAACATGAAGACCCAAAATTTCAAGAAGGAAGGAGCACCCGTAGGGCAGTCAACCATTGCCTCCCGAGGAGGAGTACCACCGCTCCAGGCCACTCCTATTCAGAGTCGTCGTTTGACTGCGGAACAATATACTGAGATCCTCACCGCTTCATCGACTAAGAGACGCCATCATGGACCACTCCCCTATCCCACACCTCTGAAATAGGAGAATACAAATTAGGATGAAGACGAAGTCCCTGCAGACCCTGCCTACGAGACCGAGCAGTCCGCCGCTTAGAAGTACGACTTAGGCAGTTAGGAGTCTTACCCAAGCGGTAGTTGAGTCCGTGTATCGGTTCATGTGAACCATGAGTGTTGTGTGAACATGTATGATGCAAGCCGCATGTATGCCTTAGGCAGCTTATAAGCGACTACATCACTTGTTTTAATTCAATGCATTACATTTCCCAAAAACCTCTGTTTAAACTCACACGCTAGCACAGCACCAAACCCCCTTATTTAGGAGCATCATCCCTTATGATTCCCGGCCATTTCGGCATGTTGACCTGTCTACTCCCCTTACGGGATGGTGATTTCAACACACATTAGCACCTTCGGCAACCCCGGCTCTGCCACCTCTGGCCAGCAGCTGGGAACCGGTGGGAATGCTCAAGCTGGAGATCACCACGAGCAGCGGCAAGGCGATATTCCTCCGCCGCCACCTCTTCCGGAGAGCCCGTCTGTGGCTTAGTTCCTCCAAGCTCTCCGAGAGGAACGTCAAGCCAACAATGCCGCCATCCAACAGCTCGCTCAAGTCTTCGTGAACAATCTGCCGCAAAACAGAAATGGCAACGGTCGCTCTACTCTGTCTGAGTTTAAGTGGACTACGCCTCCTATATTCAGGGAGACAACTGAACCATTGGATGCCAATGACAGGATCCGCACTATCCAAGACCTCCTCGCGTTGGTGAAGTGCACTGATGATCGCGAGAAAGTCCTTTATGCTTCTCACTGTCTCGGAGGCATGGCCAGAGCTTGGTGGGACGGGTTCCAAATCATGCGAGAAGGGCAAGCTATCACTTGGGTAGTATTCAAGGAAGGATTTCGCGCTGCTCACATTCCCCCTGGAATGATGACCATTATGAAGCGGGAATTACGAGCATTGAGGAAAGGTAGTGGAACCATCAAGGAGTATTTGCAAAAGTTTAACCTTCTGTCGACATATGCACCAGAGGACGTCAACATTGAGGCCGCAAAGGTGGAACACTTTATGGAAGGACTGCAACAGTCACTCCAGTATCAACTGGTTGTTTGTGAATGTCGGACCTTCTGCGATCTGGTTAACAAGGCCCTCATGTTCGAGGATAAGTGTCATGCAATGGACGACACCCGTAAGCGCAAGCTGATGGGTAGTGGAGGACCCAGTAATCCAAAGCCACGCCCATGGCAGTCAGCCCCAGCAAGACCCAACTATCAGCAACAGCAGTATAAGGCACCAATGTTCCGCTAGAACTACCAGCCCAAGAAGCAAGTCAACACCAAGCCAACAATCAACTCGCCGAATGACTGTGGAATCAAGAACAACATCCCGGGACAGGTTACCTATTTTGGATGTGGACAAACTAAGCACTATTCCAGGCAGTGCCCCAACAGGAACCCCGATGCACCGCGCCCCCAACGCGCCAAATAAGGGACAAGGTCAAGGAGCGCGAGGCAGGAACCAAGATCCCCGCAATCAGCAGTACCATAGCAAGGGACGTATTAATCACATCTTCTTAGAAGAAGCACAGGAAGACCCAGAATGCATTCTGGGTACGTTCCTCGTCAACTCCACCCCGGCAACAATATTGTTCGATTGTGGTGCTTCGCATTCTTTTGTTACTCAGAAGTTTGCAGAAAATGTGGTTTGAAGCCTACCCTACTTAACATGCAAATGGAATTACATACCCCAGGAGTAGTGCTAAGGACCAACCTTGGATGTAGAGGAGTCGGGATGAATATAAATGGGATAAGCTTCTCAGCGGATCTCATCGTCATTAAGTCGCAAGGCTTAGAAGTGATCCTTCGGATGGATTGGTTGCCCAAGCACCAGAGCATCTTAAATTGTGCCAACAGGGCTATTACCATGACAAGTGACCAAGGGGTCAAAGTCAAGTATGTCCCTGAGCCTACGTCCGCTCAAGACCCGTAGGTAAAATTGCCTATCAGGAGAAGAGCTGGACCAAGTGCCGATAGTCTATGAATACCCGGACGTCTTTCCTGATGAGTTGCCAGGGATGCCTCCTGATCGAGATATCGATTTCATCATTGAGCTCATGCCCCGGTCAAGGCCTATCTATAAGAAGCCTTATAGGATGGGATCCGAAGAGCTAGCAGAGTTGTAGAAGCAGCTGGATGAGCAACTCAGGAAAGGATTCATTTGTGTGAGTGCATCACCTTGGGGATCACCTGTTCTGTTCGTGTCTAGGAAGGATGGGACTATCAGACTCTGTGTCGATTACCGTTCCCTCAATGAAGTCATGATAAAGAACAAGTACCCACTCCCCAAGATTGAAGACTTACTTGACCTGCTAAATGGAGCCAAGGTATTTTCCAAGATTGATCTTCGATCTGGATATTACCAACTGAAGATCCTACTTGAAGACATACCCAAGACTGCATTCGTGACCTGGTACGGTCTATATGAGTGCACCTCATGTCTTTTGGGTTGACAAATGCCCCATCATACTTCATGTACCTCATGAACAAGGTCTTCATCGAATACCTAGACAAGTTTGTCATCGTTTTCATCGATGACATATTAATGTTCTCCAAATTTGAAGAAGAGCATGAGGAACACTTGAGGTTAGTGTTAGAGAAGCTTCGAGAGCACCACCTTTATGCCAAATTCAGCAAATGCCAATTCTGGCTGCACGAAGTTGGATTCTTGGGTCACACCATGATGGCAAATGAATTGGCGGTGGATCCTTCCAAGATTACCACGGTAACCAACTAGGAGTCGCCAATCGATGTGAAGGAAGTCAGAAGCTTCCTCAGACTCGCGGGATACTACCGCAAGTTCGTAGAAGGATTCTCCCACATCGCTCGACCAATGACTGAGCTCTTTAAGAAAGGCAAGAGGTTCGAATGGACGCCGGAGTGTGAAGCAAGCTTCCAGGAGTTGAAGGAGAGATTGACTACCGCCCCGGTATTGGCCACTCCAGATGTGAGCAAGGAGTTTGTGATATATTGTGATGGCTCCAGGACCAGGCTCGGTGGAGTCCTAATGCAAGACGGCAGGGTCCTGGCATACCTATCAGGCAACTGCGCCCACAAGAGGAAAACTATGCCACCCATGATCTCGAATTGGCAGTCGTAGTGCTTACCTTGAAGACATGGCGACATTACCTTCTGGGGAAGCGATGTGAAATATACACCGACCACAAAAGTCTGAAGTATATATTTACTCAAAGGTAGTTGAATATGAGGCAGCGAAGATGGTTGGAGTTAATCAAATACTACGACATCGGCATTTAATACCACCCCGGTAAGGCCAATGTGGTGGCCGATGTCTTAAGCCGGAAAGCCAGCACCTTGAATGTCATGCTCAAGGAAAGGCTACCCGCCTTGTATGAAGAGATGGAAAGCTTCGAGTTGGAGCTAGTTGAAGCAGGATTCCTAGCTAACCTCGAAGTCAAACCCATGCTGGCAGACGACATCAAGGAGGCCCAAAGGGGGCACAAGAGCATAGAAGGCATCAAGAAGAAGATCCAGGAAGGCAAGGCCCCAGAATTCTCGGTCGATGAGCAAGGAGTAGTGTGGTTTGGGAAACGTTTATGCATACCCAACAAGGCAGAACTCAAGAACTTGATCCTGTAGGAAGTCCATGACACACCCTACTCTATTCAACTGACGACACCAATATTTATGAGGACCTCCGGGAAAGATTCTGGTGGCACGACATGAAGAGGGAAATACCTTCTTATATCGCCAAGTGCGACGTGTGCCAAAGGGTCAAGGCTGAGCCCCAACGACCTGCTGGATTGCTACGACCTCTCCAGGTGCCCGAATGGAAGTGGGACCGAGTCAGCATGGACTTCATCACCGGCTTACCCAGGTCGAGCAGAGGCCATGACTCTATATGGGTCATCGTCGACCATCTTACCAAGGTGTCTCACTTCATTCCAGTCAGTACCACCGATGGAGGCGACAAGCTGGCTAGCCTATACATTGAGCGTATTGTGAGCCTCCATGGAGTTCCCAAGGAGATCGTATCCGACCGAGGCACGCAGTTCACCTCAAGATTCTGGGAGAAGTTCCAAGAAGCCCTCGGAACCAAGCTCTCTTTCAGCACCGCCTTCCACCCGCAGTCGTGCAGACAGACGGAGAGAGTGAATCAGATGCTTGAAGATATGCTCCGTGCTTGTGTCTTGGCACATGGGACCAAATGGGAGGACTATCTGCTGTTTGCTAAGTTCTCATACAACAACAGCTACCAATCCAGTCTCCAGATGGCCCCAGTTGAAGTGCTATACAGAGGAAACTGTCGCACCCCGCTCAACTAGTCCGAAACCGGCAAAGGATTGATTTTCGGGACGGAACTTCTTCAATAGGCAGAAAACAAGGTGCAACTTGTCCGGGTAAACTTGAAGGCAGCCAAGTCGCGACAAAAGAGCTATGCGGACTGTCAACGTTGGGAAGTGGAGTTCATTCCCGGAGACCAGGTGTACCTCCGCGTCACACCTCTCAATCGAACCAAGCATTTCCACGACAAAGGGAAACTTGCTCCATGGTTCATTGGGCCTTTTAAGATCACGACAAGGCGTGGGGAAGTTGCTTACCTGTTGGAGCCACCTCTGAAACTTTCGGGTGTGCACAACGTCTTCCACGTGTCACAACTCCGAAAGTGTTTGCAAGGGCCAAACCGTCCAGATCTTTATAAGGACATTGACCATCAGGCCATCGACCTCCGATCAGACCTCACTTATCGTGAGAGGCCGATCCCCATCTTGGATGAACACAGCATTGCACCAGAAGCTGCACCATGAAGTAGTTCAAGGTTCAGTGGAGCAACCACACCGAAGCAGAAGCAACATGGGAGCGTGAAGAATATCTCGGATCCGAATTTCCGTACCTTTTTAGCACCTAGCTTAGGAATCTCGGGGACGAGATTCTTGTAAGGAGGATAGGTCTGTCACACCGTGTTTTCACCTCACTTTCACTATAGTTTCAAAATCTAAGTTTATTAAAACTTTTCATAGACCAATGCTGTGAGTGCCATGGTTGTCACTTTATGTTTGAATACTTGAATGAGTGGGTTCAAAAACCATATTTTCATAACATAAATATTCCCAAAATTCTTTTTCTTAATTTTGACTATTTCAAAACCTTGCTTTGGGTTGCACTTCAAGTCCTTGATATTAAGGGAGTTCTCTTACCCAAAGTTGGTGATCTCGTTCTAAAACTATTTTAACACTCCAAAACCCTAATATATACATTTTATAAATTATTTTCCTATTTTATATGCATGTCCAATTCTGAGGCCAGAAATGATAATCCTGTATGGAAAATTACTTTTCTGCCTTAGAAAAATCTAAGAAAATTTGGAGATACTTAGAGGACATATATTTTCCATACATAACATTTTCAACCTCTATTTATAATTCAAATATTTGAGGAAAACCTGGAAAACCTATTCTGACTGTTTTGATCTTTTGGAATATTTCCGAAGGAAATATTTCCAATAAAATCCTAGAAAATTCCAGCAACCTTCCCAAGCTATATTTGGTGGCCACACCAAGTTTCACCCCATTCGAGGGTGGTTTGGTTCACTAAATAATACTAAAACCCTCTTTGTCGAGAACCAAGTTGAAACATCTCTACATTGAAAAGTTTATCCAAATGGGCTGAAACATTGTAGGAGTGTTCAACACCCCAAATGAGGAGTCTCTGCCAACAATGGGGTTTGCACGAGGTAATCTACCAACATTCCATTTGGAAGGGACAGATCTGACCATTTGGGGGTGATTTCAAGTTTGCATTGCCAAACTTGTTCAATGAAGCTCAAATTTGGTGGAGTATCTTATTTTTGCATCAAACTTAATCCTATTAACTCTCATCACCAGTGACAAGGTGTTGCTATCCCAAACACCTGTCGAACACCTTCTCCCATATTAGGAAATCAGCTCCTACCCCAATCCACACCTAAGCTCTTCCCTCCAAACTCTTTGACCAAGCAGCCAACACCACTCCCCAACTGCAGGAGAGTGGCTCCTCCTTGAATCCAAGCAGAAGATCCCAAAAACCCTATTCTAATTTCCCAAACATGGCCAACGCGCCAGCATGCCGTGGCATGCCAAAACTGCGCTTTGGCCACTCTGGAGGGTGCACCCGAAGCAAAGGTGGCCAGCCCAGGCCGGTTCGTGCCTCCCCCTTGCCCATTTGTGTCCCCGACAACCTCTCTGTATCAGGACAACCCCAGGGTCCCTCCTCCCTCGCTCTGTTGAGCGGAGCGACGCGTGCCCGTGCACGCCAGATCTAGCGAGAAGACCACGGCCACCCGTGCACGCTCCTCCTTGCTTTCTCTCCCTCTCAGTGGGTCACACGGGTCCTAAACCACGTCCGCATACTGTCATTTCGACCCCGAGCACTCACTCCCCCTCCTGCGAGCTGCGGTGAAACCAGCGGCGCCAACGGCTCGGTGCACCGTGAGAGGCCTATAAATAGGCCCCCCTCGCTCCAGCACCCCCATCCCACTCCTCTAGTGCCTAAATTCCACACCTAGCGACTCCATTTGAGCATAGCGAGCTATTGCACTTGAGATCGACTGAGGCCGCGCCGCTTCGGAGCTCCGTCGATATCAGGCTACGGGCCAGCTCCGACGCTCCTCTCACCTTCTCCGTGACCCCAGCAGCCTCAGGGAGCTTCCCCATCACCTCCCCGAGCTAATCCATGCCTGTAGCACCTAGTTCTTCAACCTCCCAAAACAGCTCCATCGCAGCCACCTCGTCGTCGGTGAACCAGGGCCTCCCCGTCAACCCCTTGACTACCAGCAGGTAGGTGACGGTGAGCCGTTTCCATTTCTGCCTTCGGTTGGGATCGAGGACGTCGTTAGCATCGCCGGCGTGCCTCCCCTCCTCTCTGTCCCGAGGTGGAAGACAACCCCAACAGGTGGGGCACACCTGTCGGTGGCTCTTCTCTCTCCCCCTCTCTCCTCTCTGTCGCTGACCATAGGGGCCCGCGCGTCAGGTTTGAACTTAGCCGCGCGAGCGCCTCGGCTGGCTGGCTGGCTGGCTAGCTGGGCCGGCCGAAGCCTCGGGCCAAGCCAGGCCTGAGCCTCAGCCTCTTTTCTTTTTCTGATTAAATCCAGTTTTAAAAGATTTTTATGAAATTTGTTATCCAATATATTTTTATCATTTCTCCACCATAATTGTTCTAAAAAGGCTATTTGGAATAATTTTGCTTCTGTTAAAATGATTTTTAAAATAATCCTTTCACTAAAACCAGAGACAAATATTTTTAAAATAATAATATGGATTTATCAGAATAAAAAAAATTAAAGTGAGTTTGTGATCTGTTGTTGAGTGAGTTACTTATTACTTCTTTATTTATCACGACGATAGAAACCACGTTTGACGAAGGAGTTGGACTTTAAGACCTCGAAGACCCCAGATACTTAGCTGATCAAGGCAAGCAGCCCTTTGACCATGTTTGAGCAAAATATTATTTGCATGCTAGTAGAGCAATTATTCCCGTTGCATATGATCATGAGTATTCGGTAAATCATCAATATGATGTTACCGATGGCTCCTCTGGAGCACTTGCATTTGGGCATGATCCTACCACCTATGAGGCTCACGCTAATATCATGTTCACAAGTAAAGATAAGCATAGTAGAAGCATGAGCATGATGATGGTATATATCAAAGGTTTATGAAAACCCCGTCGGGTGCCACTAATGCCCGAGACTGATGATGAGATAGGTGGCCACTTTTGGAGAAGTTGTGCACCGGGTATATTTTGGTGTGAGTGGTTTCAGAAATGGGATTAGATTTATGATGTGTCGAGCGTCCCAACCTTACATGTGTGACCACATTACCCCTTTATGGGACGGGACTTTGTTGACTACTCTCGTCGGTGCTAGCAAAGAGCCACATTACTAGTGGCGGGAGTGATGTGTGGTCACTCCCGTGACGGGGTCGTGCCAGGTAGGGCGACTATGCCATTCTTACGTATTCTAGGCACACCGTTGGTCCCTGCATGGACGACACTATCTAGAGTCGGTGCTTGTAAGACGTACATCATGTGGACTGGGTACCAATCGAGTGGACCTCTTTGTCTAGTATGTTATACACCACGAGACGTACATCATGTGGCCTAGGTACCAATCGAGTGGACCTCCTCTATTAGTTTTATCTATGTGTTTTGGCCTTCTAGGCCCTACCCATGTGAACTTTCCCTTATAGGCCCTACCCATGTGAACTTGGCCTTATTGGTCATTGTCGGTGCACTAAAGACTGGGGCCCCTAGTGCCCGAGACTTGTGCACGGGCACAAAGAACCCCTGCCAGCAGGACACAACAGGACCCAGACAAGATGCATTCCCCAAGACCATCAAGGCCTCGGCAAGCTTGCCTTGATGGGAAGATGACCAAGGCCACGCCCATTTGATGGGCGTGATGAGCTCACCAAGTACAAGACCCTGGCAAGCCTCCCTTGCCGAGAAGACAGCCGAAGCCCCCGGCAAGCTTCCTTGCCGGGACGAAGACCAAGGCACCGGCAAGCTCCCTTCCCAGGATGACGGGGCTAGGCACTGGAGGGCAACCTCCCTTGCCACAGTACCAACGCCCCCAAGTTCCAGCGCATTCCGCATACGCCAGCGTAGCGTCCAGGTGTCGAAACACCTGGATACGTGTCTTTACCAGCACATTGCTGACAAGGACAAGACATGCATTTAATGCACCTGACAGCGGTAGATGGATAAGCACCGCTCTAGGTTCACTATAACTTCTCGTGAACCTACCACCAAGCACTGTAGGTGACCCCTTTGCCTATAAAAGGAGGCCCTTAGCTCATTCACAAGGGGTTAGAATCTTTGGACATTGGTCAGAAGACGCTCATCATCAGTCACTGTAACAAACAACAAGATGCTTAATACAACCAGACAAGGAGGACGTAGGGTTTTATGCGTAAGCGGCACGAACCTGGGTAAAAAGGCTTGCCAGGCGCTGATCGTTAGCTCTGCTCTTGACGTCACTTTTCCTGCACTATGATCACAACGGTTTCACGTTGATTCCCATAGGTGTCGACCTAGCATCGCCGACAGTCATGTGTTGTATTATTTCGGTATGTTGGATGTCAGACTCTTAATATTCATCATATATGTGTTTTGTGAGCATTGATATCTAGGATCACTGAGCACGTTCATTCGGCGATCTCGACTCGTAAGTCGGGGTCCCCACATGTGATTCGAAGATCAATTCCCGTCTGTTTGTTTTCTCGATTCTCGCCACAACCGTCACATCCACAGAGTCCGACTCCCACCGCCACATGAGCTAGTCGTCGGCGTTGCTCCTATGACCTCTAGGTCTTTCCAACATGTCCACCAGCCGTGTAAGAACTCGTAGACTCCGTAGGTGCTAATATTTGAACCCCTAGTTCAACATAGCCCTACATCCGAGCTCACTCGAGCTCCGGTAGCTGCAAGACTCGATGATGCTGAAGACTGCAACAACCCCCGGCGTTGATAATTGCATCGTTGGATGCGGCTAATTTTGCTCTTTCGAACGCATCCTCCCGTGCGTCGAACGATGGCTGGCAGAGCATGTCTGATGCAGACACCGCCGTGACCAGGGTAACCGGAGGTTAAATGTCATTGGCTCACATGGCAACCATCATTAGGGCTTAAACACCCCCGTTAATTAATGTTGCACAAGATGACTCGAAGCCCCGCGGCGGGTCAAACCCAAAGTCAACGCGGTATTAAACCCTCCTTAGCCGTGGGTCACTGACCTGTGGGCCATACGACTCAGTTTTGACTAGGAACAGTCAATTGACCTGGATGACGTCATGTCGATGCATAGCTGACGCAATAATTGCATTTCTCAGTCTAAAATAAATCAGAAATGATCTATTAATTCCAAAAAATTATAAAAGCTTCTATAATTCATATAAAATAATCTATAACCTGGATGAAAATAAGTTATATATGAAAAATATCAAAAAAATCATAGGAATCTGTTTATGTCATTATCATGCATATTTTAAGAAGTTAACACCACTATTTAGGACAAATCATGATTAGGGAAATTTATGATATAACATTTGGAGCTGGAATTTTCTATATGATTGAATTGTAATTCAATAAATTGTCACTTGGTGTGTTAGATCAATCCAGTACCTTAGCATTTCATACCATTCATTTGATCGTCCACTGTGTTGACTCTGGTCCTTCTTGTTTGCCGATGTTTGTTCCCCCTCGGTAGATGATGGTTCCGACATTGAGAGCATTGACACTGATGAAGAGAAGTACAATGTTCAGAACTGTCAGGCAAGCAACACCCCTTGAGAATACCGATACAATCTCACTCTCTCACACCTGCTCTGTTTTACTGCATTAGGACAATAATGATTCAACTGTTACATGTTCCCCATAATTAAACCCATTCCTTTGCATGACTTGTCTTTGCTAGAGTAAATAGTTGCAACCACTTAGGATGATTAGGAACTTCTTGGGCCTTGTTGTGCCTACTCATCCATGCGTTCTTACTGTGTCTGCTATGCCTAGAGTCGTGTCAGGTCTTATCCATCTAGGAGATTAATTGTAGATGAAAGAGGGGATGGCATCACGGGCATCCCAAAGCTTAGATTCTTGGGTCTTCCTTGAATATTACCTCTAGTTTCCTTGGGAATCCCCAAGCTTAGGGTCTTGTCGCTCCTTATACCTTCATCCATCGTTGTCTCACCCAAAACATGAAAACTTAAGCACACAAAAGTCAACACAAACCTTGTGAAATGCATTAATATAATGGACATATGATAAACATTAGGTATTGTTGTAAATTTTATTATTGCATAATAGGTATTGTATTCTAACTTATCCGTGACTTATACCCCATGATATAATTCATTGCGTCTTCGAAACAAGCAAACTATGGAAGCAAAAAATAGAATATGTCTAAAACAGAACGGTTTGTAATGAACTATACGGAAAAAATACTTATGTAACTCTGAAAATTCTGAGAAATAAGAACAACCTGGGAAGTTTTTATAGCAATCTTTGTAAGATAATCAGCAATTTATAACAATCTAGTAAAATCAGATATAGTATTTATTGGGAGCAAAAGTTTCTGTTTTTGCATAGTATCAATTCTACTATCATCCTAATCATCCCAAAGGCTTTACTTGGAAAAGACAGTAATTGAAATATAAAAACACAATAATTACAGTTTGAATAATTATTTCATCACACCAAAATAGAGAGGTAAAAGAAAAAAACTTAAGATAATTGTTGGGTTGCCTCCCAACAAGTGTTATTGTTTTATGCCCCTAGCTAGGCATAATGCATAGTTTCAACTGTTGTCATCCTTCATGTTTAGTCCATAAGTGGCCCTCATAATAGATTCATAAGTTGGTTTAATTATATTTCTAGAGAGTTATTCTATTCCTATTTTAATTGGAATTGGAATCTTATGTTACCCTCTCTGATATCAATAATTGCACCAATAGCTCCTAGGAAAGGCCTACCAAATACAATAGGACAAGATGGATTGCATTCAATATCAAGCACAATAAAATCCACGGGTACAGAATTTCTATCAGCAATTATAAGCACAACATTTATTCCATCCAATTATAAGTTGAGGAAATATTCATTTGTATCGGTGAAATATGGACATCACATAGAGATTTGGCATTTGGGTATAGTAGAAACACTAGCACCAAGGTCACACAATGCATTACATTCATAATACTGAAGCTTAATTTTAATAGTGGGTTCCCATTCATCTTGCAACTTTCTAGGTCTTAAAACCTCTAGTTCAAGCTTCTTCTCATGAGTTATTATCATAGCTTCCACAATATCTTTAGTAAAAGCTTTATTTTATTCATAAGTATTAGGTGAATTTATCATGGATTGTAACAAGGAAATAAATTCAATCAAACAACAAGTATCATAATTTAAATCCTTGTAATCCAAAGTAGTGGGTGTATCGGTATGTAAGGTTTTGACCTCTCCAAAACCACTTTTTTCAATTTTATCATTAGGATCACCCTCCGGAAAATAGGGACTCCTTCTATCTAAAGTTGACTCTTATTCAGTACCTTTCAACTCAAATTTTACATTACTAAAAAATTATTCAACACGAGAAACACCGATCATTTTAATACCTTCATCATTATTATGATAAAAATTGGGTGGAAGAGCCTTTTCTAAGACTTCTCGCTTAGCTCTCAATTTAGTGGTCCTCTGTTTATTTTAGTTAATAGATACTTGGATAGATTTAATGAAATCATCTATATCATGCTTAGGAATTTCCACATCATGAGCTATTCTATCCATGTTCCTAGCCATATCATCAACTTTACGTAATTTTTCTTCTACCATAGTATTGAAAATCATTTGAGAGCTAATAAAATCTTTAATATGGTTCTCAAGTTCATAGGGTATCCTATTATTACTATCGTGTGACTTACCATATGAATTAGTATAATTATTAGTGGGATTACCGGGATATGGCTTAGGATTGAAATTCCCTCTATAAGCATTCGTGTTGAAATTGTTTCTATAGATAAAGTTCATATCTATAGCATCATTATTATTCTCAATCAAAGTAGACGGTGGTGCACCATTAGGATAAAAATGAGCATTTTTATAGCAAACATATTCATAATAGCATCCATCTTATCAGTCAAAGTAGTATTTTCTTCTTCACAGTTTACCTTCTTATCTGTTGGAGCTCTTTTGGTGTGCAACTAAGAATAATTTGTCATCATATTATCAAGATGTTTTGTAGATTCTCTCAATATAATTCCCATAATAGTACCACGTGTGGCTGAGTCTAGAAGATTTCTTGAAACAAAGTTTGTCCCGCATAATTTTTTTGAATTATCATCCATAAGATTAAACCATGAGGGGGAAATTTCAAATCATTAATTTCATTCTCTCCCAAGATTGGGCAATATGTTGTTTCTCAAGTTGCTTAAAGTTCATAATTTGATTTCTAAGAGATATAATCTTAGGGGGAGGAAAATATTTGGCAATAAAAACATCTTTACACTTACCCCATGAATAAATACTTTTGCAAGGTAAAGACAAAAACTAATTTTTAGCACGTTCCCTTAGCGAGAAAGGAACTAATTTAATTTCATATTATATAGCTCAACGAATGTATTAGGATGGGAAGCATCATATCCTCATTAGGATTTCCAGATTTTTTTTCTTTTGTAACAAGATATAGCAAGGCAACATTAATATCATAAAACTCCGCATTAGTCGCGGGTGGTATTGGAGTACTACTAAAATCATTGTTGTTAGTATTTGAAAAGTCACACAATTGGGTATTTTCTTGAGACATGGCGACAAAGAGGTGTAAAGTAGCAAATAGATATATTTTATTGTTTTTGGTTTTTAACAAGAAAGTAAAATCAAATTATAAAAAGGTAAATAAAAAGTAGAACAAGTGATAATATGAAGGAACCTTATGAGAATTTAATGATGTCTCCTCGGCCACGGCCTCGCAAAATTACTCTATTACTTGTGAGTTGTGTTGGGATTTTCCTCGAGGAGGAAGGGTGAAGTAATATAATAGCGGTAAATATTTCTCTTGGGAAGAACCCAAGTTTATCGAACCAATAGGAGAATAAATGCAAACTCTCGCCAACACCACATACAGACACAAAACCAAAGGCTTGCACCCAACATGGGAAGAGGGTTGTCGACCCCCTTGAACTCATTACTTGAAGGATTAATTCAGATAGGGAAAGATATAAATAGGAAAAGTAAATAAGTGCAGCATGGTTTTTAGGTTTTTAGCAATATGATTAAATAGGCACCGGGGGCATAGTTTTCACTAGAGGCTTCTCTCTCAAATGCATAGCATACGGTGGGTAGACAAATTATTTTTGGATCATTGACAAAAACACATAGTTATGATGTTATTAACGACAATGATCGTTTGTATAGGCATAATATCCATAAACAAGTAGACTGCAATTATTTACTACTATTACTCCACTTTAAGAGCGCTTCTATGCTTGCCTCTCGATGTATTAAGTTCATGCAAACAAAGTAATGCTTAGAGCAAGGTGAAATTATGTAGACAAAGTGAACCCAATCAACATGAATAAACCCCATCGTTTTACCCTTAACGACAACAATACGAATACATGCCATGTCCCCTTCTATCACTTGGATATAAAGCACCACAGTATTGAACCCACACTAGTGTCTAAATGTCTAGCCACAACTTATATTGGTGGCGCCAGATGTCCATGCTAGCAAGGCCATTTTGTCCACGCCATAGGTACAGTTTTCTGCACTGGTGCCACTGCAATGCACAATTCATTGAAGATAAACCAATCTAATTGGCCAAATGAAACAGATGGATCGGAGATAAATACAAAGCTATAACAATCATGCATAATAAAGTTGTGGAAAGACTCAATTACTTTCAATGAATAATCTGGTCATAAACTACAATTCATCTGTTCCCAAGAACACACCTTAGAAGAATATTACATCGAATAGATCACCACAGGAATTGCAGAGAACATGGTATTGAAGATCAAAAAGAGAGAACAAGCCATCTAGCTACTAGCTATGGACCCATAGGTCTGTGGGATCGTCATGGAGGTAGCAAAGTAATGTCGAAGGCCTCCGTGATCGACTCCACCTCCGGCAGTGTAAGTTCATCTAGTTCCACCACCTGTTGGTTTTGGAGTATTGAACACAAACGTGGTTGAGGGACTAATGTGTTTGTGAGAGTTCACAAGTTAACACACATAGAAGTTCCTGGAGATTCAGTTTAACCAACGAAGACGTCCCCTAAAAATGGCCGAAGACATTGATGATGGCCGAAGCCATTGGTGGTACGCGAAGATAATCGCTTGAAGATAATGAAATGCGAAGACAAAGTCTTTTGTTGTTTTTATTATTCCTTCCTGAATCATAGGAACCATTGTACTATTAAATGGGGTCAAGGTGATCGAAGTCACATGATGATGTGATGCTCAACCCAAAACACCTAAGTCTTTGAGTGAAGACAATGAAAGGAAATATCTTCGAGAGTTGGTTGAGTTGGCATTGCTTGTAGCCCAAGCAATGTTGTCGCGTGAGTCTTTGAAATCTGATTATTGGAACACATGTCGGTTGGCCATTCACCTAGGGTCATTTTTCTCATATCATGTCGAGTTGCGTGTTACATATAAATAGCCCACCCCCTCCATCCTAAATTGGCGGCTGCTAATAGTTAGATACGATTGCTATCATTTTATAGAAAATCACCTCGAAGACATTGACATAGAGAGCTATCCTGGAAGGATTAACCGAAACACCTAGAGCCCGAGTGTTTGAGAATCATCGAAATCATTATATTCTGAGTGAACTAAAGAGTTGCTACACTTCAAGACTGTGATCTTCCAGACGGTTAGGCGTCGTGGTCTAGGGCATCCAAGACTCATTGTGGATCGACAGGTGATCGATTTTGTACGAGTTTAGTAAGTCTCCCTTGAAGAATTACCACAGTGGTTGGGCGTGGTCTAAGTGACCTGGGCTCATGGGGAACAAGGTGAAGACGAGGAATTCACAATTCAGTCTTAGCCTCCCCGACCGGACGTACAGTTGTCACAACAAGTAGAACTGGTCCAAAAAATCTTGTGTCTTAGTCAAGTACTGGTTCTATTATCCACTCCCTTACTTTCTTTACTATATTGTGAAGGCATTGATTGATCAGCTCAATTCAAATATAAACACCAAAGACATTCCTTAATTGCCATTTGTCATCATACTACCTAAGTTTATCTTGATGCATCTTAGTGTGCATGATGACTTTGCTATACCTGCCTGAATGCCTTTGTAGTTTTCCATACTTTGCTTAGATCCTTGATTGACATCCCTACTTGACCCTATTTTGCTTCTGCATACTTTGAATACATTTACTATTTCAAGGCTTTTCACAAAAACCGCCTATTCACCCCCTTGTTATCGATAACTAGCACCTTCAACTGTTACTATAGCAAGGTACTCCCTTGTTCTGTGTTTACCACATAGAGTTTTAGCAATGTGTACTACAGGGATAATCAAGGTCTAAGTTACGTGCCATACCTTGGATGGCACTGATTACCATACTGTAAGAACAAGATGCGTATGCATCTCAAAGCCATTGAACACAACCTCGGGTATGTCGTCATGGCTCGGATTTCCCAGATTGTTGAAAGTGTCATTGTTGCTGATATAAAGAGATTTCTCAACTGGACTCGACCACCAATAACATCGTATGTGGCCATCTGACCAATGGACATTATGGTCGTGTCAGTGTTGTTGACACTACAAAGCAAATTTGGGAATGGCTACCCAAAGTTAATGAATGTGTCTCATCTTAGAGAGACTCACATGTAGAAGTGATCCGCATCCTGTTCAATTGCTTCAAGAGTCTTGACAACGAATATGTCCGGCTCACATTTGATGGACTTACTGATATCTCAAATGAGCCAAATGCACTTGGCGCCACTGATTTCAACAAACATGAAGTTGTGAAGAAGCTAATGATATCTCTAGGCAGTTCCTTTGACACTCTTGCTCTCATGATCCATCAGCATCCTGACTTCAAGGATTTAGATCCTGCTGATATCCTTGAGAGGCTGAACACCCATGAGTTCCACCAAGCTGAGAAGAGGGAAATCCATGGTTCCAATTATAGTGGCTCTTGTTGTTGGAAATATGCCCTAGAGGCAATGATAAAATAGTTATTATTATATTTCCTGTTTCAGGAAAATCGTTTAATATCCGTGCTATAATTGTATTGAATGAAAACATAGATACATGTGTGGATACATAGACAAAACAATGTCCCTAGCAAGACTCTAGGTGGCTAGCCAGTTGATGAAGGATAGTCAAGGTTTTCTGAGTATATGCAAGTGTTGTCACTTGGTAACTGGATCACATCATTAGGAGAATCATGTGATGGACTAGACCCAAACTATGAACGTAGCATGTGATCGTGTCATTTTGTTGCTATTATTTTTTGTGTGTCAAGTATTTATTCCTATGACCATGAGATCATATAACTCACTGGCACTAGAGGAATACCTTGTGTGTATCAAACGTCACAACGTAACTGGGTTACTATAAAGGTACACTACAGGTATCTCCAAAGGTGTCCATTGAGTTAGTATGGATCAAGACTCGGATTTGTCACTCCGTGTGACAGAGAGGTATCTCGGGGCCCACTCGGTAATACAACATCACAAACAAGCCTTGCAAGCAATGTGACTACGTGTAAGTCACGGGATCTTGTATTACAGAACGAGTAAAGACACTTGCCGGTAACGAGATTGAAATAGGTATGCGGATACCGATGATCGAATCTCGGGCAAGTAACATACCGAAGGACAAAGGGAATGACATACGGGATTATATGAATCCTTGGCACTTAGGTTCAACCGATGAGATCTTCGGAGAATATGTAGGATCCAATATGGGCATCCAGGTCCTGCTATTGGATATTGACCGAGGAGTGTCTCGGATCATCTCTACATAGTTCTCGAACCAGCACGGTCTGCACACTTAAGGTTCGATGATGTTTTAGTATAGTTGAGTTATATGTGTGGTTACCGAATGTTGTTCGGAGTCCTGGATGAGATCACGGACGTCACAAGGTTTCTAGAATGGTCTAGAAACGAAGACTGATGTATAGAATGGTTTCATTTGGTCACCAGAAAGTTTCGGGCATTTCCGACAGTGTACCGGGAGTGACGAATGGGTTCTGGGTGTTCACCGGGAGGGGCCCACCCACCTGGGAGTGAGCCGAGTAGCCTTAGGGTGGCGCACCAGCCCTTAGTGGGCTGGTGGAGCCAGGCCAAGAGGGCTATGGTGCCACAAGTGAAAAAACCGAAGGAAATAAAAAAAAGGAAAGAGGGAGGTGGGAAGGAAGAGGAGGACTCCTCCTTCCCAAACCGAATTGGAGAAGGAGTCCTGCTCTCCACTTCGGCAGGGGCACCCTTGGGGTCCTTGAGCCCCAAGGCTAGCCCCTCCCCTCCTCCTATATATACTAGTGGTTTTTGGGTTTTTGAGACACAACTTCGCCACGTGCAACTCAAACCTATTCCACATAGTTTTGCCTCTAGATCGGATTTCTGCGGAGGTCGGGTGGAGCCCTGTAGGAGTAGATCATCACCACCACCGGAGCGCCGTCACACTGCCAGAGAACTCATCTACTTCTTCGTCTCTCTTGCTGGATCAAGAAGGCCGAGATCGTCATCGAGCTGTACGTGTGCTGAACGCAGAGGTGCCGTCCGTTCGGCGCTAGATCGGAACGGATCTGGGACGACGGTGATTTGAATCACGAAGCTGTACCACTACATCAACCGCATTTCTTAATGCTTCCCGCTTAGCGATCTACAAGGGTATGTGGATCTAATCTCCTCTCATAGATGGACATCACCATGATAGGTCTTTGTGTACGTAGGAATTTTTTTGTATCCCATGCAACGTTCCCCAACAGTGGCATCATGAGCTAGGTTCATGCGTAGATATTATCTCGAGTAGAACACAAAAGGTTTTGTGGACGTTGATTTTCAATTTGCTGCCCTCTTTAGTCTTTTCTCGATTCGGCGGTATTGTTGGATTGAAGCGGCCCGGACCGACATTACTCTTATGCTTACGAGAGATTGGTTTCATCGACTAACATGCAACTCGTTGCATAAAGATGAGTGGCGGGTGCCTGTTTCTTCAACTTTAGTTGAATTGGTTTTGACCGAGGCGGTCCTTGGAGAGAGGTTAAATAGCAATTTGCACATCTCCGTTGTGGTTTTTGCGTAAGTAAGATGCGATCACACTAATACCCATAGCAGCCTCGTAAAACATGCAACAACAAATTAGAGGACGTCTAACTTGTTTTTGCAGCGTATGCTTGTGATATGATATGGCCAATAACATGATGTTATATATTGGATGTATGTGATGATCATGTTGTAATAGTTAATATCGACTTGCACGTCGATGCTACGGCAACCGGCAGGAGCCATAGGGTTGTCTTTAAACTAACGTTTGTCTTTGCAGATGTGTTTACTACTGCTAGGTCGTAGCTTTAGTAGTAATAGTATAGATAGCACGACAACCTCGATGGCGCCACGATGATGGAGATCATGGTGTGGCGACGGTGACAAGAAGATCATGCCGGTGCTTTGGTGATGGAGATCAAGAAGCACAAGATGATGGCCATATCATGTCACTTATGAATTGCATGTGATGTTAATCCTTTTATGCCCGTTATTTTGCTTAGAACGACGGTAGCATTATAAGATGATCTCTCACTAAAATTTGAAGATGAAATTGTGTTCTCCCCGACTGTGCACCGTTGCGACAGTTCGTCGTTTCTAGAGACCACGTGATGATCGGGTGTGATAGACTCAACGTTCACATACAATGGGTACAAAACAGTTGCACAAGCAGAACACTCGGGTTAAACTTGATGAGCCTAGCATGTGCAGACATGGCCTCGGAACACATGAGACCAAAAGGTCGAGCATGAAGCGTATAGCTAATATGATTAGCATAGAGATGCTTACCACTTAAACTATTCTCAACTCACATGATGATCGGACTTGAGTTAGTCAATTTGGATCATGTACCACTCAAATGACTAGAGAGATGTACTTTTTGAGTGGGAGTTTATCAGTAATTTGAGTAGTTAAACTCTAATTATCTTAAACATAGTCTAAGTCCACTTTGCAATATTTGTGTTGTAGATCAATGGCTCACGCAGTAGCAACCCTGAATTTTAATACGTTCCTAGAGAAATCTAAGTTGAAAGATGATGGAAGCAACTTTGTAGACTGGGCTCGTAATCTAAAGCTGCTCCTGCAAGCTGGGAAGAAGGATTATGTCCTTAATGCTGCGCTAGGAGATGAACCACCTGCTACGTCTAGCCAAGATGTTTTGAACGCCTGGTTAACACGTAAGGAAGACTACTCAGTAGTTCAATGTGCAGTCTTATATGGCTTAGAGCCGGAACTTAAACGTTGCTTTGAGCGTCATGGAGCATATGAGATGTTCCTAGAGTTGAAGTTTATCTTTTAGACGAACACTCGGATCGAGAGGTATGAGACCTCCGATAAATTCTATGCTTGCAAGATGGAGGACAATTCGTCTGTCAGTGAACATGTGCTCAAAATGTCTGGGTACTCAAAATGTCTAGCTGAGCTGGGGATTGAACTCCCGCAAGAGGCTATCACTGACAGAATTCTTCAATCACTGCCACCTAGCTATAAGAGCTTTGTGTTGAACTATAATATGCAAGGGATGAACAAGTCACTCGGCGAGTTATTCGCGATGCAGAAAGTCGCAGAGTCAGAACTCCGGAAAGAGCATCAAGTGTTGATGGTCAATAATACCACTGGTTTCAAGAGAAACGGCAAAGGCAAGAAGGGTAACTCCAAGAAGAGAGACAAGCCTATTGCCAATCCGATGAAGAAACCCAAGGCTGGACCTAAGCCTGAAACAGAATGTTATTATTGCAAGGGACTGGGTCACTGGAATCGCAACTGCCCCAAGTATTTGGGTGATAGGAAGGCGGCCAAGGAAAAATCAGGTATATTTGATATACATGTTATTGATGTGTACTTAACCAACTCTCGTAGTAGTGCTTGGGTATTCGATATTGGTTATGTTGCTCATATTTGCAAATCGAAGCAGGAACTGCGGAATAAACGAAGGCTGGCGAAGGATGAAGTGCTGATGCGCGTGGGAAATGGTTCAAAGGTTGATGCAATCGCGGTCAGCACAGTTTCACTTCAGTTACCATCATGATTATTTGTGAACTTAAATAATTGTTATTTAGTGCCTGCGTTAAGCATGAACATTTTATCTGGATCTTGTTTATTGCGAGACGGTTACTCGTTTAAGTTAGAGAATAATGGTTGTTCTATTTATATGAGTAATATCTTTTATGGTCATGCACCCAATGTGAGAGGATTGTTCATATTAAATCTTGATAGCGATGATACACATATACATAACAGTGAGACCAAAAGATGTAGAGTTAACAATGATGGCGCCATGTTTTTATGGCACCGCCACTTAGGTCATATTGGTGTAAAGCGCATGAAGAAACTCCATTCCGATGGGCTTTTGGAGTCACTTGATTTTGAATCACTTGACACGTGCGAACCATGCCTCATGGGCAAGATGACTAAGACTCCGTTCTCCGGAACAATGGAGCGTGCAAGTGACTTGTTGGAAATCATACATACCGATGTGTGTGGTCTGATGAGTGTGGAGACGCGTGGCAGATATCGTTATTTTCTCACCTTCACTCACGATTTGAGTAGGTATGGATATATTGACTTGATGAAGCACAAGTCTGAAACGTTTGAGAAGTTCAAACAATTTTAGAGTGAAGTTGAAAATCATCATAACAAGAAGATCAAGTTCCTACGTTCTGATCGTGGGGGTGAATATCTGAGTTTCGAGTTTGGTGCTCACTTAAGACAATGTGGAATTGTTTCACATTTGACACCGCCTGGAACACCACAACGTAATGGTGTGTCCGAACGTCATAGTCGTACTTTGTTAGAAATGGTGTGATCTATGATGTCTCTTACCGATTGGCCGTTATTGTTTTGGGGTTATCCATTAGAGACAATTGCATTCACTTTAAATAGGGCACCATCAAAATCTGTTGAGACGACACCATACGAGCTGTGGTATGGCAAAAGACCGAAATTGTCGTTTCTCAAAGTTTGGGGATATGATGCTTATGTCAAAAAGCTTCAGCCTAAAAAGCTGGAACCCAAACCGGAAAAGTGCATCTTCGTAGGTTACCCAAAGGAGACAGTTGGGTACACCTTCTATCTCAAATCTGAGGGAAAAGTGTTTGTTGCTAAGAACAGAGCTTTTCTTGAGAAGGAGTTTCTCTCGAAAGAATTGAGTGGGAGGAAGATAGAACTTGATGAGGTTGTCGAACCTCTAATCCCTCTAGATGGTGGAGGAGGGCAGAGGGAAACCTCTATCGATGGGACACCGGTTGAGGAGGAAGTTAATGATGATGATCATGAAACTTCGGATCAAGTTCTTATCGGACCTCGCAGGTCGACAAGATCACGTACTACTCGTGAGTGGTACGGTAATCTTGTCTTATCAATCATGTTGTTAGACAACAATGAACCTGTGAATTGTAAAGAAGCAATGGTGGGCCCGGATTCCAACAAATGGCTGGAGGCCATGAAGTCCGAGATAGGTTCTATGTATGAAAACAAAGTGTGGACTTTGGAAGTATTACCTGAACGTGGAAAGGCTATTGAGAACAAATGGATCTTTAATAAGAAGACAGATGCAGACGGTAATGTGATCGTTTATAAAGCTCAACTTTTGGCAAAGGGTTTTTCACAAGTTCAAGGAGTTGACTACGATGAGACGTTCTCACTGGTAGCAATTCTTAAGTCCGTCTGAATCATGTTAGCAATAGCTGCATTTTTCGATTATGAAATCTGGTAGATGGATGTCAAAACAGCGTTCCTTAACAATTTTCTTAAGGAAGAGTTGTATATGATGCAACCCGAAGGTTTTGTCGATCCAAAGAATGCTAACAAAGTATGCAAGCTCCAGCGATCCATTTATGGACTGGTGCAACCATCTCGGAGTTGGAATAAGCGCTTTGATGAGGTGATCAAAGCATTTGGGTTTATACAAGTGGTTGGAGAATCTTGTATTTACAAGAAAGTGAGTCGGAGCTCTGTGGCGTTTCTAATATTATATGTGGATGACATATTGCTGATTGGAAACAACGTGGAGTTTTTGGAGAGCGTAAAGGATTACTTGAATAAAAGTCTCTCTATGAAGGACCTAGGAGAAGCTGCTTACATTCTAGGCATTAAGATCTATAGGGATAGATCGAGACGCCTGATAGGACTTTCACAAAGCACATACCTTGATAAAGTTTTGAAGAAGATAAAAATGGAACAGTCCAGGAAGAGGTTCTTGCCAGTGTTACAAGGTATAAAATTGAGTAAGACTCAGTGCCCAGCAACTATGGAAGATAGAGAACAAATGAGTTCCGTCCCCTATGCTTTAGCCATAGGTTCTATCATGTATGCAATGTTGTGCACTAGACCAGACGCCAGCATGGGCATAAGTATGGCAGGCAGGTTTCAAAGTAATCCAGGAGTGGATCACTGGACAACAGTCAAGAATATTCTGAAGTACCTGAAAAGGACTAAGGAAATGTTTCTCCTTTATGGAGGTGACTAAGAGCTCGTCGTAAAGGGTTACGTTGACGCAAGCTTTGACACTGATCCGGATGACTCTAAGTATCAAACCAGATACTTATTTATTCTTAATGGGGGTGCGGTAAGCTGGTGCAGTTCCAAGCAAAGCGTCGTAGCAGATTCTACATGTGAAGCGGAGTACATGGCTGCCTCGGAGGCAGCAAAGGATCGGAGGGTGTCTGGATGAAGCAGTTCACGACGGATCTTGGAGTTGTGCTGAGCGCACTAAATCCAATAACTCTGTTCTATGACAACACTAGTGCCATTGCTTTTGCAAAGGAACCAAGGTTTCACAAGAAGACCAGACATATCAAATGACGCTTCAACCTCATCCGCGACTATGTCGAAGGAGAGGACGTGAATATTTGCAAAGTGCACACGAATCTGAATGTAGCAGATCCGCTGACGGAACCTCTTCCACGGGCAAAACATGATCAACACCAGAACTGTATGGGTGCTAGATTTATTACAATGTAAATCGCATGGCAATGTGAGGACTAGATTATTGACTCTAGTGCAAGTGGGAGACTGTTGTAAATATGCCCTAGAGGCAATGATAAAATAGTTATTATTGTATTTCTTGTTTCAGGATAATCGTTTATTATCCATGCTATAATTGTATTGAATGAAAGCATAGATACATGTGTGGATACATAGACAAAGCAATGTCCCTAGCAAGCCTCTAGTTGGCTAGCCAGTTGATCAAGGATAGTCAAGGTTTTCCTACTATATGCAAGTGTTGTCACTTGATAACTGCATCACATCATTAGGAGAATAATGTGATGGACTAGACCGAAACTATGAACGTAGTATGTGATCGTGTCATTTTGTTGCTATTGTTTTCTGCATGTCAACTATTTATTCCTATGACCATGAGATCATATAACTCACTCGCACCGGAGGAATACCTTGTGTGTATCAAACGTCGCAACATAAATGGGTGATTATAAGGTACTCTACATGGATCTCCGAAGGTGTCCGTTGAGTTAGTATGGATCAAGACTAGGATTTGTCACTCCGTGTGACAGAGAGGTATCTCGGGGCCCACTCAGTAATACAACATCACAAACAAGCCTTGCAAGCAATGTGACTAAGTGTAAGTCACGGGATCTTGTATTATGGAACGAGTAAAGAGACTTGCCGGTAACGAGATTGAAATAGGTATGCGGTTACCGACGATCGAATCTCGGGCAAGTAACATACCGAAGGACAAAGGGAATGACATACGGGATTATGTGAATCCTTGGCACTGAGGTTCAACAGATGTGATATTTGGAGAATATGTAGGATCCAATATGGGCATCTAGGTCTCGCTATTGGATATTGACCGAGGAATGCCTCGGGCCATGTCTACATAGTTCTCGAACCCGCATGGTCTGCACACTTAAGGTTCGATGATGTTTTAGTATAGTTTAGTTATATGTGTGGTTACCGAATGTTGTTCGGAGTCTCGGATGAGATCAGAGATGTCACGAGGGTTTCCGGAATGGTCCGGAAACTAAGATTGATATATAGGATAGTTTCATTTGGTCACCGGAAAGTTTCGGGCATTTCCGGCAGTGTACCGGGAGTGATGAATGGGTTCCGGGTGTTCACCGGGAGGGGACCACACACCAGGGTGTGAGCCCAGTAGCCTTAGGGTGGCGCACCAACCCTTAGTGGGCTGGTGGAGCCAGCCCAAGAGGGCTCTGGCGCCAGAAGTGAAAAAACCAAAGGAAAGAAAAAAAAAGGAAAGTGGGAGGTGGGAAGGAAGAGGAGGACTCCTCCTTCCCAAACCGAATTGGAGAAGGAGTCCTCCTCTCCACTTCAGCTAGCACACGCTTGGGGTCCTTGAGCCCCAAGGCTAGCCCCTTCCCTCCTCCTATATATACTGGTGTTTTTAGGGTTTTTGAGACATAACTTTGCCACGTGCAACTCGAACCTATTCCACATAGTTTTGCCTCTAGATTGGATTTTTGCGGAGCTCGGGCGGAGCCCTGCAGGAGTAGATCATCACCACCACCGGAGCGCCGTCACGTTGCCGGAGAACTCATCTACTTCTCCGTCTCTCTTGCTGGATCAAGAAGGCCGAGATCGTCATCGAGCGGTATGTGTGCTGAATGCGGAGGTGCCGTCCGTTCGGCGCTAGATCGGGATGGATTGTGGGACGACGGTGATTTAAATCATGAAGATGTACCACTACATCAACCGCGTTTCTTAACGCTTCCCACTTAGCGAGCTACAAGGGTACGTAGATCTAATCTCCTCTAGTAGATGGACATCACCATGATAGGTCTTCGTGTGCGTAGGAAATTTTTTGTTTCCCATGCAACGTTCCCCAACACTTTTGTCGTGAAGGGAAAGTCTATGTACTTTCAGAAGTTCGCCTGGTCAAAGCGTGAAACGTCCAAAATGCGACCATATCCTTATTTTTGCACGAAGGCCTCGACAGGGATAGAAGCACATCTCGTCCTTTCGCAAGAATGGATATCGTTACAAGTACATGTACTGAATATATGAGTATATGGAATTGACTTACACTCTCCACAAGCTACATCAGAGTCACATCAATATGAGGATACACAATCTTCAAGAAGAAGACCAGGGTCCAACTACAGATGAAAACAAATGATAAAAGAACAACGTCCATCCTTGCTATCCCAGGCTGCCAGCCTGGAACCCATCCTAGATCGATGAAGAAGAAGAATACAATACTCCAAATAGAATAATCATCGCGCTCATGTCAATGTAACTCTTTACATGTACCTAGAACTTGTGTTGTAGTAATCTGTGAGCCACAAGGTGTCGGGAAAATGACACCTATGGGAAGCTCAAAGGGTCCCTAGATGGTTCGGCGGAGGGAGAGAGGTGGCGCCAAGAGCAGAACTAGCGATCAACACCGACAAGGTCGTTTACCCAGGTTTGGGCCGCTTGGCGCGTAAAACCCTACTCCTGCTTTGTTTGTATTGGGTGATTACTATTGGGTTATTTGCTACAGTAATTTAGCTGGTGATTAGAGAGTCTAAAAACCCAAAAATTCCAGCAACTAGAAATGATACTTGGGCCTCCTTTTATAGGCAAAGGGGTCACCAACAGTGTGCTCACGGGTTGCGTAGTGAACAGGGTTCACCGCTTATCTTTCTACTATGGTGTCAGGGGCAGTAAATGCCTTGGCAGGGCCCCTGACCAGCATCAAGGTGGCTTCGACACGTACCCAGGCGTGTTGACACCTGGGCTTTGTGCTGGCGCATGAGGGATGTGCTGTAGTGGTGGCGGTCGGTGGAACTGTGGCAGGAGGGACACCTGGAGGGCGAAGAGAGCATGTTGGCTTGCCGTCCTTGCCTACGGCCTCGCACATCTTCCCGACAAGGATGGCATGCCGGGGGTTGGACATCTACCCGGCAAGGAGGGCTTGTCGGGGCCTTGCGAGTGTTCCCCGCGAGGAAGGTTCGTCGGGGCCTTGTGGGTCTTCCCGACAAGGAGGGCTTGCCGGGGCCTTGTAGCCTGGGCTGGCTCTTCACACCTTTGGTGGGGCGTGGTCTTGGCAAGCCTGGGGTTTACCTTCCGGTTCGCTGTCTTGGTGTGTTGCCGCCAAGCATGTTCCTCGTGCCCGTGCACAAGTCTGGGGCACAGGAGACCCGAGTCTCTAGTACATCGATAGGAGCCCACGTGCCTGGGCCACTGCTACGGCAACAAAAGACCTTCCAACGGCGCCAGAAAAAGTGCTGACGGGAGACTGTTCTTTACTCCTCAGCACCGGCACCAGGAATCCTTCTGCTACGGCTACTCCTTTAGGGACTTCCTAGGCAAATATGCAAAGGATTTCCCCGCGGCCTTGGAGCCTTGCGTTGGTGTTCCCTCGAAGCGGTAAGGGTGATGTACCGCAGCGGTGGTAAGTATTTCCCTCAGTTTTGAGAACCAAGGTATCGTTCCAGCGAAGGAGTATCACAAGTGCCTACACAAACACAAAGAGCTTGCTCCCAACGCTATGAAGGGGTTGTCAATCCCTTATAGGTTGTTTGCCAAGTGAGAACTGAAAGCAACAAAGTAACAAAGCAAAGTAAAAGCGAAAGTGGAAATGATAGGTGTGAATAGACCCGGGGGCCGTAGTGTTCACTAGTGGCTTCTCTCATGAAAGCAAGTAGACGGTGGGTGAACGAATTACTGTCGAGCAATTGATAGAACCGCGCAAAGTCATGACGATATCTATGGCAATGATTATATCTATAGACATCACGTCCAAAACAAGTAGACCGATTCTTTCTGCATCTACTACTATTACTCCACACGTCGACCGCTATCCAGCCTGCATCTAGTGCATTAAGTCCAAAAGAACAGAGTAACACCTTAAGCAAGATGACATGATGTAGATGGAAAATCTCATATCTACGAAAAAGCCCGTCTTGTTACCCTTGATGGCAACTACACGATGTGTGCCTTGCTGCCCCTACTGTCACTGGGAAAGGTCACCACACGGTAAGAACCCAAAACCAAGCACTTCTCCCATTGCAAGAATCATATATCTAGTTGGCCAAACAAAACCCAAGACTCGGAGAGACTTACAAGGAAATCAAATCATGCATATAAGAAATCAGCAAAGACTCAAATATATATCATAGATAATCAGATCACAAATCCACAATTCATCGGATCTCGACAAACACACCGCCAAAGAGAATTACATCGGATAGATCTCCATGAAGATCATGGAGAACTTTGTATTGAATATCCAAGAGAGAGAAGAAGCCATCTAGCTACTAACTACGGACCCGTAGGTCTCAAGTGAACTACTCACAAGTCATTGGAGGGGTGATGATGTTGATGAAGAAGCCCTCCAACTCCAAAGTCCCCTCCGGTAGGGCACCGGGAAGGGTCTCCAGATGAGATATCACGGAAACAGAAGCTTGCGGCGGCGGAAAAGTGTTTTCGTGGACGCCCTGATTTTTTCTGGATTTTTAGGGAATATATAGGCCAAAGACCTAGGGTAGGGGGGCCACAGGGAGGCCACAAGCTTGGTTGCCGCGGCCTCCCCCTGGCCGCGGCAACAAGGCTTGTGGGCTCCCTGTGGGCCCACTTGCTTGGCCCTCAAGCTTCCCGATCTTCATCCGTTCTGGAAAAATGGGGGTTTTATTCCGTTTGGACTTTGTTCCAATATTACATCTGAAAAGAGTCAAAAACACAGAAAAAACAGGAACTGGCACTTGGCACTGAGTTAATAAGTTAGTCCCAAAAAAGATATAAAAGGTAAACAAAACATCCAAAGTTGACAAGATAACAGCGTGAAACCATCAAAAATTATAGATACATTTGAGACGTATCAAGCATCCCCAAGCTTAACTCCTGCTCGTCCTCGAGTTGGGAAGTGATAAAGAATGAATTTTTGATGCTTTCATGCTACCTAGCATAGATGTCCTTTGTAACTCCTCTTATGTGACGTGAATGTTCAGATCCATTAGATTCAAAACAATAGCTTGCTATTGATGTGGAGACAATAATAATTCAAGCAAACTAGCAAAGTAATCATGAACTTTCAAAATGACAAGGCCAAAAGAAAGTTATCCCTACAGAATCATATAGTCTGGCTATGCTCTATCATCATTGCACAACGAATTTAAATCATGCACAACCCCGGTATTGGCCAAGTAATTGTTTTCACACCTTTACTTTCTCAAACTTTTTCAACTCTCACGCAATACATGAGCATGAGCCATGGTTTTAGCACTATAAGTGGTGTGGAGTGTGGTGGAGGTTGCAAGACAAACAAGGAGAAGATTGTCACATTAACTAGGCATATCAATGAGCTGTGGAGATGCTCATCAATAGATATCAATGTGAATGAGTAGGGATTGCCATACAAATGATGCACTAGAGCTAAGAGTAAGTGAAAGCTCTTAAAGAAAACTAGTGGGTGTGCCTCCAACTTGCTTGCTCACGAAGACCTAAGGCAAATTTGAGGGAGCCTATCATTGGAATACACAAGCCAAGTTATATAATAAAAACTTCCCACTAGCTATATGGTGGTGACAAAACAAGATACTCTCAATCATGAAGATCATGGTGCTTAATATGCACAAGGGTGGAAAAGTGGTAGCATTGTCCCTTCTCTCTTTTTCTCTCATTTTTTTTGAATGGGCTCTTTGGCCTCTTTTTTTTTGGTGGGCATCTTTGGCCTCTTTTATTTCCTCACATGGGACAATGCTCCATCAATGATGATCATCACACTTACAACTCAAAACTTAGAGCAACGATGACTCTATGTGGAATGCCTTCGGTAGTGTACCGTGACAATGATCTAGCATGGCATGGACATTAATGGAAACATCATGCTAGCTATCTGACGATCATGCAATGTCAATGTAGACGTGGTGGCACATGTCATGGTGGTAGTTCCATGGCAATATATCTCGGAATGACTTTGAAAAAGCCATAGTAGGTAGGTATGGTGGCTGTTTTGAGGGAGGCTAATGGTGGGTTTTGTGCACCGGCGAAAGTTGCACCGCACTAAAGAAGATAGTGATGATGGAAGGTGAAAATGCATCTAAACCGGACTCAACATTAGTCATGAAGAACTCATATACTTGTTGCAAAAGTTTTATTAGTAATCGAAACAAAGCATTCAACGCATACTCCTAGGGGAAGGGTTGGTAGGTATAAACCATCGCGCGATCCCGACCGCCACACAAAGGATGACAATCAATAGACTAATCATGCTCAGACTACATCACATAGCGGTTCACCATACGTGTATGCTATGGGAATCACTAACTTCAACACAAGTATTTCTAGATCCACAACACCTTACTAGCATAACTTCAATATTACCATAACCACAACTCAAAACTAGTTGAGATGAATCAAACTTCTCTAACTATTCAATGCACATGAAGGTGGAAGTTTTCGTATCCCTTTGGATAACTAGCCCTTTTGAGACTAATTTCAAAGCATAGATAAACTACCAAGCCACGCACTGTCGTGCTCTGAAAGATATAAGTGAAGCACATAGAGCAAAATCAACTAGCTCAAAAGATATAAGTGAAGCACATGTGAGCTGAATTGTCTAACCAAAGGATATAAGTGAAGCTCGACAAAATCACGGTTTGTGCATGTATCTCTCTCTAGGTGTGAAGCATGGATGATTGTGACAAAACAAAAATAAAAGACTCCTACAATACAAGACCCTCCAAGCAAAACACATAACATGTGGTGAATAAAAATATCGCCCCAAGTAACGTTACCGATGGATTGAAGACGACAGAGGGGATGCCTTCCCGGGGCATCCCCAAGCTTAGGATTTTACGGCATCCTTGAATCATCTTGGGGTGCCTTGGGCATCCCCAAGCTTGAGCTCTTGGCACTCTTTATCTTTTTGTCCATAAGAACTTCACCCAAAACTTGAAAACTTCACAACACGAAACTTAAACAGAAACTCGTGATAACATTAGTATAAGAAAGCAAACCACCACTTCCTTAGGTACTGTAGAAAACTTGAATTATACTTATGTTGATGTTGGGTTACTGTATTTTCAATCTTCCATGGCTAATACCCCCCGATACTATCCATAGTTTCATCAAAATAAGCAACCAACACAACAAAAACAGAATTTGTTAACAGCAGATCAGTCTGTAGCAATCTGTATACTTCGTATACTTCTGGTACTTCACAAATGCTGAAAAATTATGATTGTCCGAAGAATTTGTGTAGCAATCAGAAGCAAAACGAATCAACTCAAAATCTCTTACAGAAAAAAAATGAAAATTATTTTCGTGAGCAGATAGTTTCTGTCTTTTCCAGCATGACCAAACGATCATCCCCAAGAAACGCTAGGTCTCCAGATGAGATCTCGCGGAATCGGAAGGTTGCGGCGGCGAAAAAGTGTTGTCGTGGACGCTCGGATTTTTTCTGGATTTTTAGGGAATATATAGGCGAAAGACCTAGGGCAGGAGGGCCACAGGGAGGGCACAAGCTTGGTTGCCGCGGCCTCCCCCTGGCCACACAACAGGGCTTGTGGGATCCCTGTGGGCCCCCTTGCTTGGCTTTCAAGCCTCCCGATCTTCTTCCGTTCTGGAAAAAAATCATTTTGTGGATTTTATTCTGTTTGGACTCCACTCCAAAATCAGATCTGAAAAGAGTCAAAAACACAGAAAAACAGGAACTGGCACTTGGCAATGAGTTAATAAGTTAGTCCCAAAAAAGATATAAAAGGTAAACAAAACATCCAAAGTTGACAGGATAACAGCGTGAGACCATAAAAAATTATAGATACTTTTGAGAAGTATCAGCCACACATGTATGCGAGGCGTCGTTGGGCCAGGCCCAAAGTGGTGCACGGGTTTCTGATTGGCAGCTTGGAGCCGTTGCAAGTAGCCCTTCCGCACGTCGCGCATCGAGCGTGTGAGGTGGAGAGATGTGCGCACAGTGGCCTCCCCACCTCCCGAAGCATTACTTCCATGCGTGAGGCATGCGCAGTAATGGTCAGGCAAGTGGCGTTCATAGCCTTAAAGGTCACAGTTGTGGCAGGGCCCGCCCCCGCATGCATTGGTCCAGCAACGAGGTTCCCTATTCGCCCGTGATCTAGAGTGATTGGGCGAGAGGGGCGGCGGTTTCTGGAGTGAGCAGAGCTAGCCCCCGCGCCTCGCCCTATAAATTAGGAGGTTTGTGATGGGGTTTTGCTCATACATCTAACTCTTGAAACACTCAGCACCCCCAGCTTGTGTCTGCAGTGTCTTCTTCACCTTCGGGTGGCGCTCGCCCCTAACCATGGCTAGGGGACGAGGGCAGCCACCATCAACTGCCAGAGTGGCAAGAGGATCCCATTCGGATCATGCCACAACTTCAGGGGCCGCAGCTGCGGAGGGTGGACCAAGCGCCCGAGGTGGCGAAGGGGCGAGGGGCCGCGGTCTCCGTGGAGGCCATGGCTGGGGAAGGCGGAGTGCTACTCAAGCACTTCCGTCTTCTCCCCCAGTGGTAGCTTCTCCTCCATGGGGCAGACACTTGGAGGGGAAGGTGCTGGAGTTCTTGATGGAGCTGCACGACGCTCCTTGGGGCCATTTGCACCTCCCTCACCCCTTTGCTAGGGAGATGGAGGCCACCAAACCTCCCATATTGTGTTTCACGGCGTACAGTTGCTCCCACGGCTTTATGCAGGTGCACGTGGAGTACCCGAAAAGCTACTCCATGTTGCTCGGGCGGGGCTGGAAAGCCTTCGCCCGCGCCCATAGCCTCGAGGATGGGCATGTACTCCGCTTCAAGCTAACGTAGAATAATATGTTATCCATCAAGTTTTATGGGCTCTCAGGTGTGCGTCTCGGCTGTTGTGAAGAGAGCTCGAGAGGCTTCGAATGTCCCTCCTCGAGCGATAGCGAAGAGGGGGACAGTGGTGGCGGTGGCGCTCTTGGCAGGTCAGGATCTCAGGGCGTCAAGTCAGATCACGACACCCCAAGCTCTAAGTGACCGCCGTCCACACCGCCGAGGCCCGCTCACGCCTCTCTCTCGCCAGGCGGGGTTACCTTGCCGGAGCCAGCATCAACGCCTCGTCTTTGAGGAGGCGCGATTGTGGGCTCCGACTTCTTCATCCCTTCCAGTCGCCCTGTCCTCCGGCCTCGTTCTCCTCTGCGCAGTGCTGGTCCAGGAGAAACCAGGGTGGGTTGCGCCGGGGGCCGTCCCGCTTATTGTCTTCTTGAACTTCTCTCCAGCAAGCATGTACCTCGCCAAAAGACAGTATCATAGGTTAGAGTAGTAAAAATCATCCATGTAATATGTCTGAGTTTGCCTCAAACAGATGAATGAAATTTTGTTTCCTTTGTGTCTGATCCTTCTCTTTGTATGATACACCCTTTGCGTTTTCCGGAAGCTTGCCAGCGTGACTGGTCCTACCGCTAGTGCTTTGAGGAACGGATCCTTAGCAGTTCGTCGGAGGGATCATTACCGGCACGACTCCTTGCCGCACTCAGTGCAACATTAGATCGTCGAGCGCGGCTCGAGGCGAAATAAGGTGTTTCATAGCCGCTTGGTATGTTGAACTAGTTCGAAAAAGAGTGAAGGTGCTCTATGGCCATTCATGTCATTGAACGAGTTCGAAACAGAGCCAAGATGCACTGATCCTGACCTGGTTCCATCTGCGCGCAGGTTTCTCAAACAATGATTGGGATTTCTAGAAAGGAAACAATCTATCTACTCGAAAATTTCATCTAGAATATGTATTACTTATCTGTTGTGTCGTGACACTTCGTCCCGTGGCGTTTGGGTCTTTTGCCGGGGCCTCAGACATTCGACAAGCAGAATGTTTCACTCTCCCGGCAACTTCCCCACCGACAAAGTTGTTGCCGATAGCCCTTGATAACAGTATAGGAAAGGGGTTGCCGAAGTATAACACATTTTTCTCTTTTGCCAGGCTATGCTGGCGGAGCCCCGGAGTGCATCTTCGGTGGTGACGTGACGCTTCCAAGGGGGAAAACGCTTCCGCTGGAGTCCGTGTCTGGGCTTCGGGGCCTGTTGGCGCATCCTTGACGGCTATGCATCACTCCGTGGAGGTGCGTCGGCCGGAGTATGCATTGGAGGCCTCGCCGATGCCCCAATGCACACCCTTGACAGCAACACACTGTCCTGGAGTGGCGCATAAGCCTGATGCCTTCAAGCTCGGGGTCTCCGCCTCCTCGGCCCGCACTTGCGCAGCGGTGCGCCCGCGCAGGCGTTAGGAGGCCATAGCGAAGTGGAGCGACCAACGCTGCGTTCCGCCTTTGGGAACCGTGGCGGTGCGCTCAACTTCCCAAGATCTGGTGCAGAACTTGCTCGAATCCGCGAAAAAAAGCTCTCAGCAGCCACCCGTACATGGCGTGCCAAAGATTTCGGGAAAACGATGCGCCTGGAAGAGGCTCTACGTGTCCCTTGGCGCTCGGAGGAGGGATAGAGGTTGCGCCCAAGGACGGAACTAGCGATCTGCACCAGCAAGGTCGTTTACCCAGGTTCGGGCCGCTTGGCGCGTAAAACCCTACCCCTGCTTTGTTTGAATTGGGTGCTTACGTAGGGTTATTCGCTACAGTAATTTGGCTGGTGATTAGATAGTCTAAAAACCCAAAAAGTCCAACAACTAGAAATGAGCCTGGGGCCTCCTTTTATAGGCAAAGGGGTCACCAATAGTGTGCTGACAGGATGCATAGTTAAGAGGGTTCACCGCTTATCTTTCTATTGTGGTGTCAGGGGCAGTAAATGCCTTGGCAGGGCTCCTGACCAGCATCAAGGTGGCTCCGACACGTACCCAAGCGTGTTGACACTTGGGCTTTGTGCTGGCGGATGAGGGATGCGCTGGAGCAGTGGTGGTCAGTGGCACTGTGGCAGGAGGGACACCTAGCGGGCGAAGAGAGCGTGCCGCCTGCCGGCCTTGCCTACGGCCTCGCCCATCTTCCCAGCAAGGATGGCTTGCCGGGGGCTTGGACATCTTCCCGGCAAGCAGGGCTCTTCGGGGCCTTGCGAGTCTTCCAGGCGAGGAGGCTTCGCCAGGGCCTTGTGCGTCTTCCCGACAAGGAGGGCTTGCCGGGACCTTGTAGCCTGGGCTGGCTCTTCACACCTTTGGTGGGGCGTGGTCTTGGCAAGCCTGGGGTTTACCTTCCCGTCGACTGTCTTGGTGTGTTGCCGCCAAGCGTGTTGTTGGTTCCCATGCACAAGTTTGGGCACAGAACACCAGTCTGTAGTGCACCAACAGGAGCCCTCGGGAGTGGGACACACACGTCTGCCAGGCGTCGTTGGGCCAGGCCGAAAGTGGTGCATGGGTTTCTGCTTGGCAGCTTGGAGCTGTTGTAAGTGGCCCTTCCCCACCTCGCGCATCGACCGCGTGAGGTGGAGAGGTGTGTGCACAGTGGCATCCCCACCTCCCAAAGCATTAATGCCACGCATGAGGCATGCGCCGTAATGGTCAAGCAAGTGGCGTTCGTGGCCTAAAAGGTCGCAGTCGTGGCAGGGTCTGCCCCTGCATGCATTGGTGCAGCACGGCGGTTCCCTGTTCGCCCGTGATGAGTAGTGATTGGGCAAGAGGGGCGGCGGTTTCTGGAGTGAGGAGAGCTAGCCCCCGCGCCTCTCCCTATAAATTAGGAGGTTTGCGAGGGGGTTTGCTCATCCATCCAACTCTTGAAACACTCAGCACCCCCAGCTTGTGTCTGTAGTGTCTTCTTCAACTTCCAGTGGCGCTAACCCCTAACCATGGCTAGGGGATGAGGGAAGCCACCATCAGCTGCGAGAGCGGCAAGAGGATCCCATTCGGATCATCCCACAGCTTCACGGGCTGCAGCTGCGGAGGGCGGCCCGAGCGCCCGAGGTGGCGGAGGGGCGACAGGCCGCAGTCGTCGTGGAGGCCGTGGCCAGGGAAGGCGGGGTGCTACTCCAGCACCCCCGTCTTCTCCCCCAGCGTCAGCTTCTCCTCAATGGGGCGGGCACTCAAACGAGACGACGTTGGAGTTCGTCGTGGAGTTGCACGACGCTCCTCGGGGCCATCTACATCTCCCTCGCCCCTTTCTAGGGCGATGGAGGCTGCCAAGCCTCCCGTATTGTGGTTGCCGACATACGGTTGCTCCCACGGCTCTATGCAGGTGCACGTGGAGTACTCGAAACGCCGCTCCATGCTTCTCGGGCGGGACTAGAAAGCCTTCGCCCGCACCCACAACCTCGAGTATGGGCATGCCCTCTACTTCAAGCTAAAGGAGGATAATATTCTATCCGTCAAGTTTTATGGGCGCTGAGGTGTGCGTCTCGGCTATTGCGAAGGGAGCTCGAGCGGCACTGAATATCCCTCCTCGAGCGATAGCGACGAGGAGAACAACGGTGGCGGTGGCGCTCTTGGCAGGTCAAGATCTCGGGGTGTCAAGTCGGAGCATCACACCCCGAGCTCTAACTAAACGCCAGCCACGCCACCGAGGGCCGCTCACGCCGCTCCCTCGCCTGGTAGGGTTACCTTGCCAGAGCCGGCATCGACTCCTCGTCTTTGAGGAGGCGCGATTGTGGTCTCCGGCTCCTTCATCCCTTCCGGTCACCCTGTCCTCCGATCCCGTTCTCCTCCGTGCAGTGCTGGTCCTGGAGAAACCAGCCTGGGTTGCGCCGGGGGCCGTCCCGCTTTTTGTCTTCTTGAACTTCTGTCCGCCAAGCATGTCCGTCGCCAAAAGACAGTATCATATGTTAGAGTAGTAAAAATCATCCATGTAATATGTCTGAGTTTGCCTCAAACAGATGAATGAAATTTTGTTTCCTTTGTGTCTGATCCTTCTCTTTGTATGATACACCCTTTGCGTTTTCCGGAAGCTTGCCAGCGTGACTGGTCCTACCGCTAGTGCTTTGAGGAACGGATCCTTAGCAGTTCGTCGGAGGGATCATTACCGGCACGACTCCTTGCCGCACTCAGTGCAACATTAGATCGTCGAGCGTGGCTCGAGGCGAAATAAGGTGTTGCGTAGCCGCTTGCTGTGTTGAACCAGTTCGAAACAGTGTGAAGGCGCTCTGGGTCATTCAGGTCGTTAAACGAGTTCAAAACAGAGCCAAGGTGCACTGATCCTGACAAGGTTCCATCTGCGTGCAGGTTTCTCTAACAAAGATTGGGATTTCTAGAAATGAAACAACCTATCTACTTGAGAATTTCATCTAGAATATGTATTACTTATCTGTTGTGCCGCAGCACTTCTTCCCGCGGCGTTTGGGTCTTTTGCCGGGGCTTCAGACCCCCGGCAAGGAAGATGTTACACTCTCCCGGCAACTTCCCCACCAGCAAGGTTCTTGCCGATAACCCTTGACTATCGTATAGGAAAGGAGTTGCCGGAGTATAACTCCTTTTACTCTTTTGCCAGGCCATGCTGGCGGAGCCCCCGAGCACATCTTCGATGGTGACATGACACTTCCAAGGGGGAAAACGCTTCCACTGGAGTGTGTGCGTGTGCTTCGGGGACTGTTGGCGCATCCTCGACGACTATACATCACTCCGTAGAGGTGCATCGGCCGGAGTATGCGTCAGAGGACTCGCCGAAGCCACTATGCACACTCACGACAGCAATGCACAGTCCTGGAGCAGCGCATCACCCTGATGCCTTAAAGATCGGGGTCTCTGCCTCCTTGTCCTGCGCTTGCGCAGCGGCGTGCCCGCTCAAGCGTTAGGAGGGCATAGGGAAGTGGATCGACCACCGATGCGTTCCGCCTTTGGGAACCGCAGCGGTGCACTCAACTACCCAAAATCTGGTGCGGAACTTATTTTGTCCCCTACCTGGCGTGCCGAAGTTGTCAGGAAAACGATGCGCCTGGGAGAGGCTCTAGGCGTCCCCTGGCGCTTGGAGGAGGGTTAGAGGTTGTGCGCAGGGACGGAACTAGCGATCAGCACCGGCAAGGTCGTTTACCCAGGTTCGGTCCGCTTGGCGGGTAAAACTCTACTCCTTCTTTGTTTGTATTGGGTGCTTACTGTCGGGTTATTTACTATAGTAATTTAGCGGGTGATTAGATTATCTAAAAAACCAAAAAGTCCAACAACTAGAAATGAGCATTGGGCCTCCTTTTATAGGCAAAGGGGCACCAACAATGTGCTCACGGGCTGCATAGTGAACAGGTTTCACCGCTTATCTTTCTACTGTGGTGTCAGGGGCGGTAAATGCCTTGGCAGGGGCCCTGACCAACATCAAGGTGGCTTCGACACGTACCCAGACATGTTGACATCTGGGCTTTGTGCTGGCGCATGAGGGATGTGCTGGAACGGTGGCGGTCGGTGGCACTATGGCAGGAGGGACACCTGGTGGGCGAAGAGAGCATGCCGGCCTCGCATCTGTGCCTACGGCCTCGCCCATCTTCACGGCAAGGATGGTTTGCCGAGGGCTTGGACTTCTTCCCGGCAAGGAGTGCTTGCCGGGGCCTTGCGAGTCTTCCCGGCAAGAAGGGTTCCGCCGGGGCCTTGTGGGTCTTCCCGACAAGGAGGGCTTGCCGGTGCCTTGTAGCCTGGGATGGGTTTTCACTCCTTTGGTGGGGCCTGGTCTTAGCAAGCCTCGGGTTTACCTTCCCGTCGGTTGTGTTGGTGTGTTGCCGACAAGCATGTTGCTGGTGCCCGTGCACAAGTCTGGGGCATATCACTATTGGAATCTGCTGGTTTGCCGACAGCCGGAGCTGACGGCAACGGAATGATTAACGGACGACAAAGGCTTTGCCGTCAGTGTGCGGTCGGCAAAGGAGCCGGCCACGATTTTATCGGCAATCACCTTCTTTGCCATCAGCTGAAAATCGACCGACGGCAAAGCCTTTGCCATCATCTTTGTGGCACGGGCTGACGGCAGAGACCAATGGCGGCAACGGCGCGGGCCGAGCCCCATTAAAATGTTAACGGCAGGCTTTGCCCACAACCGGAGCAAAGCTGACAGCAAAGCCGAAAACCTCGGCCCCCTGGGTCCCCTCTTTGCCCACAGCCGAAGCAAAGCTGATGGCAAAGCCGAAAACTGGGTCCCCCGGGTCCCCTCTTTGCCCACAGCCGAAGCACAGCTGACGGCAAAGCCGAAAATCTGGGAAAATTTGGTATTCCCACAGTTGCCAGGTTACACAGGCTGTCGCCACGTGTCCTTCTTTGCCGTCAGTCCACCGACGGCAAAGCCTTTGCCATCACGAAGCTGTAGGCAAAGGCCCTCTCTGCTTTTTTTCATATTTTTTTCTGTTAATTCCCTGCATTTGCAAAACATAGATACGAACAACAATATATATATATATATTTGCCCAGGCCCTAAACAGCACCACAGGTGCATCACAAAGTGCAAACAGCACCACACAAGTGCATTACAAAGTGCAAACAACACCAATATATGTAATTAAAGTGCAAACAAGATCACAAAGTAATACAAAGCATCACAAGTGCATCCGCAAATACAAGTGCATTACAAAGTTCATCTAAGACTACATGAGTACAGTCCCTGGAGCATCCATCCATATGCCATGCTGCTTTATCAAAATCTGCATAATGAGAAAGAAGTTAGAAGAAGAATACAATAAGAAAGAAGTTATCTAAATTAAGTTAAGCAATTAGAAGAAGAAGTGGAAGAAGAAGAAGAAGAAGAAGAAGAATAAGAAGAAGATGGAGAAAAAGAAAGAAGAGAAGTTATCTTTTTCTCCTCTTTCTTCTTCTCTTATTTCTTCATCTCTTCTTTGTTCTTCTCTTCTGGTTTCTTTTAAAACATTCTAAACCAATTATGTCATTTTTGAGCTCTAATATTAACTAATTATGCTATTTTTTGTGTTATCAAGTAATTATGTCATTTTTGAAGTAAGTAAGCTAATTATGTAATTTTTTAGGTAAGTAAGCTAATTATCAACTAGAATTTACTAAGCTAACTAAAGCATGGCTAATATCAACTAGAATTTAATAAGCTAACTAAAGCATGGCATAATCTAAGTTGATCTAAACAATAAGAAGAATAAGAAGGAGAGGAATAACTTACCGAATGCCAAGAAACGGAGGAGAAGAACCATCTCCGTTGGTCGCTGGGTTGCTAGGGCTCTCACCAGGAGAAGTAAAGGGATCGTGGGATTCAACTCTGGAATGATGCTGCAACAAGGCAAGAGTTAAAATATGTGGTTAGCACGGCGACAGACAATGGTATAAGACCGTGCAAGGTTGGTCATTGAAAGGGAACTCACCGTTCCCACTGGAGAAGGCATCGGCGGACGGGGCGGCAAACCTTGCTTCTGACACATCGCGTGCAAATTAGTTTTCGAGGAGTCAAAGAAATAGCCTTGTTGCTTCTCACACATAGCCTTGCTTCTCACACAACTGACTTACCGCAACGAAGTCGTGCATGGCCTTTGCATGGGCATTATTGCGTGCCCTCTCCTCCTCAAGCAACCTCTGCGTGTTTCGGTCCCTCTCCTCCAACAAGAGCCTGGTGGCCTCCCTCTCCTTCATAAGTGCGGCCTGCAACCACTCCTCAAAAGGAGTTTTCATCATCCATCCAGGGACAAATGAACGAAAGAAATAATGAAGAAAACTAACCTCGATGGTAAGATCAACTGGCCTCGCGCATTGTTGTATTACAGGAGCGGAGCTCGTTTGCCTCGCCTTGATCTGAGATAGAGTCTCAGTGATAGGGACGAAACCATCACACATGGCCAGCGTGCCATGACTCTTACCGCCACCAGAGATCATCAACGCCTCCGGATCGATATGATTCTGGCTCAGGTCAAAGTTAGGCCCGCACAACTGTTTGACCACCTTAGAATAAGATGTCATCTTGTTGTAGGCGGACATGCTTGTGTTCGCCGACGGCCCGTCCCCCTCAGAATATGCCTTCGTCGTCTTGTACGAGCCCTTATGGGCCATGCTAAACACGGCGTATCCCTGAGGCTCCGGCTGGTTATTGTGTTTGGCCTACACGAAAAGACAAAGAATTAGTACAACAAAAATCATGAATGAATGAACTATTGATGAAACAAAACAAGGCACACATACCCATTTTTGGCTTATTGCTTGATGTTGGCATTGCCTTGGTGGTGTGGCACACCAACCAATTGGGCACGACGGTCCTTGGCCATAGTGTGGGTGCTCAACCAAGCCTCTGTGCACCACCTGTCCACTATCATCTCCCAACAATCCATCTTATCGGCCAACCATCTCGGGGGAACCTATGAATGTAAGTTAATGAAGAATGAAACTAAGTATTATAACTAAATAGACCTAACTAGCCCTAACAAAACTATTAAAGAATTGATCTTTGTAATGTACATACCTCCATATACTCGGTCTTATCAAGGTAAATCTTTCGACATTCAGTCTTTTTCTTTGGCTCCCCTTGCTTGGCGTACCAATCTCGAACAGCCTGAACACGCAGCTCGTGCCTCGTGTTATTCAATAAACTCTTGCACTCTTTCACGAGGTTCTTCTTGGCCGCCTCCTCCGTACTCTCCTCGACCCTAAAGTAACTCTGCAATTATGCCATATAGATGTACAGATGAATAGTGAAATGATTTGGAAGGAAATAACAATATATAACAGTGTATACTTTTTATTGGGTAAAATAATAGTTACCCAAAAATTAGCCAACACCTTGTCGTCCACGCTCACGCAAACAACACCATTCACATGTGTGTTTTCCGGGAGCAGAGCGACTTGGTAGTTCTCCCACTTGAGTCTTGGCTCGGGAACCATACCCTCACCGGGCAACTTCACTATCCTGGGGAAGTGCTCCCTAAGTAAAGCACCAAGGAGGCAATTTGGATTCCAGGTATTCTTCGGGTAATCCCACCCCCTACATAATGTTAAGGCAAAGACATTAGCTACTTGGTGAAATATAATGATATAAGGTACACAATATATATCAACTTACTTCTCCCCATCTGGTTTAATGAACGCCCTATGCTGCAACTCCAATCGGTGTGGAACTCGTGTCATACCACGTTGGTAGACCGACTTGCTGGCAGCCCCCTCAGCCTCCGCCTCAGCCCCCTCCGCCTCATCCTCCTCCTCAGCCTCCGCCTCAGCCCCCTGCATCGGTGTCTGCTCCTGGACGGGAGGATCCCGCACCGGTGACACCCTCGTGTGCAAGGGTGAAGTGGCTGAGATAGAAGTACCCGAGGGTGGTGGCGACTAGCTCCTATCAGGCAGCCTCCCTCTGCCACGACCACGTCCTCTGCCTCTCTTCTTTCCTCCGCCTCTCCCACGGGGCTCCTCGGCAAAGCTCTGCAACAAAGTTCTCCGTAGCTGCCCAGGTGCTATCCTCAACTTATCCCCGCCTGCCATGTCTCACCACCTGTAACGATAAATAGATAAATAATTAGTACAAATTCAAGGACAATAATTAAACAAACAATAATAAATACATGAATAATTCAACTAATAATTGAATAATTAAACAACAATGTTTGGATGCATACAAAGTACTAATAGTCGGGATCATCTGTCTCTTCTCCATGGTCAATTGAAGCAAAATCATCATCAGTATCACACATGTCGTCATGACTGATTTCGTCATCGGGTTCAGGGACATCATGTGGAAGGCCTTTTTGTAACCGATCAAGCATTGATAGCTCATCCGCATTGGTACCCTCTTCTACTTCCACTTCTTCCTCATCATCACGTGATTCATGTTCCACCGTGTTCAGGGTGGACGTAGATCAGTTTCGGGTACGACGTCTCATGCCAGGTGATTCTTGGAAGAATTCTCCATCATATGTTATTTGGTCAATCTGAGGTTCATAATCGTCTTCATTTGGGGGAGGTGGTGTAAGATGTGGCGGCACATCGAACACGACATACCAACCTTCCAGGTTCTTAACACTTTGATGATAGTATGGCAGATAGAAAACTTGGGTGGCCTGTTGAGCCACAATATAGACATCGGCACCGCTTAACTGCATGTCTTTTTGAATTTCGACAATCCCAAGATGTTCATGAGTCCGTCTTGTCTTAGTAGGATCGAACCAATGACATTTGAACACAACAACGTTCGGAGGATTTTCACCATAATAATGAAGTTCCTAGACTTCTTCAAGTCTTCCATAATACTCGACACCTACCTCGCCTATAGCAGAGACACCGGAATAGTTTGTTTTTTGACCGGGCATTGAAAGCTCTTTGCTAGCAGTACGAAAGCGATACCCGTTGATGTTGTACTTCTGAAATGTATGGACCTTAAAGTCAAAACCATTAGCTATTTGTCTCAGTTCATCGTCGACTTGCTCATCTGAATTAGCCTAGAAGTTAAGAAAAGATAGAATTTGGTGTGTTACTCATGAGTAATAGCAACAAAGGAAATCACCTATTATATATAAGGGAGGTACCTTTTTTTGACCCATGAGATGAAACCGGGATAGCCGCCTCCTGTCTTTTCAAGAAGTTCATACTCGAGAATGGATTCTTTTTCGATTGCAACACCATTCAAGAATTGTTCGACGTATCGACTGTATAAATAAATAATAGTTGTTGGACACAAAACTTGTTAAAAGTTGCGAAACAATGTACGGAGCACTTACTCGATGTATGGCCGAACTTCTGTTAAGTTGTTCAATATATAAATCGTTAGTGTGCGCCACTCCTCGACGCACGACAACTTTGGTTTTCCCACACCAGAAGGTGTGAGCTTCCCTTTGAAGAGACTGAGATTGGATTCACGTCGTTTGGGTTTGCCCAGATTGTACCGAGGCTTTGGATTATGCAAGCTGTGCATAGTGGCATCATATGTGTTGTTACGAAGTTTGCCGCCTCCTCGGTAATGAATGCCTCGGCCATCGATGCTTCAATTCAACGTTTATTTTTACATTTTCCTCGAAGTGTCTTCTGCATTCTTTCAGTTGCGTAGCACCAACGATTTTGCACAGGGCCACCCAATCTTGCCTTGGTTGGGAGATGCAAAATCATGTGTTGCATTGGATTAAAGAAGCCCGGTGAAAAAATCTTCTCTAACTTGCACAGCAACTCAGGCGCCAACTTTTCCATGTCATCTATCAAGGCACGCGACTATTCTTTAGCACAAAGAACATGGAAGAATAGCTCAACTCAGCCAATACTAGCCATTCAGCCTCGGGGATATAGCCCCGCAACATCACCGACATTATCCGCTCAAGCCATATGTGCCAATCATGACTCTTGAGCCCAAAATTTTTCACTTTTTCAATGCTCGCTCCCCTCGCTAGATTCGCAGCATACCTATTGGGGAACAACAACTTTTTTTGCACCCACAAGAGGATTTCCCTTATTGCTCCCTTCTCAAGATTGTACCAGGCAGGTGGTTTGGACCAATTTTTCTTCCTTCCGGTTCTCGCATGTTTAGTGATGGCCTATCACACAGAGTCTCCTGGTGAACTCTAGCCTTTGTATTATCTTTGCCCTTATCAGTTCCAAAAAATGTGCCAAGAAGGGCCTCGTCGATATTGTTTTCAGTGTGCATCATGTCAATGTTGTGTGGAAGTAAGAGGTCTTCGAAGTTGGGGAGATCCCACATGCATGGCCTGTGGGTCCAGGCGTGTTCCTCATTATAACCCAAGAAATACCCTGGACGGCTTGGATCAGGCTCCATAGATTTTAACTGTTCATTAATTAGTGCCCCCGTTAACGCAGGTGGTGCCGAGTGTTTGACAACTTTACTTTTCATGAAATTCTTCTTGTCTTTTCTGAATGGATGGTCCGTAGGCAAGAACTGACTATGCAAGTCAAAGCAGGAATACTTCCCACCCGCCGGCAACCAATGAAACTTAAGAGCTTCCTTGCATTATGGGCATGGGAACCTTCCATGCACACACCAGGCAACGAAAAGCGCAAATGCCGGCAGATCATGCAACGAGTATTGGTACCAAACATACATTTTAAAGTTCTCTTTCTTAGCTATGTCGTATGTGTTGACCCCATTCACCCAAGCTTCTTTCAAGTCATCCATCAGCGGTTGCATGTACACACTCATATTCTTCCCCGGGTAGTTTGGCCCTGGAACTATCAACGTCAGGAATATGTGCTTTATTTGCATAATGGATGATGGTGGAAGATTGAGGGGAATGACAAATATAGGCCATCAACTATATTGGGTAGCTGTCATACCAAAAGGATTGAACCCATCGAGGCTGATGGAGATTCGACAATTCCTTGGTTCTTTAGCTTTTTCCTTATGTATACTATCGAATGCCTTCCATGCGTCACCATCTAAAGGGTGTACCAACATCGGAACTCCGTGTTCATCTAATTCTTTCCTAATTCCATGTTTGTGCCATGTCATCTGTTTTGCTGTTTCTTCAAGCATGTAAAGTCGTTGAAGTCTTGGTAGGATCGGCAGATACCGTAGGACACTCACGGGGATTTTGCTCTGCTTCTTCTCACCTTCACCGTTTTCTACCTCAACATATCTGGAGGACTTGCAAAATGGACAATATGTTTCGTCCGCATACTCTTTCCTAAATAAGGCACATCCTTTCTCACAAGCATGTATCTGCTCATACGACATCTTGAGTGCACTAAGGATTTTGTCTGACTCATATAGGTTTGAAGGCATGATATGACCTTCGGGTAGAAAGCGCCCAAATAGGGTCATCATTGAGTCAAACATGTCTCTTCTAATGTTGAATTGGGCTTTCAGAGCCATTACTTGTGCGATGGCATCTAGCTGGGAAATCTTAGTGTGCTCGTGAAGAGGACGTTTTGAAGACTCCAACATGGCATAGAAGGCTTTCACGGATTCCTCTATCTCTTAGTCCTTGTTCTGAGGATCATCAAAGTCATTCACATTGTCTTCAATCCCTGTACCATAATCATCGGTGCGCCGACGCAACACCTCGTCTCTGTTACGTTGGGCCGACTCACCATGAAATGTCCACAAGGTATAGCCGGGAGTAAAAGCACGCATGTGCAGGTGTTTACCCATTACATCCTTTGTCTGTCGCGAATAATTCTTGCACTTAGTGCAGGGGCACCATGTTTTTGGCTGGCCTTTAGAAAATGTCGTTTCCACAAATTCATAGATTTTGCTCAACCAGTCGTCGGTCATATCTCTCTCACTATGGTGACCGGTGTACATCCATTCACGATGAGTCACTCTGGCAAGCTAGCTATATAGTATCCACATATAAACAATATAAATTATCAATTCATCAAGTATGTTAAATTAATTATGGCCATTTTTTAATCATGGTTAATACATTGGGATGCACGGCATGCACACCTACCAGCTACTAGGTAAAGATGGGTCCTAATCCCATCCGAGTATGTGTAGATTGGGTCGTTTCCCCATGCTCTGCTCCCGATCCAACGCAAAATTTTGGCAGCACCTCCCCGCTGTTCTCCTGATACACGTCTCGGCAACTAACCGAGAGGATGTGTACCTGAAGAACAACAAGGAGGAGCTATCGAAACTCTGCATGGGATCCGGAGCAAAGCATGGGAAATGACCCAATATACACATACCTGGGCTGTCCATGGATAACGTTGGACAATCGAAAGAATCACCGTTATAAATATGCAAATGCATGCATATTTATAACAGCAACCCTTTCGAACGGGAGACGCATATTGGTTACGCAACAACTTTGCATTTTAATACTAAAAATACCTAGCTAGATAGTGTCATTAGCACGAAGGCCGGGACAGAGCAAAATAAAGGGGATGGAGGAGGACTTAACAAATGTGCTCACTTTCGAATGCAGGGGAGGTCGTCGAAAAACAAACCCTCACAAAGAAGCTAATGCACATTTAAATGCACTCAATCAACACAAATACGCACTCGCGGTAATTAAGCTAACTAATACTAACATCTATTATTAATAATTTATTATTCAAGTTTTGTTACTCTTCTCTTCTTCTATTTCCTTTCTTCTTATTATTTTCTTTCTATTGCTAACAGCTAGCTAACTAATACTAACAGCTAGCTAACTAATACTAACATCTACTAACATCCCAGGTCGGCTTTAGCAACAAGGTATGTCCACTTTTAGTATATCCTGACTCATACCTTATAGCATTCTGCTCTCTGTCTTTGTATGGTCTAATTTTTCTTTTCATTCCTCAGGGTTCTTGTTTCCATGAATCGAACAAAATTACAAATAGGGTTAAGAAGTTTGAAATAGAGTGCTCTAAATATTCCGATGCCCGCACACGGATGCAAGTAAGAAAGCTGAGAAGGTGGCTAAAAAACAATTGATGGATGAATTTTTGCGAAGAAGGTACTACGTACCCTATTTCGTTGTTCATGGAAGATTTCTTCTACTATGCAAATCCTGGGCTGCTTATATAGTTCTGCATTTTCATGTTTTACTTCAGGTTCAAGAAGACATGTACCTGTTAAAAATTTGGTAGCATTGGGTTATGGTCTTGAATTAGCGCCCTGCTGCCCTGCGATTGAAGCGATGGTTCTCTCATTGTGTCTTGCGACCATGTTCATCCTCCAGGTCACTCTCCCTGCCATGTCCCTCTCCTCCACTCTTCTTACCTGTTCTTCTGATCCTATGTTAAAGTGAGCCTGATGCACCCAAAAATGGTGACATATTGACTGCGAGCAGGTGCAGATGCTCCTGACCTGGTTGTGTTGCATTTGTTTTCTTATACAAGAATCGTAGCTAAAGTATGTTTTGTACTCGTGGTCTAATCAGATGGATGTTGAAGTTGGAGACGACAACATTCCTAAGAAGTGATACCTGCCCCCCTTCCTGTTTATTGCTTTCTGTAGCTGAGGTTTCTTTTGTCTGAATCATGTTTCTAGCCGGTGTAGCAGGAAGGAGGTTACATGGTGAAAAGAAGGGGAAGCACTATGTGTTGATGTGCATGTGAATTCTATTTTATCCTGTCATGTAGCTGATTCATTATTTTGGAAACACATATCTGAATCTATACTGTGTTGAGTGCAGTTTTATTAGTAAAAATTGAATCTATAGAACAAAATTTAGTAGTACAAACAGATTGAAGTGCAAGTTTATCAGTTCAAGCTGTATTTATAAACAACATTGAATAGTATAAAAAATGCAGAGATTCTACTATGCAAGTGTATCACTATGAACTGAATTTGTAAATAAAGTTTAACAACACAAATAAAATGTAGACCGGAATAAAGTTTAACAGCACAAATAAATTTATAAACGTGAAGCATAGTAAAGCTTATACCTTGGTCAGAATGAGTTGCTGGACCGGAGTAATGGAGCTGCAAGACGGAAGGAGAAGAGCTGCCGGATTGGCACGGAAGGACCGAAGCAGATGCAAGCTGCAGGACGGAAGAAGCCGTACGAGATGTGTGCCTCGAGCAAGAAGAGCACAGTCGGTGGATGACCTCTCGCAGATGAGCTTGCCGCCTGAATGAACGGGAAGGGGCGGCGTCGGATGGCGACCGCCAGGGAGGCACGAACCGATCGGTCTTCTCGCTCACGGAGGGGCAGGAACGGAGCGGAGACCGACGGCGACGACGACAGGTGAGGGCGGTGACCACCGGTAGGGCAGCAGCGGCGACCGAGGAGGCTGGCGGCGGCGACCGAGGAGGCAGGCGGCGGTGGGGAACCCTAGCAGCTGTGCGAGAGGTGAGGTCGCGAGAGAAAGGTGGGCACGGGGAGCTGCTCTCGATCAGGTGTGGCTGGATAAGGCACGTGGCTTTGCCCTCAGCCAGCTATCGACAAAGACAACAGTTAGTCTTTGCCCTTAGCCGGGTGTCGGCAAAGACAACCGTTAGTCTTTGCCCTCAGCTGGCTGTCGGCAAAGACGGCTCCCGTTAAGCACTGGTCATACGTGGGACCGGGTTAGCTCCCTATGCTGTCAGTGTTTTTCTCCTTTGCCGTCAGCTTAGATAAAGCGGACGACATAGATTATCTATGCCGTCAGCCTCTCCTATGCCGTCAGCATTTATTTTGGCTGAGGGCAAAGTCTCTTTGCCGTCAGCCCCGTGAAATTGCTGACGACAAAGCTGAAACTGTCGGCAAATTATGTTTTTCCAGTAGTGATAGGAGACCCGAGTCTCTAGTGCAGCGACACAGGGACACATCAATCTCATTTCCAAAGGTACCAAGACTAGTAGGGCTTAATGGGTGAGGTATGGTTAACTGGTGAGTCCGAAACAAGCGACTAAGCATTTGTTTGAGATGGCTAACTTACGAGTACAAGGATAAATAGGGCAGTGATCTATGCATGGCGGACATGAACTACTGATGGTCAAATGAATGATCATGAACACCTACTTACGTTAGACATAACCCCAACGTGTCCTCGATCGGAGAAGGAGCTCACGAAAGAGATAATCACGGTTACGCACTCAGTTGGCATATTTTAATTAGTTAATTCAGGTTGTCTAGAACTGGGTGTTAAGTAAAGTTTCCACATTGCCACATAACTGCGGGCACGGCTTTCCAAAAGATAAAACCCTGCAGGGGTGCTCCAACTAGTCCATCATAAATTACCAAAAGACGCATCAGAAGCCTCAATCATGAAACTCATGATCTCCTCGGATTCCTTGGTGGAAAACCTCAACTCTAAGGAGACCCAAAGTCTCACCGGAATCCCGATGCACAAGATATTTCGTAAAAGGTAAAACTAATCCAGCAAGGCCCCCCGACGTGTCGACGAACCACATAGGAGCCACATTTCTCGTTCTTAGGACACGACCGGATGGGAATGCCTACGAGTAAAACCAAACCTCGAGTTGTCCCATGGTGGCCCTGCAGTCTGCCATTTTAGGACTAACACTCATGAGGAGCACTGGCCCGGGGGTTGATTAAATTTCCTCGGGTTAATTACTCCCTATGTGGCTCATTAGTTATGAGGAAAATGTAGTACCAAAGTTGGGCTTTGCCAGACCAGTTTTAGACTAAAACAAATTATCAAGGGGGTCCCCATAACAACCCCGACCATGTTAGGATTGCTCAAATATGGAATATAACACCGGTAGCCGAAACTAAGGCGAGAAAGGTGGAACAAAACACCAGGCTAGAATGCTGAGCCTTCCACCTTTTACCAAGTATATAGGTGCATTAAATTAAATAGAAAATTAATATGGTTATATAACATGGAACCCATGTTATCACATGAAGGCAATTGCACCTACAACTAGCAAAAAATACACATGGTTAAGCAAGCGGTAACATAGCCAATCAGTGGTTTTCTAGGTTTTGAACATGTTGAAGGTTTTCATGGAAATGTTGAGAGGTTGACATTTAACATGTGGTAGGCAATGAGACATAACGAAAGAAACGAGACAACTGGCATGGAAGTGATAGTAATGGTATCTAGGGAAATTATCATCTTGCCTATGATCCCGCTTGGAAGAAGATCAATCCCGTGAAGAAGACGAACCGACGTAGTCAAACCGATCCTCACATCCCGACACGCTTGCGGAACTCTATCGGGACGAAGCAAACAGGAAACAAGAATCAACACATGATATTCACCACGACAAATGCACGATATGATGAACACCCTTATATGATACATGTCGAGATTAAAATATGCAAGGCATGGCATGACAATTCACAACAATCAAACACTACACGTTAAGTGAAGCTTATTATGCAACGAGTCGCATATTGACAAAACTCCATGTTTAATTATTTAGGTCACACCCGTTTAGGCTCTCGGCAATATTAAATGTTTTATACATGGCAAGGGGTGAAGCAAAAATAATATACCTATCTAGGCATTTTAAATGACGCCGGAAACAACATATAGTATCTCCGAACTGACCCCACGTGTTTACTTTGTAATATGTCCAGATCTGTCGTAAACACATTTTATGTTTGTTAAACAGAAAAACAAAGTGGTTCACGTGATTCTACTCGTTGCTCTAGTCCATTTATATATATGGCTCATCTCCAATGGAGCTATAGTTAAATAACTACAAACTAAACCATTTCTAACACGTCGACACGCAAACCAATGCAAACAACACAGCTAACAGATATAAATATGCATGAGAGTTGGATAATATTAATCTACGCGAAATTCTACATGTTGCACGTATATAATTGCTCGTGATCCGACCCCGCTTTTAAAAAGTATGGGCGTTTGAAAATCAATGCAACTTCCTGAAATCCCTCATAATTAGCTAAATTCGCCCACCGGGAAAAATCACATGGGCCGAATCTACAATAGTTGGACCTACAGTGGCACGTGCAGCATAGTAAAACACGCGCGGGGTGGTGGATAACACGGGCTAACCAGAGGCCACTTGGGCTGGTCGGTGGTGGAGCAGGCCGGCTGGTGAGGTTGCTCCAGCACTGGGAGTGAAGGCCGAGCTGGCCCAGGAGCGGGGCTAGGCGCGGCACGGCCCAAGTGCTCGCCCGGGTCACCCTCCTCCCGATCCCATCGGATCGAGGCAGGGGAGGCCCCGACGCGGTGGTCGAGCAGCAGCCTGTCGTTGCTGGGGCGCGAGCGTCATGGTGGGGCAGAGCAGGAAAGACCGGAAGCTCGGGCTCGTCTGAAGGTGCTGCAGGCATGGCTGCGCAAGAGGTCGACAGGCGGCTGCCGCGGCTCGGGCTGGCGGAGGAGCTTGGGGACGAGCCCGCATGGGAGGCACTTGAGAGGGAGCATGAGGGATCGGGCGACATGGTCCAGCGGGTCGGCCGACGCGAGGGGTAAGGGAGGCGCGAGGCTTGCTGCGGCTCTGCTGCTTGCGGCGGGGCGCGGGGCTCCGAGTAGATCCTTGGGCATTGGCTGCGCGGGGCGACGGTGAAGGGATCGAGGAGGTTTTCTGGAGGAGCTCGCTAGTTGGGGGGTTCGCTTGGGAGTTTGGGCAATTGGCGACGCCAGGTGGGGATCGAGGGGGTTGGTCTAGGGTTAGGTCTAGGTGGACTACAAATAGCTATTTGGTTAGACTAAAGAGGCATTTGGAACCTCCGATTAAATCGGACGATCGGAAATGGCTAGGTTAGGGAGTCCAGTCGACAAACCGGAGATGGTTTAGGGTATTACGGGGTTGATCCGGACCCAACGGTCACGACCACCGTGTTCGGGTCCCGGGAGGTTCTCGAACTAGGTTGCGCGCTGGTCGGTGCACCGTGCAGAGGGGCTAGGCGGGGATGAGAGGGAAAACGGCAACCCGACGACAAATTTTAACGACGCCGCGGGCGCGTGCGTGTGTGGTTGGACTCAAAACGGGCAACGACAAAACGTGGAGGACCGGCAGCTAATAATGGATGCAAGTATGAAAACTGGTGGCAACGGAGTGTCGATGCAATGGAGATGATGCGAATGATGTGATGATGAATGCAACTACCAAATGACTCACACGGTAGCAATGTAATAAAAGGGGAATCTTCTGGAGCGTCAGTCTCGGGCTATTACAACTCTCTTACACTAACAAGACATCTCGCCCCAAGATGTAAGAATGAAGGGGGAAGAGGAAGACAAAGAGGTAAAACTTAGTCGCTTCTTTGACAAACGAGTGAAACAAACGATCCTTAGAGGTTGCAAAGAGATGAAGAAATATATAAGGAACAAGCAAGAATTCAAACCAAAATTTCGACAGCACTACGATAGGAAAAGAGGACAAAATTGATGATATGGAAAAATGTTGACAAGGTTCACAACAAACCAACTAATTGATAAGCAAGGAAAAACATGAAAGAAGACACAACACTCCGGTTAAATGAATAAGAAAGGAAAGAACACAATCTTGGCAAAACTAGTTAATGGATAAAGGAGAGCAACATCACAACAACTTCGGAATAAGAGAATAGGAACTAGATCATTGGAAAAGAACGGATAAGAAAATGACAACTTCTAGCACAACTGAATTTGGCAAGCATCATTTCAAGAAGAATTGAACGGAGTTGTTGGCAAACCAACAATGGAAAAAACAAGCTTGTAGTGGACTTCTGAAAACCACCTCAACAATGAGGTGACAACTAGCCACAATTGGAAAACAATTGATTCATTGGGAGCAACAAGATATGAAAACTTCTTACACCAAGAGGAAACATTGAAAACATGCGATCATCACCTCGTCATTTGCCAGCCTACGCTTGTTCCGGAGTTCCTATTTTGAGTTGCAAATTTGAGCAACAGCACCGGTATCAAATACCCAGGATCTACTATGAGCGCAGTTAAGGTACACATCAATAACATGCATATCATATATACCTTGGATGTTGTCGGCCTTCTTATCCGCTAAGTACTTGGGGCAGTTCCGCTTCTAGTGACTTGTTCACTTGCAATAATAGCACTCAGTCTCAGGCTTGGGTCCTTTCTTCGGCTTCTTCCCAACAACTGGTTTACCGGGTGCGGCACTGCTTTGCCGTCTTTCTTGAAGTTCTTCTTCCCCTTGTCTTTCTTGAAACTGGTGGTCTTATTCACCATCAACACTTGATGTTCTTTCTTGATTTCCACCTCCGTTGATTTCAGCATTGAATACAACTCCGGAATGGTTTTCTCCATCCCTTGCATATTGTAGTTCATCACCAAGCCCTTATAGCTTGGTGGAAGCGACTGGAGCATTCTTTCAATGATCGCATCATCCGGAAGTTCAACTCCCAGCTGAGTCAAGCAGTTGTGCAACCCACACATTCTGCGTATGTGCTCACTAACAGAACTGTTCTCCTCCATCTTACAGTTGAAGAACTTGTCGGAGACCTCATATCTCTCGACCCGGGCATGAGCTTGAAAAACTAGTTTCAGCTCCTCGAACATCTCATATGCTCCATGATGCTCAAAATGCCTTTGGATCCCCAGTTCTAAACTGTAAAGCATGCCACACTGAACCATAGAGTGGTCATCACTCTGTGCCTGCCCTAGCGTTCTTAACGTCCTGGGATGATACGGGCGTGGGAGGGTTTCCTAGCACCGCGTCAAGAACATATGCTTTCTTGGAAGCCATGAGGATGAGCTTCAAGTTACGAGCCCAATCCGCATAATTGGTACCATCATCTCTCAACTTTGCTTTCTCTAGGAACGCTTTGAAGTTGAGTGGGACATTCGCTAAGGCCATTGGATCTACAATATTTGTAAAAACAATTTTAGACTAAGTTCATGATAATTAAGTTCATATAATAAAATTACATAATGAACTCCCACTTAGATCGACATCCCCCTAGTCATCCAAGTGTTACATGATCCACGTCGACTAGCCCGTGTCCGATCATCACATGAGACGGACTAGTCATCAATGGTGAGCATCTCCATGCTGATCGTATCAACTATGCGGCTAATGTTTGACCTTTCGGTCTCCCTTATTCGAGGCCATGTTTGTACATGCTAGACTCGTCGAGTCAACCTAAGTGTTTTCTGTGTGTAAATTAGCTTACACCCGTTGTATGCGAACGTTAGAATCTATCACACCCGAGCATCACGTGGTGCTTCATGACAACGAACGTTCGCAATGGTGCACACTTAGGGGAATACATATATAGAAATTTTAATGAGGGATCATCTTATCTTTTCTACCGTCGTTCTAAGCAATAAGATGAAAAATATGATAAACATCACATGCAATCATATAGTGACATGATATGGCTAGTATCATCTTGCTCCTTTTATCTCCATCTTCGGGGCACCATGATCATCATTGTCACTGGCATGCCACCATGATCTCCATCATTCTGTCTCCGTGAAGTCGTCACGCCAACTATTACTTCTACTACAAAATCTAACCGTTAGCGATAAAGTAAAGTAATCAACATGGCGTTGCATCTCATACAATAAATTTAGACAACTCCTATGGCTCCTGCCGGTTGTCATACTGATCGACATGCAAGTCGTGAATCCTATTACAAGAACATGATCAAGCTCATACATCACATATGTAACATCACATCCTTTTGGCCATATCACATCACATGGCATGCCCTGCAAAAATAAGTTAGGGTTTCTAGCAAGAACTCTTCTTACCTACATGACAGCCACAACGTTGATATGCCAATGCTATTTACCCTTCACAAGGACCCTCTTCATCGAACCCGATTCGACTAAAGTGGGAGAGACAGACACCCACTAGCCACCTTATGCAACAAGTGCATGTCAGTTGGTGGAACCAGTCTCACGTAAGCGTACATGTAAGGTCGGTCCTGGCCGCTTCACCCCACAATGCCGCCAAATCAAGATAAGAGTAGTAACGTCAAGCATATTGACAAAACAGCGCCCACAACTTTTGTGTTCCACTCGTGCATAGAATCTACGCATAGAACCTTGGCTCGGATGCCACTGTAGGGGATCGTAGTAATTTCAATAAATTTCCTACGCCATACAAGGATCTATCTATGGAGAAACCAGCAACGAGAGAGGTTGTAGAGCATCTTCATACCTTTGAAGATCGCTAAGCAGAAGCGTTGCTCGAACGCGGTTGATGGAGTCGTACTCGCAGCGATTCAGATCGCGGTGGATTCCGATCTATGCACCGAACGACGGTGCCTTCGCATTCAACACACGTGCAGCCCGGTGATGTCTCCAACGCCTTGATACATCAAGGAGGGAGGAGAGGTTGAGGGAGAGCTCCAGGAGCACGACGGCGTGGTGACGGTGGAGCTACGTGGCCACTTCTACACAGCTTTGCTAAGCTATGCGGAGGGCGAGGAGGAGGAAGGGTAGGATTGCGCCGTCTATGGACAAGAAGTTGTGTGCAGCCCTCCCAAAACCCTTGGGTATTTATAGGAGGGAGGGAGTGGGGCCGGCCACCCTAGGGTTTCCCCTAGGTGGTGTGGCAGCCCCTCAGATGGGAGGCGAGGGGCGGCGGCCATGGCAAGGGTGCGGCAGCCCAAGGGGTGGCTTGCCACCCAAGCCAAGCCCCCACGCCCTAGGGTTTTGGCCCACCTTGCCCCCTTGCGCCTTGGGCTGGCTGGTGGTGGCGCACCAGACCACTTTGGGCTGGTTCCCATCCACCTACAGTCCCAAATACCCTTTCGTGGCTGGAGGCCCTTCCCGATGGACCCTGGAACCCTTCTGGTGGTCCCGGTACATTACCGGTGTCGCCCGAAACAATTCCGGTGACAAAATACTCACTTCATATATATCAGTCTTTACCTCCGGACCATTCCAGAACTCCGCGTGACATTCGAGATCTCATCCGGGACTCCGAACAAACTTCGGTAATGACGTACACTATTTTCCTATAACCCTAGCGTCATCGAACCTTAAGTGTGTAGACCCCATGGGTTTGGGACACATGCAGACATGACCGAGACACCTCTCCGGTCGATAACCAACAGCGGGGTTTGGATATCCATGTTGGTTCCTACATGTTCCTCGATGATCTCATCGGATGAACCACGATGTCGGGGATTCAATCAATCCCGTATGCAATTCCCTTTGTCTACTGGTATGATACTTGCCCGAGATTCGATCGTCGGTATCCCTATACCTTGTTCAATCCCGCAAGTATCTTTACTCGTTCCGTAACACATCATCCCGTGGCTAGCTCCTTAGTCACACTGAGCTCAATATGATGATGGATTACCGAGTGAGCCCAGAGATACCTCTCCATCACACGGAGTGACAAATCCTAGTCTCGATTCGTACAACCCAACAGATACTTTCGGAGATACCTGTAGTGCACCTTTATAATCACCCAGTTACGTTGGGACGTTTGATACACCCAAAGCACTCCTATGGTATCCGGGAGTTGCACAATCTCATGGTCTAAGGAAATGATACTTGACATTAGAAAAGCTTTAGCAGACGAACAACACGATCTAGTGCTATGCTTATGATTGGGTCTTGTCCTTCACATCATTCCCCAATGATGTGGTCCCATTATCAATGACATCCAATGTCCATGATCAAGAAACCATGATCATCTATTGATCAACCAACTAGCCACCTAGAGGCTCAGTAGGGACACATTGTGATCTATATATTCACACATGTATTACGGTTTCTGGTTAATACAATTATAGTATGAATAATAGAAAATTATCATGAACTGGAATTATAATAATAACAACTTTATTATTGCCTCTAGGGCATATTTTCAACAGCAAGAAGAACACAAGGATCGTGCACTGATTAGCCCGACGACACTTGGGTGGTGGTTAGGGAAGGTATGGTGGGCTCACTACCTCCATTCGTGAAGAAGTAAAGAAGGAGACCGAACAAAAAAGGATCTAAAGGCGCTAGAGGAGCTTCAAGCAGCCAACCGTCTCTGAAGCCCCGGGAGGTAGACATAATACCTGTCATAGGTGCGGAGCGTTTCCATGTCGTCGGCCTCCCGATCCTACCTCAGAAAGCGCTAGAGAACATACTGAACAATGATCTAAGGAGACTTCATGATGATGTGCTGGCCAGAGAGAAAAGCCTTCTCAACTTGGAAAAACCAGGATACCCGCTTTACCCGGCTCAGGTTCCGGGAGCAAGGTCATATGTCAATAGATGGCTCGCGCATAAGTTCATCCTACGATTTGACTACATCTATGACATCTTCCACATGACCAAACTAGATTTTCAGTTCATCCGCTTGTATGCGCTATATCTCAACTAAATCATCAGGTGCGAGAACTAAGAATGTATATGTGCCGCGACCCGTACTATATGCATGAGAGCTTCTTGGTAGTCTACAAAGAGCATCGTGACTACACGAGCAACACTACTGGAATCAGAGAATTTGCCATCAGCTTGTTCTTTGTCGTCTGCTGGCTGATGGCAAGGACCCTCTTTGCCATCAGCTGCCAAAAACTAAATGGCAAAGAGCAGACTGATGGCAAAGATACTATTTTCCATCAGTGAGCATTTTGTCGTCTACCAGCTGACGGAAAATAGATGAACGATTGATGGCAAAGAACTAACCGCTCACTGATATTTCATTTCCCATCAGTGAGGTCTTTGCCGTCCGCGAGTTGACAGCAAAGAACAAGCACACAGACGACAAAGAGCATGGAGTGGCCCACCCCACACCCCTCTCTCCCCCATAACAATCTCTCTCTTTGTCGTCTGCCCTATACCTCTTTGTCGCTGGGGGGCAGACGACAAAGAGCCAAAGAGCCCTAACGGACGTCGGCCCCCACCCCACATCCCCTCTCTCCCTCATACAGGTCGCTCTCTCTCTCTCTCTCCCCGCACCCCCGAAACCCACCGCGCCGCCGGAGCTCGCCCTCCCCGCCTCCCGGTGGCTTGCTGCCGGAGCTCGCCCTCCCCGCGGCCCTCCTCCACCATCGCCCACTCCTCCACCACCACCCCCTCCTCCACTACCGCCCTCCACCACCCCGGGACCTCCTCCTCCCTGCGACCCCCTCCTCCACCACCGCCTCCTCCTCCCCGCGACCCCCTCCTCCACCATCGCGCCATCCCTCCTACACCACTGCCCCTTCCCGCGGACCCCCTCCTCCCTGCACCCCCTCTTCCTCTACGCCTGGCCTCCCTGCACCGTCCTCATCGCTCGGCCGCCCTCATCTCGTGATTCCCTCTTTTTTACTTTTTCCTCTTTTCGTTTAATTTGTTAATTAGCCTAGTTAGGTTAGTTGTTAATTAGGTACTGTTAATTAGCTCAGTTAGGTTAGTTGTTAATTAACTTAGTTAGGCTAGTTGTTAATTAGCTTAGTTAGGTTAGTTGTTAATTAGCGACTATTAATTAGCTTAGTTAGGTTAGTTCATAATTAGCTATTGTTAATTAGCTTAGTTAGGTTAGTTGTTAATTAGCTATTGTTAATTAGCTTAGTTAGGTCACTACAAGAAATAAGGTCAATTATGACTCCCTATATTGGTCATTGATTCGTCATTGTTGTTGTTTATTGACCTTTTTTTGACCAAATGTACAAGGTCAACAGTTGGCCGTCAAGAATGAACAAACTTGACCTGTCTAAAATTTTGGTCATAGATTTCTATTGACCAAAATTTTGGTTTGGTCATTACCCATTTGTGTGAGCCACGTAGGATCTGACGTGGCTGTGCTGACATGGCATTGCTAGTGACGAAATGGAATCATCATAAATTTCACAACCCAATTCAATAATATAGCCTACATGGGCCTCCACCAATACTATTTTATTATAAAAATGTCTAAATTGTTTAGGCTGATGCATTATTTTGCCAAAAGCATGTATATCTCAGGATAGGCCCATTAGAAAACAAGAACAAGATTGGAAATTAGTTCTATATATTTCATTTCAGTAGCACAACACATGAATTATAATACATCATCCATCGACTCCTCACACATAAATGTTCAAGGCCCAACAAATGTGCAACTAAATAGTTCTACAAGTGCAGGTGTACAGCAAAAGGGCCCAACAAGTGTGTATCACACATCAACATAGTTCGACAAAGATTGGATGAGAAGCACAAGTTTTTGTTGATCACACATAACATCAATGATAAACGAAGCATTTTATTCCCTCCTCCTGTCCTATCATCTACTTCTTCTGGGTGCTTCAGATCATCCTGGTAAATCAAATAATCAAACATAAAAAAGCATACAAAATAATCAAATATTATAATGTACAAGTAATAAATAAATAAGAATTATTTCATCCTCCAACAGTGGTAGTGTATTGAGCTCTGACTACGCGTATGTTTGCATGTATGTGCAGTTACTATATGGTGCAAGCTTACACATCATATCTATTTATCAACAGAATATGTGGTCGACTTGGCGAATGTCGTAAGTTCTGATGGAATATGTACGTGTTGGACTAGCTCCTTATATATGCTCTTACTTTTAAGCTACTAATTAATCCATACAATATCTCTCATCGTCTGTTACATAAAGTCATGAGTTGGCGTAAAAGTTATATAATTTCTCTCATCTTATGTTACATAGATGCAAGATTAAGGTGTCAACGCTATGTAAATATGTTCTGTGTCTACCAATTTCTCGTTTGCATGGCTGGCTATACTCGCTCGGTGTAGCAAAGACTGATGTTCTTTCCTCAACTCCCAAAGAACATCATTCTTCTAGTACTACTGATGTTGTTCAGCCAGACCATGAATTTTTTACACAATAAAAGTTTTCAATAAAATATGAATCTGGCCTCAGTGACAGTACCGTCCAACTCATGTCAATCTATAGGCGAGCACCGTTCTTGTTTCCTCTAAACTATTGTAAAAATGAAACAGGTTTTACTTCTGATGACAGCAATACGGATAGTGCAAACTTGGGAGTAGTTGGTAGGTGCCAATGGTTGCATTGTGTAAGGAAGTGAACAACAACCAATAAAGCTAGCAAATTAGTCTAATCACAGTAAGAGATGGCCTAAAGAAAACCTGGATAGAGGTCAATATTGCTGCAACATCATATATAGGGCTCCACTGGTTCTGTAGATATCCAAGCAAATGCTTCCATCTGCATAAACTGGACAGACAATAGAAAACATTAAACCAATTTTCAACAGGCCTTCAAGGCTTCAATCTCTGAGAACAGTTTAGTCATTTCAAGAAGCAATCGAGTGATTGATTGAAAGTCATAAAGAGGGCATACTGTTTGGGTGGAACATCCTTGAGACAAACCGAACAGTTGGTGGCTTGTTGGGGTAATCTTCTGTGAATTGCAGGGTCAGCTTAAATGTACCTATAATGTGTAACATAATCAATGTTAGCAAACTTATGATTACTTGAAAGTACTAGTTTGTTCGCCAGACTACAGCAATGGAAAGACCCAGTGTGAACCATATTTCACTAGTACCATGTATGTAGTCTCCTTGGATCATGAGCATAAGCTTGTCAAACTAAACTAGGTTGCAATCTTAACAAACCAAACCAAACCATAGGGATACGATCCAATGAACATCGAACTGGATCCAAAAGAAAATATTATCAGATATCACAATTCCAGGGTGTGTTTAAGTCTTGCATGCAATCGACATTGGGTAGAAAGTAGACATTCCTGAATGAGATGATCATGCATTCCAGGCTTCTAGAATATTTTGTTCCAAACAAACAAAACCCCACAAAATAAAGCTGATATTTATTTACTGCAGCCCTGTCTCAGTACCTGTATAAGAAATTAGGGATAGACATGGCAAACTTTAACCAGTAAAATTTGGCATGCATCGGTCAAGCTTCAGCTCAACCATGTATAAATATAGAAACAAAAAGCTTAGTACATTCTGGTCTATTACTACTATTACTATGTACCGTAGACTTCCTTTGTATGTAACTAGATGTGTCCTTTTTTCTGTGAATAACTATGTGGCTTCTTAATTCATACGATGAGAAACGATGCTTCTTCCGCCCTCCGCTTCTTCTGAGTGCTTGAGACCATCCTGGAAGAAAAATCAAGGTTTTACACTCAGCAATTAGACTTAAATGGTCACATGAATGAACAGAAACACAAGACATGAAATATTTGAGAGTAATGGAGAGAAACATGCTGGTTGTCCAAAATCATTTTTAAAGTCGTACCATTACATGGTGCATACACAAAAATCTAGAGTGAAAATACATGACCAGCTAAGGTGCTAGGAAAGATTTAGAAATAAGATGTTAAGGATGTATAGTACAAGAATATCTGTAGCCCAAAAGTAACACAACAGAAATATGAAGTGGGTGTCCTTGAACCGATTCAGAGATTCCATCCTAATGGTGCCCCTTTTTGAAAGCCACAATCTGATTATTCTCTAGACTAGTGACTGGGGCGTGCCATTGTCACACCTCCTAAGTAGGTGAGTGATATAACATCACGCAGAGATAACACAACAGAAATATGAAGTGGGTGTGCCTGAAGCATAGTGAAAAAATATGGGACCAAACCTGAAAAGTTCAGTCTACTGTAGGTGTATGTAGTGCTTTCACGGGGTTGACGAAAGAGCTACAAATGTACCATGAATTGGAAAAAGGAAATGTGATCCTGCATCCTGAATTTCTGGGTAGTTTCTATCATGTCTCACAAGTGTTCTGGACTGCACTTAGAGAATGTTCTCAAGCCTTCCCCATAGACGCCCTCAACAACTGCAGTCAAGTGAAAATTCATAATTTGATGAGGACGATTCCAGTTTAAGAAAAGTCACATTTGTGTCCTTTAGCAATATCAGGTGATTGGAAGGTTCAAATTTTGATCAGTTCAAGGTATAATCAGCCCTGATGGCAGTGTTTCGACTAACTCAACTAACAAAACATTACACTCCCTATCAACAAGTCAATGATATTCTGCATTCAAATCACCGTTACTTGAGCTTAGATGATTTGTGCTTCTTATTAGGGTGTCACCCTTCCCAGTATCATAGTATGCCTTCTTCTGCAACAGAGCAGATTCACAATGATAGGATGGTCAACCTAATACCGTAGCAGCAACTTGGTTCAATTATAAGTTTAAATGGGTGAACATGGTACTTTTCAGTAGCAGGGGACAGTCAAACTCATTCAAAACAGCGGTGCTCCAAGGAAAAAAGATGGAGGTCATCCATAATATAGAGAAGAAACATGGCTATTTCTTAGAACACATGCACCATATGGGCACTCTAAACCGAGGATTCATCAGATACCAAACCAATTATGCACCTACGATACGAAATCCAGGAACACAATGGCAAGGCATCCACTGCCCGATTATCAACAAATCGACCAAGATGATGCGCTTGCCTGCCTTAGAAAGAAAAGAAAATGATGGAGTAGTCAGCACGGATGTAGCTAGCTTCTCGAGCAGAATCTCAAAAGTGTGTCATTTATCTACTTGCTTCTTTCAAACCACAAGCTGATTCCACTGTTCAAATGCTTTCTATAAATAGGTTTGGGCTTGCTATAAATTCCAAACTCAGGATAAGATGGTCTGAAAACTGTACGGTTTTCCCTAGTTTAAAAAATAAAATACTTTACCACTTTAGCCCTTAGGTGGGTGACACGCTACTAGCATTTCAAACACTGCTACTAGCCAAGATGCAAACAAACCACACACAAAATTATATTATTTTTCCCATACACCAAGAAGTACCTATTAAATCTCCTCATCTTGTCAATCTCTTTCTCATGTATCCTGATCTCCCTTGAGTTACGTGCCTGGAACCCTCTTGCATGTTTTTCTTGTAGGACTCTGCTTCTTTCCTGTTCATCAGGCCATGGCTATGAAGGTAGAAAATCTATCAGTGCCAGTTTAATTGTAAGGTCCTCTTTCCCACTGAAAATGAACCTTACTAGAGAACAAACCTGTCTCACGGTCTTATCCTTGTAAAGGTTTCTGCCCTTTATGAGGAGAGGATGAAGGGGAGGCTATCGATTGTAGCCTTTACTCCAGAAAATCTCAACCTACATTGCTGATGGTTAAAAACAGTATATGAAGATGATTTCCTTACAATATTATAACTCAACGAAGGAACTCACAGTGAATGTATGTTGTTGCTTTACAGTGCCATAGCTTTCTTTGATTATTCGACCAACGTTTGTCCTCTGACCGCATAGACAACCCTTGATTCCACGATGATCTCCCTTTTTCCTACAGTGATACTCAAACATCAAACCCATCACTAGAGCAAATCCAGAACATCTGAAACTTGTAAAAATATGTTCCTGCAAATGACTTGCCTAGGACAAATCACCAAGATATGTTCCTGTAAAAATATGTTCCTGCAAATGACTTGCCTAGGACAAATCACAAATCCAACCATAGGAAATTTGGGCCAGCCAGCCATCCCCAAGCTAGCTACTTGCCTAGGAAAAATCACCAAGATATCACGAACCGCAAGAAAGAAAATCCATAGCGTGGTTACCTCAAGAGTCGAGTGGTAGGTGATTTCGTCGGTGAGGAGGAGATGGGTCGTCTTCGTCGTCGTCCCCCGAGAGAGCAGACTCCTCCTCTCCCGTTGCCGTCGATGTTGACATTGATGTTGACGCATCAAGCATCTAGCCGGGCATCCCCCGAGTGGGAGCGCGTGCCGTCGAGGTTGACGCCGTTGAGGGTCAGCCTCTTGGATCCGCGGGAGCCTCACCTTCGATGGATCGATAGAAAGTGAGGAGGGGATGGGTGGAGGCGGCGTCGGAAGCAGGGTGGGTGGAGGCGGCGGCGGAAGGAGGGGTGGGTGGAGGCGGCGGCGGAAGGAGCGCCGGCGGCTAGGTTTCTTGCCTGGACGGATCGAGAGAAAGTGAGGAGGGGATGGGCTCGTCTCTTTGGGCCATTTCCTTGATTCATTATTAGGTGAGTCAGAAGTGAAAATATTTCATTTGAACTCCTCTGCGGGTCCGCCAAAATCAAAATACTCGTGCCCCCTCAGCCTCAACGGCGGGAAGGAAAGGACTTTTTAGTTTGGTTGTTTGATTTTTCGCAAGGTCATCGTCACACGCATATCAAAGAAATAAGTTTTTTCATTAGTCGATGTATTGTTCCGACGGATTGGCCCCATCCGGTCGATCATAGTCATCCATATCTTCTAGATCTGACCGTAGAGACACCGTGTCACGCCGATCACGCATTGGTCCAGATAAGTAAAACCGTTAAAGTAATTGCCGTTCCCGATCCAACTTAGGCCTATGTTTTTTAAGGTTATTAAAAACGGAAAAAAATTATCTAGAAACCGAATTCAATATAAATACAGTATGAAACTAAATAAAAATGTTGAAGTTAATTTAGTATGGAGCTTCAGATGACTAGTGTGTTGTAATGTTTCTCGCCTCCTTGAAGATTTGTCGTATAGTCAGTCGTTCCTGGCATGATGGGGATCGCCAAGAGAGAGATTGTCTTTCACTTTTTTTCTCGTTTCTTTTCACTTTGGGCAGTCAACCTATCACATGTGAGGCCACGGATCACTCCCCTGAAACAGATACTTGCCATCCACTCCTCCTACATCCAACGCTTCAAAACCCTCCCCTCATCCAACACACCTCTATCACTCTTTCTCTTTTTTTTCAATCAGTTGCACTTAATGACCAATTTGTGCAATAGTATCATGACCTAATGGACACAAAAGGTCATGACATTATGGGCTTTGGACCCTCTTAGACTTCCCATGACTAATTTCAAAATTTTGGTCATGGATCAATGACCAATTAAACCGCCGTCATTAATTTTGGTCATAATTGAGCATTTTTCTTGTAGTGGGTTAGTTGTTGATTAGCTTAGTTAGAGGAGAAGAAAAGAAGAAGAAGAAGAAAAAGAAGAAGAAGAAGAAAAGAGGAGAGAGGAGAAGAAGAAAGAAGAGGAAAAGGAAAAGAAGGAAGAAGAAGAAGAAGAAGAAGAAGAAGTGGAAGAAGGAAAAGAAGGAAGAAGAAGAAGAAGAACAACAACAACAACAACAACAACAACAACAACAACAAGAGAAGAAGAAGAATAAGAAGAAAATGAATAAAAGGAAGAAGAGGAAGAAGAAGAAAAGGAAGAACAAGAAAAAAAGGAAGAACATAAAGAAGAAAACGACACCCTGACACCCCGACAAGATGCCCCAACACCCCAACACGACACCCCGAGACAACGCCCCAACACCCCGACACGACGCCCCGACATGACATCCCGACACCCCCGCACGAAACTCCGCGCCACTATTAGTACGCCGCTCCCAACGACACTTATCCCCAACCCCCGACCCCCGAACACTTCTTCGACCTCCTGTTGACCGATAATGTGCTCTTCGGCCTTCTAGAGGAGAGGAGAGGCAGAGAGGAGAGGTCTCCGGAATCGGAAGACATAGCATCCTGACCCTTCGACCATGCGTCGCCATACCTGAGGGCGTCGAGGACGAGCGAGTTAGGGCATTGCTCGACGTTGATGGAACCCTAAATGACATCTATATAGGTTAGGGGTGCCTCGGCTTTGATGGAACCCTGAATGACATTTATTTCGGGTAGGGATGCCCGGTATCTCTACAAAGCCTCTTGGTGAGAAAGTGTTGGTAAACGATATTTTAATCTCAAGCATGTACGTACCGATAGACAAGCTGAGGTGGAGTAGTGCGAGTTATTTTTTTAGAACTTGGCGGTGGCATCCAATTGTAAAATATTTAGTTAGGTTGAAGGAAAAAACAATAATGATATGTTACTTATCTTTGGATTTAAATGTGCAGTTGTTTTCTCCGCTGCGAGGGTCTGTTGTTCGACGAGCTCCGACCCTGCGGTTGACTAGGGAAGATGAGCGGTCATGCGTGGATGTACACCGGTCACCCTAGTCAGAAACAAATGACTAAAGAATGGTTTCTAAAAAACCAAGGAGTTTGTGAAAGCCGCATTTTCAAATGGCCAGGGAACAAACTGGTGCCCCTGGCCTGGGTGCGACAAATATAAAAAGAGGACAGAGGCTGAAATGATTAAACACCTGTAGAGGAGGGGTTTTGAGCCTAATTATACGGTGTGGACATTTCATGGTGAGTCTATACAATGCACCGGAGCTGAGATGGTTCGTCATCTCACCGACGAGCATGGTACTAGGATCTAAGACATGGTGCAAGACATTGATGATGCTCGGGATTCGGACGATGAGATGGAGGAATCTGTAAAGGCCTTCTATGAAATGTTGGAGTCTTCAAAACATCCTCTCCACGAGCACACTGAGCTTTGTTAGTTGGATGCCATTGCACAACTAATGTCTCTGAATGCTCAGTTCAACTTGGGAAGATAATGCTACGACGCGATGATGACACTATTTGGACGCTTTCTACTCAAAGTCCATGTCAAGCCTGCAAACCTGTACCAGTCGGACAAAATACTTCGTGTACTTAAGATGACCTATGAGAAGATACATGCCTGTGAGAAAGGATGTGCCTTATTTAGGAAGGAGTATCCACACTTGGACTATTGTCCCATTTGCAAGTCTTGCAGGTATCTTGTGGTAGACAATGGTATGGGTGAGAATGTTACAACTCAACAGGCGACCCAACTTTTCTATCTACCGTGGGTATGCCAAATTGATAAGAATCTGAATGGTTGGTCTGTTGTTTATGAAATGCCACCACATGTTAGACCGCCTCCCCTAGATGAAGAGGATTATGAACCTCACATTAACCCAGACACATATGACGGAGAGTTCTTCCAAGAAACACGTCTTTCCAAGAAACATTTCAAGAACCGCCGTGTTTCACCCCAGAACATGGAAGTAGACAGCAACACTGAATTTGACTGCACCCTAAGCCGAACAAGCAGAGCTGGAACTAGAATAGGTTATTGTTGCAGATGACATGTCAATGCTTGACACAATATAGAAAGGCCTTCTAGAAGTTCATGCCATTGAACCCGATGAGCATGTCATTCATGAAGACACGTGTGATAGTGATGATGATGATGCATTTATTGATCCAGACTATTATTAATTTGTATGCATCCCAACTTAAATTATATATGTACATATTATTATTCATGTCAGGTATTCAATTTTTTATGTTGTACTAATTTATTTTACTCTTTGTCATGGTAGGTGTTGAAAGATGGTTTACGCGGGTCCAGATCGCTCGGCGGGTTCTTCTTCATCGGCGGCCCGCGCGAGTGGTGGTACTTCCATTCCACCCCCTATTTCTCTGTAGAGCCTTGGGGAACAGTCTGACGACACCACCCATGGGTGCTTCTTCATCGGTGGCGTTGCCCACTGGTAGAGGAGGTTGGGCAGGGAAGAAGGGGAAAGGTAGGCGAACTGCTACGTCATCCTCGCCACCACCACCAACTCATTCACCTGAGCACATGACTATGATGGGGGGGCGTTTTGCGGTGGATGCTACGGGGACTCAGGTCCAGGAGCCTCGGGTCGACGGGCATTTGGCCAATGAGACTCCGGTCCAGGAACCTCGGGTCAACACGCATTTGGCCCATGAGACCACGGTTCCTAAGGCTACATCCTAGGAGCCTCGGGTCGACAGGCATTCGACCCATGAGGCTACGGTTCCTAAGGTTACATCCGAGGAGACTCCCACCACAAAGGCTTCGGCTAACACGGAGACGTCCGGATGGGGTGCTTGGCCGGATCGGGTCGAGGGGCCAGGTGGCTATTCTATTGGTGGCGGGGATGAGTCTATGGATAGTGAGGGTGACATGGTGGACGGGTGTCACTGTGTACAAGCGTGGTAATACACGTCTCCCGGTCGTAGCGGTGACCCACGAGCAAAGGCCGGTGATTAAGCCTGAATCGGAGAGGTAAGTGCATTTACTCTTTTCTGCGACTAGTACTGTGAGTTTCATTTCAATGGTCATTATAAACTAGTATTAACATTTGAGTGCCATCATGCTAACGAGATATTGCAAAATATCTTTTCTGTAGAATAACTCCCGAGCGGCATCACACGACCCTTCTCGAGGGCAACCTTGTCCAAACAAACCCGGCCTGAGCAATAGTGGTGCTTCTCCTTGATGACCACGACGGTAAGTTTTCTCTAGTTCATTTATGACATAGCTAGCTTATTTAGTTCATTTATGACATAATTAGCTAATTTAGTTCATTTATGACATAATTACCTTAGTTAGTGTAGGATCAAAACTATGTCTAGAGTGGATGATTAGACGACTTGACAAGATATTTTTTGCCTTTTCCCTATTTTACATGGGAGGCAGCTACGACAGTTATTACAAGTCAAGTACACCCTACACATGCAGTTCCAATTGTATAGCGGTGGAAAGTAAACATGCAAGTGTAAATAGAGGAGTAAGGTATGGAGATCAAACGCATGAGGTTGACACGATGATTTTTGGCATGGTTCCGATAGGTGGCGCTACCGTACGTCCATGTTAGTGAGACTTCAACCCACGGAGGCTAACGGCTGTGAGAGTCCACGGAGGGCTCCACCCACTGAGGGTCCACCAAGAAGCGGCCTTGTCTATCCCACCACGGCTTCCGTCCATGGAGGACTAGCCTTACTCATGGTAGATCTTCACAAAGTAGGTGATCTCCTTGCCCTTACAAACATCTTGGTTCAACTCCACAACACGAAGTAGGAGGCTCCAAAGCGACACCTAACCAATCTAGGAGGCACCACCCTCCAAAAGGTAATAGATGGGGTAGATCAATGAAATCCTTGCTCTTTTTCTTCTAAAGATAGTCTCCTAAACATAAATCAGTCTGTCACATAATATGCATGGGTAGGACAGGTTGATTTGGTGGAAAGCAGTTTGGGGAGGCTTGAGATAAGTTTCAAAAGATTGGATTGGAATATCTTGGTCTCAACACATGAGTAGGTGGTTCTCTCTCAGAAAATGGATCTACAAATGAAGTGTGTGTTATGAGTGCTTCTCCAAAGAATGAGAGGTGGGTGAAGGGGTATATATAGACAGCAGCCAAAATTCAACCGCTACACACAAAAGAGCAAACTCGATGACGCCGAAGTTGGAAACTCGGTATTAATGACTAGCACTAAAGGTGTGAACTTCTGAATCTCGGTGAGACCGATATATAAAACTAGGTGGCACCAAAAAGGTGACTAACGGTCAGATGGCCAATCTAGGTGGCACCGATACTCAAAGTCCGAAATTCTGATTTTGTGTATCTTCGCAATAGAATGTTGGACACCCAAACTCGGTAGCACCGATGCAGTTTCGGTTGGACCGATTTGGTGGGAATGGCTAGGGTTTTGTCTCAGGTTCAAACTCGGTGGGTATGATGTGGAAATGTTGGTGACACAAAATTTTTGAATGTGGAACTTGACAGAGTGGATATGTCAGAAAAATGACTGAGTGTTTTGGTGGCTAACTTTGAGCATTTGAGCAATCAGTTCATTTTACAATCTCACCCCCTTTTCATAGCATTGGCTTTCCTATGGACTCAAAAGTGATTTGTCACAAATATGAAATGAAGAGTCTTCTAGCTTGAAGCTTGAGCCAATATTATTCCTTTCTTGCATCAAGGGGCATCTCCAAAAAAACCTTAAGCCATAGCATCTTTTGAACTTTTATGAAATATACTTGGAATACACATTAGTCCAATGATGCATATGTTGTGATCAATTATCAAAACCACCATATGGAGCATTTATGCTTTTAATATCCCCTTTTTTGGTAATTGATGACAACATATAGATCAAAGCTTCAACAAAATATATAATCAATGATTAGCATCAACGCTTTGAGAAGTATGTGAAAAGCAAGAGCTCCCCCAAAATTTGTGCTTTATTTAAAATTTGCATTCGAATGCAAATGCATAAACGATTAGGATCATGGGTTACTCTTCCATGTCATACATGTTGGTGGTGCATAAAAATAATAGCAATGCACATGACACCAACAAGATAAGTAAGTGATCATCACAAGGATAAGGCGTATGATCAATAACATAGATAGGATAAAGTCACCCAACAACCAAAGTTTTTAAAACCAAATGAGAGAAAATAAAATCAAAACCTCTCTCTCACACGAAGTCTATGATCTATACCTTTCTCCCCCTTTGGCAACAAGTTGCCAAAAAGTTCAAAAGTATAGAACTACTCATCTCTGTGGGCAGATGATAATGGAGTCGATACAACAGAGTTTGCAAAGTCGTATGCTGATGTCCCTGGAGCTGGAGGAGTTGACATTGGAGGTGCATGAGCTGGAGCTGGTGTTGAAGCTTGTACTGAAGATGTCTGACCTGTCTACTGAGCTAGAACAACAGCTGACCGAGGTTTGGTGCTGAACCTAGTAGTAGTGGGAGGAGGAGAGTCATCCTCATCATCATCATCTTCATCTTCATCTTCATCCTCTGAGCGTGGAATCTCCACAGAGTCAACTTCATGTTGAAGTTGTCTAACAATGGTGGTCAACTCAGTTATCTTGACATCCATGTTGTGGAATTTTGTCTCCACAACTCTCTCAAGACTCTTATGATTTTGCATGATCAAGAGATGTTCTTCTCCATGCCTTGGATAGTGCTCACTAGATATACCATTTTCTCAGCTGGGGTTCTGAGCTGCGGAACTAGAGGTGGCCTATTTCTAGCAGCGTCAACCTGTGCTGTCATTCTTGTTACAACTGAGTTGGGATCATTGTCATCCATCAGAACCTCATTATCTTCAAATTCAGGCTGAAGAGGTAGATGGGGAGGATCAACTAGATGTGCATGCTTGCCTAGCTTGTCATTGATGAGCATCTGAATGTAAGGTGCATATCCACATGATCTCTTCTGATCCATAGCAGTTCTCCGGATAGTCTCAACTACCAAGTCCATCACTCTAAATATGGTATGTGTGTCTAGCAGGTGCATCAGGTTGATAGAATATCCTCTGATCATCTTCTCATCACCTGACTTAGGCACGAGGGTGTATCACAGTATAGTGTTTGTCGTAGGAATACCATCTTCAAGAAAATACACTGAACCAAACTTGTGACTGGCCAAGTACTGGTGTGGAATGGTCTTGTACATATTGTTCATGGAGTTGTGATTTTGCTGAGCGTATACATACACATCTACATCTGATTCTTCCTCATATCACTGACAGTAGGACTCTTGTCATACAAAATAGACTCATAAAAATCTTGTTGTTCCTTGATGTGAAACCTTGGATCAACACCAGTTCTTCTTCTGGCAGCATATGGATCATTAGCTCTCCACTTTCTTAGTCCAATATCCTTCCTCTTCTTCATATCTTCTTCTACTGGATGAGCATCATTATGAATTAGAAGGGTTGGTCTGAGCTTCCTTAGAATTGTTTCATTCTCATCTTTTTCTTCCTTTGCAGCATGGGCACTGGATGGAGGGCCTTTGCTCTTGGCAGCTGCAGGTATGTCTTTGGTGGTCTTCCTGGAAGCTACAGCTTTCTTTGTTTTAGAAGCAAGCTTAGGAGCAGACTTCATGGTGTCAGCCATCAACTTCTTCTTGGGAGGAACTGGGATCTCCTTAGGAGCTTCTTACTCAGCATCTTCCATGTCTTCAAACATTGAAGTTTTTCAGCCAACAAGAAGAACAATTCTCTGTCACATCCCTGACACCTTAATCAAGTTAGCTTTGTGCTCATGTTTTCTTCGCATTGCATCTAGGAAATTTTCAACAAGAACAAAGCAAGTGGTGAAGGAAAATTCTAAAACCCTAACCATTTCTCAAAATAAAGGAAAAATTCAAACTAGTTAAAATCAACGAACCCAAAATGGCCTCAAGAAAAGTTCAATCTTTCTGATAAATCATGGAAGTAAATAAGCATTGTAGAAAACCATTTTCTTGATACTTTAAGCATTTTAAATAAATGCAAAAAGCTACTGGTTTCAAGTTTAAAATTTGAAATCAGAAACTTTAAATTTTAAAAAATGTTGAAAACTCCAGGAATGGTTGGATATATTCCAACAAATATTCTGGGTTGTTCAAAATAGTTTTTACAAACTATATGGGAGCTGAAATAAATAGTAAATCAATTAGTTAGCACAACAGAAACAAAACAGAAAAAAATAGAGGAAGAAACTACCTGTCGCTCACCTCAGCCCAGGCCCAGTAGCGCTGCCGTCTTCCTCCTCGCCAGTAGGAGCAGGAGGTGGCCGCCGCGTCGCCGCGCGCCTCCACGCAGCTCCCTGCCTACCTGGCCGCCGCTTCGCGCTGGCAAGCACGGGGATAACCTCCCCGAGCATGTAGCTATCCATTACCGTGCTCATTCTTCCCCCTTTCCTCTCGGTTCTCCCGATCCCCTCTGCCGCCATTGACAGGAGCTCGAGCTCGAGCTGCCCGTGCCTCTAGCCATAGGATCTTCCTCCCGAGTGTGCCGTTAGCTCCGCCTCGACGGGCTAGTCCTCCCTGCAGAAGCCGAAGCCTCCCCGAGCCCTGCAACGCCCACGGCACCGTCGTCTTCAACCTTCGGCCACCGACGAGCTCTGCTCGATTCGTCGCCCTCAGTGCTTCCCCGAGCCGTCTAAGCCCTCCTCTGCACTCCTCGTGAGCTTGCGCAACTTTCCCCTAAGATCTCCCCGTCGATCCCCTCCTCTAGGCCTAGTTTCACCGGAGCCTGACAAGGACCGCCGCTGCAGCTCGTCACCGGTAGCCCTCCGGTGAAGGGTTGGTCCGCCAGAGGCCACCAGCAGCCTCAGGACATCACGTAGATGCTTTAGGAGCCCAATCCCGCGGGTTTTGACCCTGTAATTGTTGGCTTCGACGATGGCCGAACTTGGTCGCCGCCAAGCTCGTCGTCGGCGTTGATTCCGGCCACCCTAGCCCCTGGGGTTTGTCCCATCGTGCGCGCCGTCGAGTGGTCGTTCTCCCCGTGGTCTCTGCCGTGAGTTTGGTCGTCGGAGGCGAGTTTCCGATGCCCTCCACCGTACTGGTGGTTGCTGGAGGCTCCCCGCCGGCGAGGACGACCTCGCCGCCGGTGGATCTCAGCTGGCCTGAGCCACTGACGTGTGGGGCCAGCCTGTGGATAATCTGGAATAGTAAAAATAAAAGCAAATAATTTAATAAGTCACTGACATGTGGGTCCAGTGAGATTAATTAGCTAATTAAGATTAATTCTAATCTAAAACTGACCAGAGACACTGACCAGTGGGTCCCACTGGTCAGGTTTGACTTTCAACGGCTAGTTGGACCTGCTGATGTCATGCTGATGCCATAAAGAGTTTTCTGATTTAAAAGATTTCCAGAAAAATGTTAAAACTTCTAAAATTCATAGAAATTAATCTGTAACTCCAATGAAAATAATTTATATATGAAAAAGTATGAGAAAAATTCAAGGAATCTGAATATGTCATTTTCAAACATGTTTGAAAATGTTACAGAACCCAAACATGTAGATTAATGAATAAGTTAATTCTTATAAATACTTTGTAGATTGAATTTGGAAAATATTTAAATTTCACTATAAATGACATGATCAAACACTGTCCTAACTACAAACCAGCAACCTAACATGGCATCCCGTGCATGTTAAAAGCAAGTTGATCTGAGCATCAGGTCGAATCAATTGAAATGGTATTCGATAATACCTCGTTTGAAGTGATATTTGAATTTGATTCGAATCAACTTCAAACCTACTAAATGTTAGCTATAATAGTATATCACCTTGCATCCTCATGCCATGCTCATGAATCATCTTGATTGCATATGTTTGATATTGATTGTTGTCATTCCTTTCGGTAGGCTCCGCTCCCCCGGATTCCACCGAATATCCGTCTGACGGATATTGTCACTCCTCTGAGCAACAAGGCAAGCAATCATTTTTGATCATCCCGATAAATCCCATGTTCTTGCTCCTGCACTTACTTATTGCATTAGGATCAAATGCTTCAAATGCTTTTGCCACGTTAGTTGAACCCACTTCCTTTGCATGACCTATCCTTGTCACAGTAAATAGCTGAACCTTGGAACCTAGCATACCTGGTAGTTGCTTGAGCCATGATGTGCCTTATCCTGCTATGCATGCTATGCTTAGAGTTGTGTATGGTCTGTCATCTGGGAGATGAACAGAATTGTGAGAATGTGTTCGGTAAGCAGAGGTTGTGTGTTGAACCTGATTTGGTAAAGGTACCGGTGAAAGGCTGTGTAGGAGTACATGGCGGGTTGTTTCATTGGAACCGTCCTTAGGAACTGAGTTCCGTGTATGTAATCCAAGACGAGGTACTACCACATGCTGGGCCCTGAAATATGACCCCGCTCGACTTATTAATCGCTTAGTACTCGGTCTAGGAGTTGCATGTAGTTTCTGGTGTTTATAGTCATGCTGGAGGCCGTGCATGGTGCTGACCTGAGAGGTCGGCTCTGATGCGGTAGGCAGTGGCACGGTGTACCAAGTGGCACCCGGATGGTGGGCTTGGGAACCCTGCGCACATCGTTTGAGGTCGTGGCGGAAACCTCGGCCGGACTTCCGTACGGGTTACTCTTAGATAGGCGATAAACCTGGACTAGGTACTAGTGTGGTTAACGGTCGTGGCCGACTCCCTCGCTGGGCTTCCGCTTGAAGGTTGCCGAGGTGCATGACGTGCACATGGCGATAAGTGGTGAGAGCGTGTGTGACGAAGTACACCCCTGCAGGGTTATGATCTATTCGAATAGCCGCGTCCGCGGATATGGACTACTTGGAGACATAAGTTGTTCATAGATAACTTAATTGGCTTCTCATAAAATTGTCAAGATAAGCGTGAGTGTCGTGGACGGCATTTCTGTATGGAGACGGAATGATTCCACGATGGAGTATTGTTGTGGTTTTACCGGACTCGTGTGCGAGAAATCAAGTTGTCAAAATTATTTAAAAATGCAAGTTGTCTAGCCACGAGTCAAATGCTGGCTTTCCGCATGAAACCCCACCATACCTTATTGATACATTGCATGAGTAGTTAGTTATCCTAAAGTCTTGCTGAGTACATCCGTACTCATGTTTGTTTAATAAATGTTGCAGAGGTTGCTAATGACCCTAATGGTGGGTTCTTCATACGATCTGGCCCTAGGTTGGGTCTGTAGTATAGTCAGGCCATGTGCCTTCTAGTTGCACCTGTCTATACTCACACAGTTTTAAACACTTCCACTGGATTGTAACTGAATGACTGCTATTATGGGTCGTGAGACCCTTAATGTGTAATATTATGTGTGTGGCTCTTTCGAGCCTCTTAAATAAAGCTTGTATGTTTATGGTTATGTTGTGATGCCATCGATGTATCTATACATATCGGTATGCCATGCGTACGTGTGTCATACTTGATATGTATGGGGTTCGATTACCTAGTCGTGAACTTTAGTATCACTCGTTACAGGGAAATGCCCCTTTGTGATCCAACGAGCCATTGTAGCTCGCTACTCCTCCGGACACATTGGTTGACCGACATGTGTCCTTCTTAGCTGTTGTGTCTGTCCCCTTTGGGGAAATGTCACGCGATGTAATGGAGTCCTTGTAGCTTGCTACGACTCGTCTACATTCGCTGGTGACCGACACCTGCTTTGTTGGGTCATGTATGCCTGTCCCTGTGCGGTACTGCCACTTTGGTTTATGACTAGACTTGTCGATCCGGGTTCTTTGACACTGGAATGCTAGCAACACAATTGCATACTTGAGTCAAAAGACGCAAACGGTCCCGGCTAAGGTAAGGCTGCAGCCGTGGGGTTAACCGTGCGTGAGACCGCAAAGGGATGCGATGTGCCACAGGCTAGATTCCTATGGCTTAGGATCGGGGTGCCGACAGCGTTGCTATCAGAGCCTGACTGACTGTAGGATTACTATGCCAAACTGGTCGAAGTTGAGTCTAGAATTGCTTTAGTTATATATAAGGGAATTGTTTGTGGAAGGGAACGTAAGACTCTTGTTCTCTTCTCAAGTTATTCTATTCTGGTCATCCTTGTCTTTTCTGCGGGAATTAAGGACTAGGTTACTCATCTTCTTCTAGGCTCGTGTTTCTGATCGGTAGATTATAGGACTACGGGTCAAGAGATATTTGGGTTTCTTTCATTCCTAGGAAAAAGGAAGTAAGTTTGATGATCAGAGAGTTGAACTTAATAGTTGAGTGATTACGCTATTCCATTTTGGGTTGTCTCAAAATTTGTTTCTGAGCATTTACAACCGTTATGCTGCCCAATTTTGCATTCGGAGCTCTAATGCTTTTGCATTACTCTCTATTTACAGATGCCTGGCCGTCCTTCTCATCAGGTGGTACGTCTGACCAGGTGCATTGATGTGCCGGGTCATACGGCCATGCTGGTCACGGTGATGTCGGTGTGCGGTTACCGCTGGTACCCCGAGTACACAGTGGAGGAACAGTACCGAGACTTCAACTAGAGCCAGTATATCTGCACTGTCAGGGTATTTACAGACTACCCTAGAGCTGAGGAGCCAATCCATTTGTCCTATGGGTTGGGAGTCACTGTTGACATGGCAGTACAAGATGCTGCCTATTCAATGCTGACCATTATGAGGGCGAGTCATGCACTGCTGCAGAATTCAGAATTCTGCTATGTTCCGGCCTCTCGGCCTGGTGAAGAGGGATACCTCAACGGAGTCTATTTTGATTCTTCTATGGAGGATCCACTACTGCAGTCCACTGTTGAGATGCTAGAGAACAGAGACAGGGATGCTCGTGCTCTCCGCATGGAGCTTTATGCTACCCGTGCCTGTCTGTGGACGGCTTTGACGCAGCTGGCACCGGTAGTCCACACACGGTACGGAGATATGGATATGCTGAACCCTGTTAGGACCCATCTTCCGGCCCACGTTGACTGGCCAGCTATAGGAGGAGTCACCCCTCTTCGGGGACCCCTCTTACCACCAGTCAGGGGACCAAGGCCACATCCATGTCCTTATGGATCCCAGGGATCTCAGGCAAGAGTGTTTCCTGATCCGCAGGTTGAGCTTCCAGGTCATGGAGGTAATCTCTATGAGATGTTCTATGCGGATGCCTGAGCTGTGAGCGGAAGGATAGTATGGTAGTAGTCGTACGTTCACAGTCCTGTGTGACTTGTGAAGTATGCCTGTGATGTGAAATGAATTCCGGAGGCCTAGATAAATAATGTATAGGAAGCTTGTAAGCCTCTGATGAGTAGTTTCATAATTTCAGTAGTTTGCTCTTTGGTTAAGGTTGTACTGAACTATGTAATGGTGTGTATGAACCATGGTGTATATATAGCAGTTGCTTGTTAGCATGCTGTTCGGATATTCATTTCCGCATTCCGTGTGTTCAGTACATTCTTAATCCATAGCTAGTATTGATATGATATTGGTCTAAGCTGTGAGTTTGTTTGTCAGGATGGTGTTCACCAGGTTGAACCGTGCCCCTGCTCATGAGCAAGGCGAGGGTAGTCAAGCGTCGCAGGAAGACCTGCCTCACCCGCCCTCTCTGGCGGAAGTTATGCTAGAGGCAGAGAGAAACAAAAGAGAGACCAACCAACTGTTAGAGCGTACTGAGCAGAATACGGCTCGTCAGCTTAGGAATGCTGCAGTGTCCCTCAACGATTTTGTGAAGCTGAATCCTCCAAAGTTTCATCATTCCGTCGATACCCTCGACGCTGATGACTGGCGTGCAGCATCTCACGCAAGATTCGCTCTGCGAATGTTTCTGAGGCCGATAAGGTGACCTTTGCAGCGTATTTCCTGGAAGGACCCGCCAATCTGTGGTGGGAGAACTTTGAAGCTATGCGTCCTGCTGAAACAGCAGCCACATGGGCAGACTTCAGCGCACGCTTTCGTCTGCACCATATTCCAGAGGGCCTGATGGACAGAAAGAGAGAGGAGTTATGTGCTTTTACTCAGGGCAAGTTGACCGTGGATTCCTATAGCCGCGAGTTCGGTAACCTAGCCCGCTATGCAACAGAGGATGTGTCTACTAATGCCAAGAAGCAAGCAAGATTCCGTAAGGGTCTGAGCCCTGAGCTTCGTCGTGATCTGCGCCTCCACGAGTGTGCAAGCTTTCAAGCCCTGGTCAACAAGGCGATCAGTGCCAAGACTGGTCATACTGACTTTGAAGCCACAAGGAAGCACACCCGTGACTTTGGCTCGTCTTCTGGTTCCGCGTTTCCCAAACGCAGGCTATGGGTTCCGAACAGTTCTCTGCCGCCAAGATACACTCCGAGGCCATCCTACGTGGCGCCTCAGACGAATCAGACCAACCCTCCAGCAAAAACTTATGGTGGTCCAGCTAGCAATGCTGCACCACGTGCCAACCAAGTGATATGCTACAAGTGTGGAGAACCAGGGCACTACTCCCGTGAGTGTCCTCAAAATGTGGGTGCCAAGCAACCCCGAAAGTCCGTCGGGCAAGGCAAGTCGGGCAAAGCTTACTATGTGAAGCCAACTCCTGCACGTGGCCGTGTGAACTATGTGTCAGCAGAAGAAGCTACAAAGGATCCCGACGTCATACTGGGTATGCTTCTTGTTAATCATCACCCAGCGTCTGTTCTCTTTGACAATGGGTCTTCTCATTCCTTCATTTCAGAAAGTTATGCACAGTTGCATAACATGTCTTTTTGTGATATGCCAATTCCATTGGTTGTCCAAACTCCTGGTAGTAAATGGAAAACCTCTAGGATAACCTATGACAATGAAATTCGAGTAGACAGGCTAGTTTTTCTAGCCTCATTGATAGCCTTGAAATCTTCGGATATTAATATCATCTTGGGTATGGACTCGATGTCAGCTCACTATGCCAAGATTGATACTTATTCTAGAAAGGTCCAACTTACCCATCCCTCGGTGAGATAGTAACTGTCTCCACTCGAGTTGACAAATGCCAACTCTATTCCCTAAATGCCAACCCTCTTCCGGAACTTGAAGACATTCCGGTAGTCCGTGACTTCTCGGATGTTTTTCCGGAGGAACTGCCAGGAATTCCACCTGACAGAGATGTAGAGTTTGTGATAGATCTTGTTCCGGGAACCGTCCCAATAGCCAGAAGACCATATAAGATGGCACCCCCGGAGCTAGCCGAACTTAAGAAGCAACTATATGAGGCCTTGAATAAAGGTTTCATTCGTCCTAGCTCTTCTCCTTGGGCTTGCCCCGTCCTCTTCGTCAAGAAGAAAGACGGAACGGATCGGATGGTTGTAGATTACCGACCAGTTAATCCGGTCACCATAAAGAACAAGTATCCGCTCCCCAGGATCAACGACCTGTACGATCAGCTCGCTGGGTCCTCAGTCTTCTCCAAAATGGATTTGAGGTTGGGATACCATCAAATCAAGATCAAGAACGGGGACATTCCAAAAACGGCTTTTGTTACTCGTTATGGCCAATAGGAGTACACCGTCAAGTCCTTCGGTTTAACCAATGCCCCAGCCACCTTCTCTCATCTGATGAATTCAATCTTCATGGAGTATTTGGATAAATTTTTCATGGGATACCTTGATGATATTCTCATCTACTCAAAGAACGAACAAGAACATGTCGAGCATCTAAGGCTGGTATTGATGAAACTTCGAGAGCATCGCCTTGATGCCAAGTTTTCAAAATGTGAATTTTGGTTAGATTAAGTGACCTATCTAGGTCACGTAATCTCTGGTAAGGGTATTGCTATCAATCCCGAGAGAGTTCAAGCTGTCCTTGATTGGACTCAACCTGAATCGGTTAAGCAAGTTAGGAGTTTCTATTGTCTAGCGAGCTATTGTCGCCGCTTTGTCGAGAATTTCTCCAAGGTTGCAAAGCCTCTAACTGAACTCCTCAAGAAGGATAAAAAGTTCGAGTGGACACCACAGTGTGAGCATAGTTTTCAGGAACTGAAAATACGCCTGACTTCCGCACCTGTGTTGCTACCACCAGATTTTTCTAAGGACTTTGTTATCTATTGCGACGCCACGCACAAGGATTAGGTTGCATTCTCATGCAAGATCGTCATGTGATTGCATACGCATCTCGACAGTTGCGTCCACATGAGGATAATTATCCCACACATGACCTTGAGCTTGCAGCCGTGGTCCATGCACTAAAAACCTGGCGACATTACCTTCTGGGTAATCGTTGGGAAATATTCAATGATCACCAAAGTCTGAAATATATCTTCACCCAGCCGGATTTGAATCTCGGGCAAAGACGGTGGGTTGAGTTGATCTCGGATTACGACTTAGGGATAAATTACACCCCGGGGAAGGCCAATGTTATGGCCGATGCACTAAGTCGTAAATCTTATTGTAACAATTTGATGCTACAACAAGGTCAACCACATCTCTATGAGGATTTTCGGAAGTTGAATCTTCATATTGTTCCTCAAGGATTCCATTCTACCCTGGTGGCGAAGCCTACCCTTAAGGATCAAATTATAGCTGGCCAAAAGCGTGACAAGGGTATATCACGGATCAAGGAGAATATTTTTAGCGGAAACGCTAAAGAATTTTCCATGAACGATCAAGGTGTTGTGTTCTTCCAGAATCGTCTAGTGGTTCCTAAGAACCCACATCTAAGGCAGTTAATCCTTAAGGAGGCCCATGATTCTCCTCTCACCATTCATCCCGGTAGTACTAAGATGTATCAGGACCTACGCCAGAGGTTTTGGTGGACTAGGATGAAGAGAGAAATTGCTGAGTTCGTTGCTAACTGCGACGTTTGTCGTCGAGTTAAGGCAGAACATCAAAGGCCTGATGGCACCCTTCAACCTCTAGCTATTCCTGAATGGAAATGGGATAAAGTTAGTATGGATTTCATTACCGGATTTCCCAAGACCAAGAAAGGAAATAATGCTATCTTTGTGGTCATTGACCGTCTTTCCAAAGTGGCTCGTTTTCTTCCCGTTCGTGAGAGTATCACGGCTAGCCAGCTAGCAGAGTTATATATCTCTCGAATAGTGTCTCTTCATGGTGTTCCCCTGGAGATTAACTCGGACCGTGGGAGTATCTTTACTTCCCACTTCTTTGAAAGTTTTCAGAATGCCATGGGGACTCACCTATCTTTTAGCACTGCTTTCCATCCACAATCAAGTGTTGATGTAGAAAGAGTGAATCAAATCCTAGAAGATATGCTCCGATCTTGTGTTATATCGTTCGGTATGAATTGGGAGAAGTGCCTTCCATTCGCCGAATTCGCTTATAACAATAGTTATCAATCAAGCTTGGGCAAAGCTCCTTTTGAAGTTCTCTATGGACGAATATGTCGAACACCTCTTAATTGGTCAGAAACCGGAGAGAGGCAACTCTTTGGCCCGGATATGATCCAGGATGCAGAAGAGCAGGTTCGCATTATTCGTGAAAAGTTGAAAACAGCCCAGTCTCGTCAAAAGAGCCAATATGATCGTCATCATAAGGCTGTGACCTTTGAAGTTGACGAGAAGGCTTACCTTCGGGTTACACCTTTGAAGGGTACCCATCGATTCGGTATCAAGGGCAAGTTTGCTCCTCGTTACATTGGTCCTTTTCGCATTCTTGCCAAATGAGGAGAAGTTGCCTACCAGTTGGAACTTCCTCCGCATCTTTCCAAGGTTCATGATATCTTCCACGTCTCGCAACTCAAGCGTTGCTTTTCGGATCCTATCCGTGAAGGGGACCACGAAACGCTTGATCTCCAAGATAACCTTTCATACCAAGAATACCCCGTGCATATTCTTGATCAAGCTGAGCGTACCACTCAACGTCGAAACCTCAAGTTTCTTAAAGTTCAATGGTCAAATCATTCTGAAAAGGAGGCAACTTGGGAAAGAGAGGATCGTCTCCGACTTGAGTATCCTGCGTTATTCCCGACGACTTCTAAATCTCGGGACGAGATTCTTTTGAGTGGGGGTGAGTTGTCACATCCCTGACACCTTAATCAAGTTAGCTTTGTGCTCATGTTTTCTTTGCATTGCATCTTGGAAATTTTCAACAAGAACAAAGCAAGTGGTGAAGGAAAATTCTAAAACCCTAACCACTTCTCAAAATAAAGGAAAATTCAAACTAGTTAAAATCAATGGACCCAAAATGGCCTCAAGAAAAGTTCAATCTTTCTGATAAATCATGGAAGTAAATAAGCATTGAAGAAAACCATTTTCTTGATACTTTAAGCATTTTAAATAAATGCAAAAAGCTACTGGTTTCAAGTTTAAAATTTGAAATCAAAAACTTTAAATTTTCAAAAATGTTGAAAACTCCAGGAATGGTTGGATATATTCCAACAAATATTCTGGGGTGTTCAAAATAGTTTTTACAAACTATATGGGAGCTGAAATAAATAGTAAATCAATTAGTTAGCACAACAGAAACAAAACAGAAAAAAATAGAGGAAGAAACTACCTGTCTCTCACCTCAGCCCAGGCCCAGTAGCGCTGCCGTCTTCCTCCTCGCCAGTAGGAGCAGGAGGTGGCCGCCGCGTCGCCGCGCGCCTCCACGCAGCTCCCTGCCTGCCTAGCCGCCGCTTCGCACTGGCAAGCACGGGGATAACCTCCCCGAGCACGTAGCTATCCATTCCCGTGCTCATTCTTCCCCCTTTCCTCTTGGTTCTCCCGATCCCCTCTACCGCCATTGACAGGAGCTCAAGCTCGAGCTGCCCGTGCCCCTAGCCATAGGATCTTCCTCCCGAGTGTGCCGTTAGCTCCGCCTCGACGGGCTCGTCCTCCCTGCAGAAGCCGAAGCCTCCCCGAGCCCTGCAACGCCCACGGCACCGTCGTCTTCAACCTTCGGCCACCGGCGAGCTCTGCTCGATTCATCGCCCTCAGTGCTTCCTTGAGCCGTCTAGGCCCTCTTCTGCACTCCTCGTGAGCTTGCGCAACTTTCCCCTAAGATCTCCCCGTCGATCCCCTCCTCTAGGCCTAGTTTCACCGGAGCCTGACAAGGACCGCCGCTGCAGCTCGTCGCCGGTAGCCCTCCGGTGAAGGGTTGGTCCGTCTGAGGCCACCAGCAGCCTCAGGTCATCACGTAGATGCTTTAGGAGCCCAACCCCGCGCGTTTTGACCCTGTAATCGATGGCTTCGATGATGGCCGAACTTGGCCGCCGCCAAGCTCGTCGTCGGCGTTGATTTCGGCCACCCCAGCCCCTAGGGTTTGTCCCATCGTGCGCGCCGTCGAGTGGCCGTTCTCCCCGAGGCCTCTGCCGTGAGTTTGGTCGTAGGAGGTGAGTTTCCGATGCCCTCCACCGTACTGGTGGTCGCCGGAGGCTCCCCGCTGGCGAGGACGACCTCGCCGCCGGTGGATCTCAGCTGGCCTGAGCCACTAACGTGTGGGGCCAGCCTCTGGATAATCTGGAATAGTAAAAATAAAACCAAATAATTTAATAAGTCACTGACATGTGGGTCCAGTGAGATTAATTAGCTAATTAAGATTAATTCTAATCTAAAACTGACAAGAGACACTCACTAGTGGGTCCCACTGGTCAGGTTTAACTTTCAACGGCCAGTTGGACCTGCTGATGTCATGCTGATGCAATAAAGAGTTTTCTGATTTAAAAGAATTCCAGAAAAATTTTGAAACTTCTAAAATTCATAGAAATTAATCTGTAACTCCAATGAAAATAATTTATATATGAAGAAGTATCAGAAAAATTCAAGGAATCTGAATATGTCATTTTCAAACATGTTTGAAAATGTTACAGAACCCAAACATGTAGATTAATGAATAAGTTAATTTTTATAAATACTTTGTAGATGGAATTTGGAAAATATTTAAATTTCACTATAAATGACATGATCAAACACTGTCCTAACTACAAACCAGCAACCTAACATGTCATCCCATGCATGTTAAAAGCAAGTTGATCTGAACATCAGGACGAATCAATTGAAATGGTATTCGATAATACCTCGTTTGAAGTGATATTTGAATTTGATTCAAATCAACTTCAAACCTACTAAATGTTAGCTATAATAGTATATCACCTTGCATCCTCATGCCATGCTCATGAATCATCTTGATTGGATATGTTTGATATTGATTGTTGTCATTCCTTTCAGTAGGCTCCGCTCCCCCGCATTCCACCGAATATCCGTCTGACGGATATTGTCACTCCTCTGAGCAACAAGGCAAGCAACCATTTTTGATCATCCCGATAAATCCCATGTTCTTGCTCCTGCACTTACTTATTGCATTAGGATCGAATGCTTCAAATGCTTTTGCCACGTTAGTTGAACCCACTTCCTTTGCATGACCTATCCTTGTCACAGTAAATAGCTGAACCTTGCAACCTAGCATACCTGGTAGTTGCTTGAGCCATGATGTGCCTTATCCTGCTATGCATGCTATGCTTAGAGTTGTGTATGGTTTGTCATCTGGGAGATGAACAGAATTGTGAGAATGTGTTCGGTAAGCAAAGGTTGTGTGTTGAACCTGATTTGGTAAAGGTACCGGTGAAAGGCTGTGTAGGAGTACATGGCGGGTTGTTTCATTGGAACCGTCCTTAGGAACTGAGTTCCGTGTATGTAATCTAAGACGAGATACCACCACATGCTGGGACCTGAAATATGACCCCGCTCGACTTATTAATTGCTTAGTACTCGGTCTAGGAGTTGCAAGTAGTTTGTGGTGTTTATAGTCATGCTGGAGGCCGTACATCGTGCTAACCTGAGAGGTGGGCTGTGATGCGGTAGGCAGTGGCACGGTGTACCATGTGGCACCCGGATGGTGGGCTTGGGAACCCTGCGCGCATCGTTTGAGGCCGTGGCGGAAACCTCGGCCGGACTTCCGTACGGGTTACTCTCAGATAGGCGATAAACCTGGACTAGGTACTAGTGTGGTTAACGGTCGTGGCCGACTCCCTCGCTGGGCTTCCGCTTGAAGGTTGCCGAGGTGCATGACGTGCACATGGCGATAAGTGGCAAGAGCGTGTGTGACAAAGTACACCCCTGCAGGGTTATGATCTATTCGAATAGCCGCGTCCGCGGATATGGACTACTTGGAGACATATGTTGTTCATACATAACTTAATTGGCTACTCATAAAATTGTCAAGATAAGTGTGAGTGTCATGGACGACATTTCTGTATGGAGACGGAATGATTCCACGATGGAGTATTGTTGTGGTGTTACTGGACTCGTGTGTGAGAAATCAAGTTGTCAAAATTATTTAAAAATGCAAGTTGTCTAGCCACGAGTCAAATGCTGGCTTTCCGCATGAAACCCCACCATACCTTATTGATACATTGCATGAGTAGTTAGTTATCCTAAAGTCTTGCTGAGTACCTCCGTACTCATGTTTGCTTAATAAATGTTGCAGAGGTTGCTAATGACCCTAATGGTGGGTTCTTCATAGACATTGACGATGACGAGTAGCTGGTGTCCCAGCTACGATCTGGCCCGAGGTTGGGTCTGTAGTCTAGTCAGGCCATGTGCCTTCTAGTTGCACCTGTCTGTACTCAGACAGTTTTAAACACTTCCGCTGGCTTGTAACTGAATGACTGCTATTATGGGTCGTGAGACCCTTACTGTGTAATATTATGTGTGTGGCTCTTCCGAGCCTCTTAAATAAAGCTTGTATGTTTATGGTTATGTTGTGATACCATCGATGTATCTATACATATCGGTATGCCATGTGTACGTGTGTCATACTTGATATGTATGGGGTTCGATTACCTAGCCGTGAACTTTAGTAGCACTCCTTACAAGGAAATGCCCCTTTGTGATCCAACGAGCCATTGTAGCTCGCTACTGCTCCGGACACATTGGTTGACCAGCATGTGTCCTTCTTAGCTGCTGTGTATGTCCCCTTTGGGGACATGTCACGCGATGTAATGGAGTCCTTGTAGCTTGCTACGACTCATCTACATTCGCTGGTGATCGACACCTGCTTTGTTGGGTCATGTATGCTTGTCCCTGTGCGGTACTGCCACTTTGGTTTATGACTAGACTTGTCGATTCGGGTTCTTTGACATTGGAATGCTAGCGACACAATTGCATACGTGAGTCAAAAGACGCAAACGGTCCTGGCTAAGGTAAGGCTGTAGCCGTGGGGTTAACCGTGCGTGAGACCGCAAAGGGATGCAATGTGTTACAGGCTGGATTCCTATGGCTTAGGATCGGGGTCCCGACATTCTCTTCCCGGGGCTCTTCACACCAGCCGTCTTTCCAGGTGCATCCTTGGAAAGTGTTGTTCTCTTGCTGGCATATTCAGGTGCTCTCACATCAGGAGGGTAGCAGTTACTTTCCTCACAGCGTTCCTTGGAGCCTTTGAAGGAGCTGAAGTTTCTACCTGCATAAAGTCTGACTACTCTTCAACACAAACTAGCTTCTTCCTTTGACTGGTGGCTTCCTTGGGCAAACCATGAGAGCTGGGAGAACTTGGGTCTGAAGCAGACTTCTCTCGACTAGTGCCCGAGTCAATCTCAACACTCTGCTCTCTCAAGTCATTCTAACTGTCATTTGAACCTGACATACTGACAGACACACTCAGCAGCAAACAACAGAACCTATGAAGTGGATATAGGAAAGACAGAAAGGATGAGCATCACAAAATTCAGATATTTTTTAAAATTTGAAGTCTCAAACTTAGGGTATGATCTTCTACAGGATGTAAATCGGTGGCACTAAGTTGGCATTTTTGGAGTCACCGAGAAAGCTTACTCGCTTACCAGAAACTTGGCTGTCATTTTCGGTGGCACCAAAAACAATTGCTCGGTCTCACCGAGTTGTTTCTCAGGAAACCTAAAACAAGAAACGGTTGATCCGATTTTACAAACTCGGTCTCACCGAGTTGCATACTGCGGCAGATCTGATGTGATATTACCTACTTCTACTAATCTAAGTATTCATCTGGTGGATAGGAGGTTTGCACACGGTGGTATGAAGAATAAAGATTAAAACACATGAGAATCAGACGGGTAAACACAAAGGAGGACGAACTGTACCCTAGATCGGTGGCGGTTCGGCTACTGCTGTCGGATTTCGGGCTCCGCAGAACCCTAAAGATTCGAACTAAGGGGCGTGTGCAAAGATCTCTCTCGGGCTCGCCTCACCTAACTCGCTACTCACAAGGGAGGGCAGATAACTCACTCTATGGTGAGGAAGACACAGATCACGACAGTTTACCCATGTTCTGGCCGCTGAGAAGCGTAATATCCTACTCGTGCTTTTGTGGATTGCCTCTGGTGGAGGTTGGTGGATGAACTAGTATAGTGTTCGAGGGCCTTTGGAGGCTGGGTGTCCTTTGTGCGATGCCGGTGGGTGAATGAATGAATCGGGTCCACCTCTATGAAGCGTCCTATACTCTATATATAGTAGCGTCCCGGGTCCTCTTCTATTATCGCAAGGGCGGGAAGCAATCACACAATGGCCAATTTTGGAGGGGAACAGTGGAACATGCTGCCCGGACCAAAGTTGGTCTTCGCTTGCAAAGTGGCTGTCAACGCATCAGGGACGGGTCCAGAGATGACGTCCGTCCTGCTGGCGGGCGGTAGTGGCCTTGTTGCACCAGAATGGAAACCTTTGGAAGATGCCTTGGGAACCCGCGTACATCCTTCACTCCTTTGCACAAAAGAGGAAACTGCGCCGTCTTCCAATCCGCTGCTCGCTTGTCCTTTCCCCGCGTCATCCTTGTCTCCAGAGGCCGGGTCTTGCCTCGGAATCTCTGCCGCTCCGGAGGGGTCTTGATGTTGCTCCTCCTCGCGAGGCTCGGGCCCTCGAGAGGGCCTTGCGCTGAGTGGTGCCGTGCTCGATCGTGTTTTCTTGATGAAGTGGCCCAGCCCTGGGCCACAGGCAGGCGGGTCTAGGTACCCCCATTCCCAAAACGCCGACAGTAGCCCCCGGGCCCAAGGCGCGCCTGTGTTGGCTTCTCGGCGAAGCCTTGAGGGCGGCTTGAAGCGTCGCGGGCCCTAAATTCCTGTGGGCCACGTCTGGCGCGCGTCACGCGGCTGATGTCGAGTTTTCCTTGCCTTTTGTCTTCGCGCGATTTATCAGGAATCCGACTTGTTGCGTTGGTCCATTATTGCTTTCCCTTCTCCCACACTCGCTCTTCCCTCTGAGTCTCCAAATCCAAACGGCGTCTCCCAAACCCAGCACCGCGCCGCTCCCTTATCGATTCAGCGATGGCGCCCGCCGGCAAGCTGAAGCGAGAGACGCAAGGTCCTGCCCCGGCTCCTCCGGTCCTCGAGTGCACCATCTCAAGGATTTACATCTTGCTCCCGTGCTCCCATGGACAGCGAACGAGTCCAGCGAGCACGGGTAGACCCTGATCTAGGCCGGTGCCATAGCGAAGCGGCCCACGTCGAAGGCAGTATACCCCTTCTTCCTCCATAGCGTCTTTGCCGGGCTGGTGCCACCTTTCTCCTTGTTCTTCACCGGGATCCTAAATCACTACGGGATCTAGGCCCTTCACCTCCAGCCCAACTCCATCTTGCTTATGTCCGTCTTTGCTTTCTACTTCGAGGCCTTTGTGGGCATGCGGCCTTCAGTATCCCTCTTCCGCCATTTCTTCAGTCTGCACCTGCACAAGGGCGCCCATTTGTCAGCGTGCGTCTCCTTCGTAGCGGCCCAGAGCGACAATTTCCTCCTGAAGGCGGGGAAGAAGGTGGAAAAATTCAGGCACCATTGGGTTCTCGTGAATTTCCAGGATGCCAACCCTCGGCTGGAGGAGCCGAACGGCTTGCTGGAGAAGAATTCTGCATGGAGCTCAGCGAAGCTGTCCAACCCTCGGGCCGTGCTTATTCTAGAGCGCTTCTCCCATGACATTCGCACCAAGAGGCTGACCGGTGGGAAGATAGTGAAGGAATTCTTAGTGCAGCGCCTGGCGCCCCATCAACCCATTCCACGCTCCTGTGGGACAACCAGGTCGGTGACGACAAGCTGAGGCTCTTGTCCCAGGACCTTCCTACTGAGGATCTGAATAGGGTTGTGGCGACCCTGCTGGGCGGTGACCCTGGTGACCTGCCCGAGGCTCTGGTTCCATTGTACCGTCTCAACGACCGGGCCGACCTGATCGCCGCTCTTCCTGTCTTCGATGAACGGGGGCTCCTCCTGGCCGAGGGCTCTGTCCTGGTAGAGGTGTCATCGGAGGACACCTCCGGTAGGGAGGACTCGGAGAAGACCGTCGACGACTGCCCAGCGAGCGTGCCTCTCCCGTCGCAGTCCATCCTCCTACGCGAGCTTGAAGATGACTATGTCACCAACGAAGTCTCCGCTATGATCTCCCCGCGCTTGACCAGGATCTCCAGGGGATCCACGTCGGCCCCTTGCGCCACGCGGTCCGCGTGCGTGCTTGCCTCCCGGAAGCACATGGCTGAGTCGCCCTTGGCGCATCCTACCTCGACCGGCGGAAAGTCTGAGGAGCCGGGATCGCCCCCTTCCGTGAGGGGCCTACTGCCCCTGCCATCACTGGGGTGGAGGAGAAGAGGAGATGAGTCGACGTCGAAGAGTAAGTGACGCGTCCATCGGCCACGCATGGCTGATTCCCTTTTTGCGTGATGTACAGGGGCGTTGCCTTGCTAGGGGCGAAGAAAAAGAAGGCGGGCGTCAAGCCGAAGGCGACTCGTGATGCACCGTCGACCCTCCCCAACGCATAGCTGCCTACCGGTGAAGAAGGGGAGGCTCGCAACATGACCTATCAGTCCTTGGTCACCGAGCCCCCCGAGCCCCCGAAGCGTCCTCAGGCTGTTGTGGCGGCGCCGCTTCCCGAGGGGCAGGCTCTTCAGGCACCTCGGCCGGCTGATGCTCCAATGCTCGCATTCTCCGAGCAGCCTTCGGAGCCCCCTGTCCCTCGTGACGCTGCCTCCCCGATGACATCACCCGCGAAAACACTAGTGGATCCTCAGGAGGAGATCCTGAGGACTTCGTTACACATCCAGGGCATCCTGAACAAGGCCTTCGCTGCCCTGGGCAAGGTCGGAGTCCTGATGGCGGAGGGCGAGAAGGAGGCCAAGGCCGCTCGCGCTGGACGAGAGTAGGTGCTGGAGAAAGCTGGATCCGCTTGCGCCGCGCGCATGGAGTTGATGAAGGAGGTCGCGGCGGCTGCCAAACGCTGCGAAGAGGCGGAGGCTCGCCTGAAGTATTTCCAAGAAGAACAAGCCAAGCTAGCCGAGAAACTTCGCGTGCGGGAGGAAGAACTCGAGGCCCGCCAGACCAAGCTCGCCACCCGGGAAGAAAAGTTGTCCTAGGAGGAAACTTGCGTGGGCGTGAAGCATGCGCGCTTGAACGAGCAGGAGAAGGAGATCGCCTCGAAGAAGGCCCTTCTCGACGCCAAGGGGGGATCCCTAGCCGCGACCAAGAAGAAGAAGGCCACGGATCTAGTCGGCTTCCCTGACGTTGAGCTTAGGCTTCGCACGACGCTCCACACCCTCTGCCGGGACGGGTTCAATGAGCCTCTGGCCACCCCAGAGGATGGTTTCGCCGTCCTCGCGGCGGAGCTTGCCATGGCGTTGGAGGACGGTGTCATCCAGGTGGGCAAGGTCTTGGACAGTGAGTGCCGCGACCTCTTTTCGGAGGCCGCAACATGCGTCTTCAGTCACCTTCATCTTCGTAAGCCAGGGTTTGAATTCGGCTTCGTGATCCTACTGGTCCCTGCTGAGGCCCGCGACGGTGTTGCGGAGGCGGTGAAGGGACCCGTGGAGGCGTTGGTGAAGAGGTTCGCCCACGTTGCCGTTCCCTCATCTCCGGATGCCGCCGAAGCTGACGACGGGGAAGAGGACACCACCGACGCTGACGAAAATCCCCCTAAAGATGGAGCGATCGGCGGCGGCGGCTCCTCCTGATTTCTCCCTCCTGTTTTTCCCTGCAATGCACATCGTGCCTCGTGGAGGCGTCAAACTCATTTGCGTTTTCAAGAACTTATTATGGCTTGTAATAACTGGTTGTCTTCTTGGATGTTCTCTTCGCCTCGTTTCTTTCATGTTTGTTTTGATACTCTGTGTTGGCAGAGCCCGGCCTGCGCATACCTCAGTCAGCATTGAATCGACCGTATTCCAGGACGACACAAGAGGTGAGGGGCTACGTGTCCAGTTAGGCTCCTAAGTCGCGATGCTCAAGAGTCCCCCTTGACGTGCGAGCAACCCTCGCGAGGGGAACACAGCGTGTATTTTGAAACTTCAGAACACCTTCAGCACTCTGCGTAGGTAGGGCCCGCCCCGCTCGTACCTCCGCCGCTGTTGGACCGCCTGGACAACCCAAGAGAGAAGGGGCTACGGGCGTAGTTCAGGCTCCTGAGTCGCGATGCACAGGAGTCCCCCTTGACGTATGAGTGACTCCAGCGTTCTCCCTAAGAGATTGACAATTTGAGACTCCCGAACTCCTTCAGGACTCTACGACAGCAGGGCCCGCCCCGTGCGTACCTCCGCCGACGTTGGACCGCCTGGGCGGCACAAGAGGGAAGGGGCTACGGGCGCAGTTCAGGCTCCTCAGTCGTGATGCTCAGGAGTCCCCCTTGACGTATGAGTGACTCCAACATTCTCCCTAAGATATTTTAAGTGGCTTCTTGAGCGCAATGGGCTCTGCGTCGGCCGGGCCGGCCCCGCGTGTACCTCCACCACCTTGAACAAACCGGATTCTCGAACGGCCCAAGAGGGAAGGGGCTACGGGTGCAGTTAGGCCCCTGAGTCACGATGCTCAGGGTTCGCCCTTGACGTACGAGAGGCTCCGTACCTCCAGTTGTGTGTCCCCCGCACTAGGCGTGGGCGTAGTCACAGGTGGACTGCGTTGACATCCTGGCCAGCTGCGGGCATAGTCATTGGCGGATTGTGTTGATTTCCTTGCCAGCTGCGGGCGTAGTCATTGGCGGACTGAGTTGAGTTCCTTGCCAGTTGCGCGCATAGTCATTGGCGAACTAAGTTGATTGCCTTTGTCTTCTCCCCAACGCAGAGCATAGGGCTTCCACTAGGCAAGCGAGGGACCCCTCCGCGTCCTCGGGGGGGGGGGGGCATATAACCTCGTCTCGTTATTACGTGAGAGTGTCACGGTGGGGGTGTATCTGGTACGTCGCGAGGATGCTTTGGCCTCGTGAGTGTCCCTACCCCCGAGGCCTAGGCGCCTAATTCCTTTTTTGTCTTCACCCAGCATGGAGCATAGGTCATCCATTCGGCGTGGGAGGGACCCCTCTGCGTCCTTGGGGGGGCCTAGGCGTATACAACCTCGAATCATTATTACGTGAGAGTGTCACTGTGGGCGTGTATCTGGGAGGTCACGAGGACGCTTTCGCCTCGCAAGTGTCCCTACCCCGAGGCATAGGCGCATGATTCATTTTGGGTCATTGGTAAACCCTGCTGACTTCTTCTTCTTAGGGAGTGAGGGTGGGTGTCTGCTGACTCAGGAGGCCTGAAGGATAAGCTTCGGCCGGAGCCCCCAAGCGGGGAGCCGACCGCCCAAAGATGCAAGCAAGGCAGAACGTTAGGGTTCAAAGTGGGTGCGACAAAACAAACTTAAGGATGCGTAAATTAAAGTAGCGACTGGGGAGTGCCATGAATTCCGGGAGGCCTCATGGCCCTGTGAGCGCCTTTGGACAGAGTGAGCCAAAAATTTATGTGGCAGCAGCCAACAAAAAGTGACATGGCGGCCATGCCGCTGAATTGTCGTCGGCGCCGTCGTCACCCGATCTCCTACTTCCATGATCGCGACCCTCACGGGTCCACCCTCTCCCAAGGCTCGGGACCTTCGCTTGGCCCGAGTATCTCCTCCTCTTCCTCACCACGCCACTGCAGGCAAGGCATGAGCATGGCCTGCTGGAGCCGTCGGTGGGTAGTAGCCGCGTTCCCCAGTCGGTAGGGTATGAGGGTGCCGATGCCTGGGCACACCCACCGATGGTCAGCTCGTGTGGACCAGAAGGGGCCTTGATTCAAGGCTTTGTCAATTGCGAGAGCATTGATGCATATGCGGGGCCGATCGACTGTGCCAACAGCAGCGACTGCGATTGGTGATGCAGGGTAGTCCCCGCCTCGCACTGCTTAGGCCTCTCGAAGTTCTTGGATTGCTCTGATGATGGACTCACACGCACCGGAGGGCGCCCTTAGATTGTGCTCGAGCGCCACCCTCGCCTCACTAGTCAGGCATGAACCTCCCCGGTGGGAGCCCCCAATCCTGACCCAAGGGGGGTGCCGAGTGAGCCTTCCTATGCGATGGGAGCCAAGACCCCGTCCCCAGGCATGGAAGCCGAACTCCCAGGGCGATCCGTGTTGGGGAGCTGCTTCTTCTTCTTGCGTGGGTCCCCACGAAGAGGCTCGTCTTCTTCGTCGTTCGAGCGTTCCGCCGCCGCGGCGTGGTAGGCATGCTCGAGTGTACATACGGCATCCTTCTCGCTGCAGGCAATGGTAATGATGCCGCCGCTCCCTGACATCTTGATGACATTGTAGCCATGGTGGGTCACTGCCATGAACTTGGCGAGAGCCGGGTAACCAAGGATCGCGTTGTACGGCTGGTGGATGTGCGTGACGTCAAAGACAATGATCTCAGTGAGGTAGTTCTTGCGCTCGCCGAAGGTGATTGGCAGATGCACCTGCCCGATGGGCACGGTGGACCCTTTCTTGACTCCTGAGAAGGGCTTGGTTGGCATGAGCTGTTCATATGGTAGCTAGAGTGTTTCAAAGGTCTCGTTCGACTGGACATTGAGCCGCGCTCCACTGTCGATAAGGGTCTAGGTGACGAGGACGTTGCTGATTGTTGGGTGCACATCATGGGGAGCTTCTCGGCCATGAACAAGCACCTGAGCTGATCACTTGGGTCGAAGGTGATGGTAGTCTGGGACCAGTTGAGGGGGCGCATCGCTTCAGGCTTCGAGAGAGCGGCATTCACCTCCCGGGCGAACTGCTTGAAGGCGCGATTTGAGGTCGGGGTCTGGGCGCTGCCCAGGATGGAGGCGACTGCCCTGACCTCCTGGAAGACCCCAAACCCATCATCCTGCCTGTCTTCATCCCTCCTTCTGGGTGGCGGAGGCAGCACAACCTCGTGACGGTGAACATCACGAGGTGGACCGCGTCGATGCACCTCCGGAAGGTCGTCAAGCCGATGGTCCTCCTGAGGCTGGTCGCTCCAACGATCCTCCTAAGGCTGGCCGCGCCAACGGTCTTCATGGGCTGTTCATGCCACCCCTGACGCGGCTCTCGGTCAACCCAGCGGCCTCCACTACAACCACCGTCATGTGCGGGGCCTCTATCTCCCCGTCAAGGGCGCCTGCTGAAGTGCTCGTCATGCACCAGTCCGAGCTCGTGGCACTCGTAGGTATCATGGCCCCTGGTGCCGTGGAAGATGCATGTTGGCCCCCCTCCTAACAGACGCTCTCCCCCTCGACCGTACTTCGCCTCAGGCTCAACTGCGAGCACCACTGGAGCCTTGCGCTTCGCCTCCTTGGCCTTGGTCTTCTTCTCTTCTAGTTTCGCCACCTGAGGCCCGAGGAGAGACATGCGACCTTCTTCAGCCTTGGCGCACTTGTTTGCTAGGTTGAACATCTCTAATGCAGTGCTTATTTCATCACTCATGGCGAGCTCCTCCTTCATCTTGAGGTTGGTGACTTCGTCGGAGAAAGCCGAGATGACGGCCTCGTCTGACGCCTTGGGGATCTTGAGGTGCTGTATGAACTTGTCCACGGTCTCCCCGTCATGCCGCTTGATGCGCTGCAGGTCGTTCATGGTGGGAGCGCGGTCGCGGGTGCCCTGGAAGTTGGCGATGAAGCGTTCGTATAGATCATCCCAGGAGGTGATGGACGCCTTCGGGAGGTTTTGGATCCAAGAGAGCGCGCCGCCCTTGAGCGCCATGGGGAACCAGCACGCCATGACCTTGTCGCCCCCTCCTGCCGCCCTAATACTCAGCGTGTAGAGTTGCAGAAACTCGGCCGGGTCCAGGGTGCCGTCATAGTGCGGGGGTAGGTCGGGCTTGAACTTGCAGGGACAGGTGGTTGGGTAGAGCTCACGGGCGATGGCGAGGCACCCCACCAGCCCGACGGGTGCAACACGCGTGGGGGCAACCTGGTCCAAGCGATCCATTGGGCCTGCTTCGAGCATGGCACGCTCGCGGCGCGGGATTTGTAGCACCGGGAGCGCGTACGAGTCGGTGCGCGGCCGAGGGGATACCTGACAACTTGCTTCATTTCCTGGCCCCGCCCTGGGTTCGTGAGCTAGGTCGCGGGGACTCGCTTCATGCCTGGGCTCGGGGCGCACACCATGCTGCAGAGGTGGCGGTGGCGCGTCTTGCTCCTCGTCGTTCTCCAGGGATGGTTGTTGTGGAAACGAGCAGGAGAACGTCGTAGGATCATCGACAGCGGTGGCGAGCTCCTTGATGAGTTGTAGCCAGTCGTCGTGGCGGTCAGGGGCGGACCGGTCGCGGAGCAGCTCGGTGGCCACGACAAGTGCACGCCGGCCATGCCGCATCTACGGCCCGGCGCGCGAGGCCGTCCCGGAAACCCGGATGAGCGACGGAGTGACGGTACCGCCATCGTGATGCTTGGTAGCCGGCTGGGAGGAACCTTGCTGTTCTTGAGAGTCGGGGCCCGTAGCGGCGTTCGACATGGGCGATGGCGACTAGCACGTGCCGGCGGGCCCACGGGTGCCGTCTGAGCGACGCGGGTGGCCCGGCGCTCGACGCGAGCCCAGCGCGCATCAGCCATTGGACCGGCGAAGCTTGGGGAATGCGGAGCTTGGAGGAAACCTTGACACGCCCCCTACCTGGCGCCCCAAATGTCGGATTTCGGGCTCCGCAAAACCCTAAAGAATTGAACTCAGGGGCATGTGCAAAGATCTCTCTCGGGCTTGCCTCACCTAACTTGCTACTCGCTGGGGAGGGCAGAGAACTCACTCGATGGTGAAGAAGGCACAGAACACGGCAGTTTACCTATGTTCGGGTAGCTGAGAAGCGTAATACGATATTGGTACTTTGGTGGATTTCCTCCTCTGGAGGTTTGTGACTGAACTAGAACAGTGTTGAAGGGCCTCCGGAGGCTGGGTGGCCGTTGTGCGATGCAGGTGGGCGAATGAATGAATCGGCTCCCCCTCTATGAAGCATCCTATCCTCTATATATAGCGGCGGCCTGGGTCCTCATCCCTTATCACAAGGGCGGGAAGGGATCCCACAATGGCCAATCTTGAAGGGGAATAGGGGAAAATGCTCCCCTGCCAAAGATGGTCTTCGCCTGCAAAGTGGTTGTCAACGCACCAACGACGGGTCCACGGATGACGTCCGTCCTGCTGGCGGGCGGTGGTGGCCTTGTTGCACCAGAATGGAAACCTTTGGAAGATGCCTTGGGAACCCGCGTACGTCCTTCCCTCCTTTGCACGAAAGGGGAAACTGTGGCGTCGTGTAATCTGCTGCTCGCCTGTTCTTTCCCGGCGTCATCCTTGACTCGTGAGGCCGGGTCTTGCCTAGGAATCCCCGTCGCTCTGGAGGGGTCCTGAGGAGGCCCCCTACAGGTCTTGATGCTCCTCCTCCTCTCGAGTCTCAGGCCCTCGCAAGTGCCTTGCACTGAGTGGTGCCGCTCCCGATCATGTTTGCTTGATGAAGTGGGCTAGCCCTGGGCCACAGGCAGGCAGGTCTGGGTACCCCCATTCCCAGAATGCTAACAACTGCGACAGTGGCGGAGTAGATTGCGTCGACGACGGCGAACCCAGAGGAGGCAGCGCTCGGGGAGACAAAGGCGATGACCTGGGGTCTTAGGGGCAGCGAGGGTTTGGTGAACGAACCATTTTGAAAAAGTGAAATCAAAGGATTCGGTCCACGAATATATATACCCGTGCACTGTCAGTGTCACCGAGATGGCAAAATCGGTGTCACCGAGTTCCTCAACTATCAATAGACAGGGAAACTCGGTGTAGCCGAATAGGCAATTTCGATGGTACGGAGAGAGCAAAACCCGATTAACTTTCAAAAATCGGTAGCGTCGAGTTTGTGGAGTTGGTCACACCGAGTTTTTCAAAGATAAGGCAGCCTTTGACAATATGGAACTATGAGTGCACCTTCACACAGAGGGTTCAAGAAGTGCTTGTTCAAGTTTTGTGATGAAGCATTAATACAACTTGAGATAAGATAGCATAGATACCTAGAGAAGGGTCCTAGGCATTCTTGTCCATCCGATTGGCTAAACATAAATCAAAAGCCAAATAATAAGAATTGGATGTCCTCGAATGATCAAACACATGCAGACCAACATGCACACACAATAAGAATGATGACTAAAACATGGTGAACATGCACACAAATCCTAGTAGTTATCAAGCACTTGGGCGATGACAAAGTCTTATATATATGAGTATATTGACATAGGAGCCAAGTAAGAATACTTGATCATAGGTCATACTCATCATTAAGCACAAGTGGGGTTACCACTTTTACATAAGCATTAATGTGTTCATATCCTTAGGTGATGCTTATAATCAAGTCTTATAGTAAATCTCCCCTTGATATGATATCCCCACTAAGAGGGATCAACTAACCTTGGGTTTTGTCATAGAAGACTCCAAGTAGGTAAAGTAGTGGTGGATGTTCAATGCTAATGAAGATCATCTTGAGTTGTGGCAATCCTTGTTGTTTTCATACTACTTTGACCTACATGGGTTAGTCCTGAAGCAAAGGGAACATATGCAAGAATATCTATGGACATGGAGTGAAGCAAACATGGGATAATTTCCAAAGATGCATTAATTACCTTGTTCCTTGCTTACCTTTGAGGGAATGTGTGACTCCTCGAACTAATGCATATGGTTCTTGCCAAAATGAATAAGAGTGAATTTCATTGGCAGAATGACCCCGCAAGAACTTCTAGTTCTTCCTCTTGGGAATCCACACCAAATTGATCGGAATCCTTGAAGTTGTGGTAGCACTTGTTGTGGTAGAGCTAGTAGTATCCTTGGGAGTCCACTTGACCTTGGCTTGGGGTTCTTCTTCAAATAGGTCAATGTCACCTTGAAGCTTTCCCTTACCTTTGTGGTCTTGTGGTAGAAGGCCATCTTGTGAGCTCGTTCCTTTGGAAGGAGTGGAATCACACTTCTCTTCTTGGGGAACAAACTTGGGAGTGGGATATGCACCTTCTTCCAAAACATCTCTGTTGACGTTGAAGTAGCCAACACCTTGTTTCTTCCGATATCCTCCTTGCTTGTGCACAAATTCCTTACTTCCGTCAAGGCTCTTGAAAACACCTCTCCCTATAATCCCTTCCAATAGATTATTTTCTTGCTCAACTGTAACTTGGCTAAGAGAATCGTTAGTGGAATCAATAGAGTTACTAGCAACAACATTATTGGATTTAGCTTTAGCATTGTTGTTACTAGATGAAGAAACCTTCTTGCGTTTTTTACTAGTGTTCCTAGGTTTAACTTGTGGAACAAAGTTAGACAAGAGTAATCGTTTGGCTAGATAAGAGGAACTCTTCTTCTGAAGATCATCATTGATTGCTTTTAAGAACTCATGCTCTTGCTCCAAGTTGAGCTTCTCGAAGCATAGCTTCTCATGGGTTCTTGCAAGCTGTCTGTGATCTTCTAGAGTAGTCTCATGAGCTGACTTAAGAGTTTTTAATTCTTGAGTTAGTCGTTCAATTTCTTTCGTATCATCATCATTCTATTTCTCTTAACTATCATGATAACTAGCGAGTTCATTTTCAGTGCATTCACTAGCCAGTGCATTTTCAGTGCAAGTCATCTTATCCTAACAAGTCATCCTCATTACTATTGAAATCAAGATACTCAGGATGTGATACCTTGGGGGCTTTGGCCATGAAGCAGTTTCCAACTCCCTCATTTGGTGAATCAAATAAGTCGTACGATTTGGTGGAAACAAGCGCAATCCCGACAACACCTTCATCTTGACTATAGTCGTAGTTGGAGTGATAGCTTCACTTGGAGTGGTGATCATACTCAGAGCCACAAACCCATTCACCAACATGAGATTGAGGTCTTCTTCTTGAATTGCTCTTGGTATATGTGTCCTTCTTCTCCGATTCCTTGCCTCTCCGTGAGTTTCTTCGTTTATAGTGATCTTCTCTACTCCATCTCTCTCTACGAGGTGACTCATCTCTTGAGCTTTGTCTTCAAGGTGACTCTTCTCTTCTTTTGTAGGGAGCCGAGCACTCATTTGAGTAGTGTCTAGGCTTCCCACAATTGTAGTATTTTCGGTCATGACTGGACGAACGCTTCTCATCATGTCTGGAACTTGAGCTTCTATCTTTTCCTCTACTCTTGTAGAACTTGTTCAATCTTCTGGCCATGAGGCTTATCTCTTCATGAGTGACAAGATTGTCTTTTGAAGTAGCGGGATCATCACATGAAGCTTTATAAGCACCGCCTGACTTGTTGTGCAACTCATCTTTGTCCTTGAGTGACATATCATGAGCAACAATCCTACCAATGACTCCAGTTGGCTTGAGATCTTTGTAATTTGGTATCATTTGGATCAATGTGCACACTGTGTCATACTTACCATCAAGATCTCTAAGTATCTTATTGATGACGAATTTATCGGTCATCTCTTCGCTTCGTAAGCTCGCAATCTCACTGGTGATGAGAGCTTGCCTAGAGTACATTTCAGTGACTCCTTCACCATCCTTCATCTTGAACTTGTCAAGCTGACTTTGAAGAACATCCAACTTAGAATCTCTCAAAGAATCAGTACCTTCGTGCATATCAACCAAAGTATCCAAAATTTCTTTTGTATTCCCAAGACGACTAATTTTGTTGAATTCTTCGGGGCAAAGGCAGTTGA